>NW_027397067.1:50367779-50370318 GCF_003265705.2 Callorhinus ursinus
TGTGTGTGTGTGTGTGTGTGTGTGTGTGTGTGTGTGTGTGTGTGTGTGTTTGGACTAAAGAAAATGAACTATATATGGCAAGAGTAAGTTCTGAATTGAGGGGAGGAACCCAGGGCAGGAAACCCCAGGCCTTACCTTCAGCCTTCTTTTACATTAGAATTGCTTTAGAATTTTGAATAAGAATATTCACTGATCTCAAACTTCAGTCCTTCCACATTTCATGGCCCAGGAAACTTACTAATAAGCTATTGAATATATAAAAGCAAACAGTATGAGATAGAGAGATCAATAGAGACATAGATAATTCAGAAACTGGAAAGTAGATCCTGGATAATTGAAAGGTGACGGAGGTCAATGAGCTATGAAGTCAGTCCATCATCCCTGCTTTCCGAAGCTCAGTGGAAGTGATTTGAAGGCTGTGAAGGGATTTTGTCATAATAGGAAGAACAAGGACTCTGCAGTGTTGTAGATCTGAGCTTTAATATCGAATTTGCCAATTACTAGTGTTTTGAATGTGAACAATATTTTAAGTTCTCTTAAATCTTCAGCATCCTCATTTATGAAACAGGCATACAAATGGGTTTAATTGACATCAAGTTCTTATAATGGTGTTGGCACAATATAGGTGTTTAAGGAACTGTAAACTGTTATTCTTATTTCTATGAGTCTAATAACCCATCTAGATTTCTAAATTGAATGAGATTTTAAAACATTTTTTAATATTTAAGAGTGGATAACTAAATAATGCAGTTATATAAGCAGTACTTAAGGAAAAAATATAAAAAAAAGTGGAAATAAAGTATGTGATTACAGTAATGTTTTCATCTGTTAAACTGGGCAATCTAAAATGTTAGATTTAAAACAGTTAAAAGGAACCTAATATTTGAAAATGTAAAAATTAACAGCTATTTCTTTTTCTTAGCCAAACATACCAGTTTTCAGATTTAGGTTTAAAAATCACCAGCAACTTGGGTGAGGTTAGAAGAAGTCTATAAACCTTCATTATCACATTTTGCTGACTGTGGCATGCCACCCATTTGTAAAAATAGAGAGTTGGACTAATCTAACATCCAGGCAGACATTTTTATAAAATGAATTTTGTGAAAGTCTCTCTCTCTCCCTTTTTTTGGGGGGGTCTTACTGGACTGTGAGCTGACCAAATGAGCATCTCCTGAAAGAGAGGTCTGTTTTTATACAGCGGGAATCCAACATGCAGGAAAGCACCTAATAATTTCTACAGCCACTACAAAGCTTTGAGGGCATTTATTTTCTGTCTGTGTGTGTATATGCTCGTGCGTGTGTATATATATTCATGCATATATGTACATATATAAAGACACTTATTATAAGTATTTAAATCCAAAATTGTTATTTCCTACTCAATACTCACACTAACGTCTATTGTAGCTACTTCTAAGCCAACAGTTAAGATTGGTTTTGCCTGTATTTCAGTATCAGAACCCACTTGTGTCCGTGGTTCATTAGAGTCAACTGGATTTTAAGCTCCTTGAAGGCAGCACCTTACCTTGTTTTGGTAGATTGCAAAGAATGTGCCAGAGTGATGAGTATGTAACAAGTGGTTTGGAGCATGCTGTTTTTTAGGGGCTTTATGTTTTCATAAGTTTCATAAGTTGACTGAATATGCCTCCCCACAGCGCTCCACTAACCCCTCACCTTCACCCCAGTCTTTTCTTTATTAACCGACACAGAGAATTTTTTCTAAATCAATAGCAAACAGTAGCATTCAGTCTAACCCAAAATGTACTATCACAAATTATACATTAATGGAAGCCCAACTACTAAAGCTTTACCAGACCAAATCTCTGCTCTATTTTTTCTACTGTTCCCAGGTTTATCGGTCTTATTTTTGGTAAGGATTAGCCCTTCCATTGCAAAGGAAATTATCTTAAAAATGACCTTCCCAAACGATCGAAATACCAATGTATGTAAAGAACATGCCTGTAAACAGTAATGGTTTCACATTGTTCTTCACCTTATTGAAAGCATCATTGTGTTCCTTAGCATGAGGAAAAGTAATACTTTAAATCTTTCAAATGCAATAATAAGAGGCTGTAGTGCTTGAGGAAATTGGAATCCGGAAGTCATAGGATGGGTCAAGAGACCAGTTCCTCCTCTAAGAAGCCTGCGTAGGAAGAAAAATAGCTGCATTGTGCTAGAGGTCTAATGAGGCACCATCACCAGGGGCTCTCCTGCTGAACTCCCACATCACTTACTGAATGCTTTGAAAAAAAACTTACACTTTTAGGTAATTTTACAGCTGTGAATTGGCAAATTGGCAGGAGTCTTGAATAGCCTTGAATTTAAGGCTGAAAAAGGAGGGAAAAAAGGATATTTTATCAGGTCCTGTAAACTTATTTGGATTTTCCTCAGAGACTAGACCATCACAAAACACCATTTTGATTTTGAATATGTGTCTTGCAAACCTCCATGAGGCCATTGAATTCTTATCTATTTATATGCAGACAGACGCTCGTGTGTGTGTGTGTGTGTGTGTGTGTGTGTGTGTGTGTGTGTGTGT
>NW_027397067.1:50370328-50395980 GCF_003265705.2 Callorhinus ursinus
TGTGTGTGTGTGTGTGTGAAGTTTCTGCAGGTGCGAAAGTTGAATGTTTTAGCTGATTTAGGGTCCTTGGAAAATTACTTAAAATGGTTACACACACCTGACATATATTTATTGGCTTGTATTCTCCACATGATTTTTTTTTTCCAGAATAAAAAAGCTTTAAAAAATTAGCTTTGGGTTGGAACGCTGTCTCCCAACTTTTTTTTGTTTGTGTTTTTGAGGTTGAGGGTTATCTGTGACTCATTGGCAAGCTCCAGTTCAATCAATTTAGAAGGAACTTTTAGGGCTGAGTTATTTTTAAATGCCTGAAAATGAGGGAGCTGTAAATGGAAATCTAATCACAGCTTAACCTGTAGTCATGCAAACAGTCAACTATGAAATCGAATGAGTTTCCAACCCTCTTAACCCATTAATGGTTACTGACTAGCCATGTTGCCCAAACATCATCATTCAAAGAGCAGGAAAAGGAAAAGACACGTATCTGGAGGAGGGTGCAGTGGATAGGAAGGGAGGGGTACTGCCGGATGCCAAGAAGGAAATGTCTAGGAGACAACAATTTCCTCATAGACACAAGCGTGCAAGCTTACATAAGCATATAGCTTCCTCAGTTCCGCATTGTTCGTGGTTTCTTATGAAGACTTTCCTGGTAAATAGCAAGCAAAGGACTGCGTTGTCCTTGTGAAACCGCATCTGATTTTGAATACTTGCCATTTCAGAGGTTCAGCCTCTGCCATCCTCTTGATGGGACTTGCTGAAAAGCACAGTCCCAGATTTCTTTGGAGTTTTGGGTGCATCTGAAAAACGTACAACCTCAGTTGGCTCTTTCCCCAGTAACCTCCCGGGACCTTCCTTTTCTTTGCAGGTTTTCACCTACATTCTATCACCCTTTTCCTGGTCTTTTGACTAAATCTCATTTTTTTCTACCACTTCTAGGGATCTCCTGCTCATATGCTTATATGCTCAGCTCCACTTTGATTCTATTACTATTTATCCTAAGAACTACACCCACAAACAACAGAAGAAGTACCCAGAAAGGCTATTTTGGGGACAAAACAATCATCTAAACACCTAAAGATTAAAATTAGTGAAGAGTAGACATGTAAAAAAGGACAGGTATGCATGTGTATATGTCTCTCTCTCTCTCTCCCCCTCTCACACACACACGTAAATGCCAATACACGTGGTTCATAGAAATGTGTTAACTTTCTTGCAATTTTGAATTTAGTTCTCTTCAGAGAAGCAGGCATTCCTGCATGATGGCAAACACACCAACTATTGCAAAAAAAAAAAAAAAACCGTTTGGGATTGCTGAATGAATATTCTGTACCCTGTCAAATTAAGTCTCCTTTCTTACCTCCTGAGTTGCCACCCCAACTAATCTCAATCTAGACTAATATAAAAACCTGCATGAATAAGGCAAGTCCAGTTTGGCATTCAATGAAAGCTGCACTGGACTATTTCATCTCTTAGTAGAAAAAGGCAAGCTTGTTTAATGTCGCTTTAGTGCCAAGTGGTAATTACCCCCAAATGATTTCCTGGGGTTGCACCAAGCCTCTTTTATGAACATTTACCTCCAATGTCAGAGTAAGACTGAGAGGAAAAAGGGTCTCTCTTCTTCTTAAACACACACACACACACACACACACACACACACACACACTCATAAAGATGAAAAATAAAAAGCCAAGGTAAACGTTTTTTTTTTCTTTTCTTTTGTTAGATGTGGAACCTTGAGTAATGCATCTTTCCCTGTGTGCTCTAAAAGAAAGATGAGCTGGGAACACAGCTCCTTGGGGCAACTTACCTAATCTGTGCATATTTAGCACATAAAGCAGCCTGTTCTTAAGCTATAACCCTATAACCCTGTTTCTAAGGGCCCGCCCCACACTGCAGGAAAGAAAGAGTATCTTGGTTTTGAAAAGGTGGAATTTGAATGGAAAAAATAAAACTCCTGTTTCTCATGGTTGGCATTGTTCCTTTACCTAAGACTCTATTTGCCATTGTACGCTTATCCATTATGAATACTCTGCCACATCCATACCACCAGAGAAGTGTACACTGGAATAGAATGAGAATTGCCTGCCATAGTATGCGTGACTCTCATCTCATAAGTCGATATGAGTAATGCTTAAGGTCTTATGTGGCTCACCTGTGTGATACGTTATCATAATATTTAAATAAGTCAACAATTGATTCGTATTCTAAACTGTACTCCAGAGGATCCCAAAGTCCTTTCAAAATATTGTGTACATGCAACCAAGTATGTCGTCCTAAGTTTTTAACATTAGTGATGCTTGGAAGCTGCTTTGTCATTAATATCCATCAAATAGAAGACATTTGGCTGAAAATGAAGAAAAGATTTATTAAATTTAGTTTCAGTTCCATTCATAGGACTAAAATATATGTAGGAATATGAAAAAGACTAATGTCTCTATGTTAAAGAAATCGATTTCCAGGGTGCCAAGTGGAAAAGTGTAATTGAAATTGACCCATTAAATGATTACATTATTTGTGTACCAAATCTAATATATTTCACAAAACTATAGAGCTGTTTCAGTAACTACCTGCCAAACTGTATATATTGTTCCTAATTAAGTTTTATAAATGTACTTATAGAAATGTGAGGTTGCAGAATTATCCATGTAATATGTCTCTACATTTATGAAACCTATTCCAGAGAATTAAGACAAGGCAGTGCATTTCTAATCTCATGACTATTTCATGACTAGTGAAGGCTATAATAAACAAGGTGACAAAATGAATATTCAAGGGAAGGTTCCCAGTTAAATTCTGAAACATACTTAGAAATACATCTTAACTTCTAGCACTGCCCCTGGGATATCACATTGTAGTAACCACTTGACCTTTCAAAATGTGTTTAAAACCCATTTTCTGAGTACCTACTATGTGCCAGGCACATGCATTTTCACATAAACAATTTTCTTTAATCCTGGTAATCCCTCAGTGAAACAATTTCCATTCTTCCTATTTGGTTGGTGAGAGATGGTGGGTCACTCAATTAAGGTACAGAATACTTAATTTTATGGCTACTCTTAATCTTTTTTTCCACTTTCTTCATCTGATTGCATGTTTCTGAAGGGCAGGAATAATGCCCTATTTGTCTTTGTATTTAGAGAATAAAAGAAAAATGTGTTGTTTTTCAAATGATATAAAGCCAAGGGGGAAGGCCCCCTTGGCTTTTGTTTTGTTTACACTTCAGTTTCACTGAAAACAAATAACGAGAGACTCTAAGATATTGTACGTTTTTTCAATTTACCAAACAGAAGTATATTTTTTTAAAAAGGGCAAATACTATAGGATTTTCTTTAGAGGAAAATATGTTCTCCTTCATGTAAGATGATGCTACTGGCTGATTTTACTTTTTAAAAATTATTGAGTATAATACCTGCATGAGGTATAATTTGAAGTACCTAGAGAGGTGAATAAGGCCAAGTTCTCAAGGAGTTCTAGAAAATTGTGAAACAGGCTGTTTTTCACCCTCTTCCTGATGCTTCTATTCCCTCTCGTCCCAAGGGCTTGTTCTTTGCCGAAGGACTGTCTTTCCTGGGGAGAATTAAACACTCCTTGTTCATCACGGGGACAGGACCAAGAATGATCCTTCAATTTGATGAAGTCACATAGGTAAGGACCTGCTCCCGGAACTGGTCTCTTCTGCCCTAGTATTAAAGCCATTGAAGAATCAGCCTGGCTATCGACTGGAGGGTCTCCGGAGCAAAGATAAAGGCAGAAGGCAAGTCAGGAAGGCAGTTGCCTTCTACTAGGTCAAATGTCTACGTGATATGTGGGGAGATTTACAGCAGGGAATTCAGGGGCAGGGGATACATCGAAATCCAAGAGGGCAGATGGCTCACTGCAATTGACTTGGCTCCAGTTTGTAACTCCATGGCTCCAGTAACTAGGTCAGAGTCTAGTCCTGAGCTGTGGAAAATGGCAAGTTTAGTTCCCAGACCTCGAGTAAATGGTTTGCTACGAAGTTTACCAAGAGAGGAATTAAGCACAGACAGAAGCCAGGATACACCTGGGATGAAAGTTGGTGCTAAACTAGTTAAAAGGTGATTAGGTGATAGTCCTTCCCAAATCACAGCTAGTTGGCAGCTTTTCATGTCCATCTCCTCAGGAGAAGGATCAGGTCTAAAACAGTGAATGGGGGGGAAACCCACAGAGTAGTTTATTGGCTTTCTATTGCCATATTAATGCTGTATGTCAAACCACCCCCAGACTAAGAGGCTTTAAAAAATAAGCCCTTGTTATTGTTCACGGGTTTATGGTTCTGTGAATCTGGGCCAGGTTTGGCTGATTGTAGCTGAGCACTATCTTCTGAGGCATAGGCTCGGAACCAGCACATTGTCGCTTCTCTCTCATTCTACAGGCCAAAGTCACAAGGACAGCTCAGATTCAAGAGGGGCGGGGAATAGACTCCTTTTGATGGCAGACATTGCAAAAGGCACGGATAGAGGGGAAGAGTAAAGAATTGTGACCATTTTGCCATCACCCCACATAGGGCCCCCAAACTTCAACTATTAGGAAGAAGGGATGTGGAGCCTAGGAGCCAAGTGGGGCCAGGCTCTTCTCCTACTGCCAGGTGTGAAAATTTCCTTCCTTTCAGAATGTCTCTCAGCTTGTTGACAAGGGACGAGCATCCAGCAATGGTAACTCTCCTTAGAGTGTGAATAACCAGTAGCCCGCTTAACAGGCTAGTACTCAGAAGGCAGTTTTAATTGCAGCTGCTTATATAAAGCTTCTTCATCTGTGAAACATGGTTAATTATAGTACCTACCTCATGTGAATCTCGAGAGGATGAAATGAGTTAAGAGAAAGACGTAGCAAGATCTTACACATAACATGTGATTAGCAGGGGTTAGTTGTTTTATCATTAGTTTCATTGCTGTTACTATTTGCCCTTGTTAACCTAAACAGACTAAATAATTGCAGGCAATGCAGAATATTGAGGGGTATATGGCTTTTAAAACTAAAACAGTCTTCTTTCACATAAGACAACTTTGAGCAAGACAATCAATTTGTTTAGGTTTTTTTGCTTTGTTTTTCTTTTTCTTTTTTACTAGTAAGGGTGATAAATTTGTGCCAGTTGTCTGTACTTTTTTGGGGAGCACAGCCTGAAAATCATGGCTCTAAGATACCACCAAGCACAAACTCAAATGCCCATGAGGCCTGTCTGATAACACAAATGAGAAAAGCCGGTAGGCACGATTCAGCAGGGAGTCAATGCTGTGGTGAGGTGGGGCACCATCTATGTGGAAGGAGGCCACTCTCAGGTGGAAGGTGGTTTTGATTGGTGGTGGAAGGCATTTCTTGTGATCGCAACTTTTCCAGAGGTAATGACATTTGGTTGGAGAAATAGAAAACAAACATGATTTAGTAGTGAGATAAGATTCTAGACACTCTTGACTCTGGCACTGAAATCTTAGGAAAATTTGGATTTAACATGGTGATACTGATTCAATGGCAAAGGTAACATTCCCCCCCTCCCCCATTTAACTCCATTTAATAAAAAAATAAGAAGAAATAAGATAAACCAGTAGACAGCACATAAAAGTTAAAGGACTACCTGGAAAGCTGGTACTGAGAAGCTGAAGAAATTAGGCTGAGAAGCTGAAGCCAGAGGGGAAAGACTGTGGATTTGGGATACTTGTGTTCTTTGAAGGCATAGGAGAGTGGCTTGAGGTGCAGAGGATCAGCAGTGCTAGGAATTCCACATTCTTTACTGTAGAGCTCCTTAGAACCCTGCCACAACAAAGCATCAATGTAACAAAATAAGTCATTTTTTTGTAACAATGAATGATATTGTTACAAAATGACATTTTTTTCCCTCAACAGTATCCATCCAGTGGAAAGTGAATCTGGGACGTATGCATTTCAGTCTATGTGTGCAGATAGAACTGAAAAGTTTAACATCACCGCATCCTGGATGTCCCGGTATACAAATTGTTGTCCTTTTGTGGCACATCTAGATCTATTCCTGGATATTCCTCTGGTTTGAAAACTTGGTTTCCATTAGGGTGTGTCATCTTCCTGCTGCAATCTCATGAGTACCAATGCACTACGGCTCTATTATACAACGTTGCTTCCCAGGACCAACCTACAAATTTAGTTTAAAAGCCTCAGCCACATCTCCCTTCCTTGGTTGGTGGATTTCATCTCACCCTTCTAATGAATCTCCTTAGGGTCCTTGATTTTCTCCTGTAGGAGATACTCTGGAGTTCTTCTTATTCCTTCTCTATGAAGTGGGACTTGACAGTTGGTTCTAGACTGCATGTTTATGAGAATGTCTCCTTTAAGCCACAGGAGATTACTTTTTCCCTCCAAATGCTAATTCTGCCCATAAAAACACTAAGTTTCCCTCCCTTCACGCCATCAGAAGCCCCTGTTTCTGTAATCCACTGGTCACTTTCAGATGTCAGGCTTCACCCTGCCTGGTTCATAGTAGGGGTTCCATAGTGACATGCTGACTCAGTCTCTGGGGTTGACTGACCCAAAGAATGCAGATTGGAGAAAGAGACTGACTTCTGAGGGGAGTCTTCTCAAACTGGACATATCCCCAGAGAGAGGCATGTTTGGCCTGCTAAAGAGAAGGGCAATGCTTTCTTCTGACCTGGAAGCCAGGGTCGAAGTGAACCTCTACAACCTCACACAAAAATTCTTCTTCACGCCCTCTCATCTGCCACAACTTTAGCTCACGTTCTTCTTCAGAAAGCAGACTTTGAGGACAGCAGCTCAAGGTCCAGAAAGAATACTGATCTGTGTGGCAGATCGCAAGAAGAGAATTCTGTTGTAGGCAAAGGATTTCACTTCTCTACCCCTCAATTTCTTTCTGCATAGAGTGGTGGGTTCTCACTAGATGATTACAAGTGTCTTTCAGCACTAAGATTCTAGTCATCTATGTCAGCTGATAGGAAGCCATAGAAGGTTCTTGAGCCACATAAATTGTTGCGAAGATGGATGGGTAAGATTAGACTTCTCCACTAAACACAATTTTCAGTAGATCAAACCATTATTGCTCTTCCACATTTTTCCATCATAGTCCCTTCTTTTCTACAGTTTCTACCCTCGAAGAAAAAGCAGATCAATAAGCACCAAAGGGAAAATGGAAGAAACAGGATGGTTACACAAAATGGGAACACTTGATTTGCTATATCAGTATCTTCTATTCCTTCAGACAGATCTGACATATATCAGAAGGTTACTTAGTGAGAGCAGAAAAAGATGAGGAAAATGTAGTATTAGATAAACTGAATTGTTAAAGAAATCCAGATAAGAAATTATGATGCCTCTGTTTCAGGATAATTATTATACTGCTAATGGGACCAGAAATCTGTTGAATCCTTTGATTTTTAGCTCTGTGTATTCATCCTCACGCTAGAGACGGCCTTCCATCCCATCTGGAGAGGACATACTGACTTCCAAAAGCTCCTTTCTTTTGGACAGTGCTGAAGTAGGCACTGCCAATGTTTGCTCTGTGACTCTCCTTTTGTGTCGTTCTCTCCTGACTGAATCTTTATTAGCTGATACTTTATTTTTCAGATATTTCTGTTTATTCAAACAGGACCCAGCCCAGTCTTGTTGACTTGGGAATCACTTGTTCTTTCTGGAGTGACTTTACACATCTCTGCTTTGCTCCAAAGTTGATATGACTTCTGATTTCTCAATGGGAAGTCTTATTTCCCCCTTTTCCTAGTGCATGGGAGGTGAAAACCTCACTGAATTCCCACAACTAACAAGAAACTTATAGAGACTTTCATTTTTATTCTTGGCTTGACTTGTACACAATCTCACATGAAGAAATTAGGATGTATTTCAATATTATGTTCTAGTTCCATAAAGCTTTGTGGGATTTTATTAGAATCATATTCTATTAGACTCTCTTTTCTCAGTTGTGGCAACAATTCTTTACATTAATAATTAGCTCCCCACACCCTACTGCACTCCATATTACTTATTCAGTGTGCTACCCAACTGTTTACTCTATGAGGGCATGCATTTTTTTTTAATTTTACCTCCAGATCCATGGGGCATCAAAGTCACTGTGCCATGATGTTGAAAGCAGTCATTCTATATGATGTAGCTCCAATCCCACTCCTCCCCACTGCCCTTCCTCCCACTTCCATCCTACCTCTTGGTAAAATGCCATGTAATTTTGCCCAGAAGTATGTGTATAGCAACATGCCTTTCTTGGAAAATATTATGTTACTTTAAAAGATACCATTTTACACTTATGTATTTAATAAGAATTACTTGAATGTTTGATGAAAGAAATGTCATAGCTTGCCTCAAGAATTGTTTCAAATTTTTAACACCCAACACTCTCTATATCTTCTTTAAATCTAAATTGACCTTTATCTAGATCTTTATTCCAACACAGTATTGACTTGCCATCAGCACCGCACAAGTTCTTTTTGGCAGAAGTCGTAAGCTTTCCCGAATTTACCCAGATGATGGTTTGCTATTTTTGTAAGAGAACACTGCCATTTCGCCAAAAGTCTTCTGTCTTGCAGGAACTGGCTGGCAGTGCTATTTTCTTGGGCTGCAAATAGGGCAACAGCTGTCCCTTCCATACCAGACTGTGGATATGAGGTTGCCAGAGAGGCATTGTTCTAGAAACTGAGACACCATGATAATCAGCTCAGCCATCCAGGTGCACTTAAGTATTTTTATCTTTTGGAATAACAAAAAAATTAGGATCAAGAATTAGTATTGTTTAATTTTGAATAACTTTTGTTAGGCTTTTGAAGTCCACTGGTTTGAATTCTAGTTAGTACTATGCACAATGGCAATGTTGTGTAGGGTAAAAAAACAAAAAAACAAAAAACTCTGGGTTCAAAATGAGGATTTGGTCCTTGGATTTGGTCCTTATCTGCCTTGCCGGGAAATAAGTTCTAATTTCCTTTTTAAGAACTTGGTTTAACTATATATGAAATGAGGCTATTGTACAAGATGATATTTAATTTTTTTTATTCTAAAATTAGATGTGAACATGTATCTCTAATTTTAGAAAAGGGCAATCTTTTGAGGGAGTGGTCTGTTTGTTTTCTGTGTGCTTTGAAATTTTCAGAGTAAGTGTTTACTAAGCCAGTAAGTCTACTTTATAAATTTTCAGGTCTAATTTACTGGATGAAAGGATCAAGTATTATTAGAGGAGTTTTCAATCATATTTTACCTTGCCATTCACTCCGAGTTTTTCATTTATCTAGACAGCAGTTGTAAGCTCAATGTGGGGAATCTTCTTCCAGCCAAGGCCCCTGTCTCCTTGAACTGGTGCCTCCACGTTCTTTCTTTCTGTCTTTCTGTCTCTGTCTCTGTTTCTCTCTCACCCCTAACTTCACTATCTGTTCTGTAATTAGCATTTTGGAAGAATGAATCTTCAGGGTCCTAATCAACACACTTTATTATACAATTTGCCTCTTTAGAAGGTCATTTGAGATTTTCTAGTAGTACACAGTTGTGAATTCCATGTGGAATTAACAAAAATTAAGTGTATGTTTTTCACAAATGAATTCCTCACTTTCCTTTGAGTCGGCAAAGGTCTCAACTAGGCTTCCTTTCCTTGCTTACAGTGTTTCTGCCTAAAAAACAGTGCCTTTCCCAAGCCACTCTTATATCCCCACGTTTAAGAGTCAAGATCATAGTCTCTCTCTGGCACTGATGATTGTTCTTTCTAGTTATATGAGTTTTCTTTTAGCACAAAACAGCATAAATCATTTATTTGTTCTGCATGAGAGAGGAAAGGAGAAAGTGTAGAGTTAAAAAAATGATTTTCAAAAACCCATGAGATGTAGTTTTTCATGAGATTATATAAGATTTTTGCTTACTCAAGCCAAAGGAATATGGAAAATAATAATTAGCCCATAGTAAAGCTACTTGAGGGCTTTTTGAAGAGTTAAACTGTGGTATTATTTATAGACAAAAAAGGTAATATTTTCTGTGTTTTCTCGCCTCAATTTGTCTTGTTGCTTTTACACATTACATGTTATAATGTAATCTATGAGATAGAAACAATACCAGGAGTCCTAATTAAATTAAAAGTAATTACCAGTTGTACAGATAGGGCTTTCAATTGAGCAGCAGGAAGTTGATATTTTGTCATCCCCAGTTTATCTCCATGCACTGAGCACGATTCTTTGTACCAGTTATTAATGGCATTTTCTCAACGGCCATGAAGAGTGTGGGAAATAAGGAATGAGGAAGAGAACAAAGGAAGAGAGGAATTAGAGGAGGGCCAGAGGGAGACAGAGATAGAGTGGAATCTTGCTGTGGCTGTTCTTCCACTAGGATCCAGGGATATTTCTCATGCATTGAGGGACCCACAGCTGCCCTTCCCTCACCTATGAAAGAAATATTTGCCCAGCCCACATTCATAGCATATCCTAATTTTTCTTGACCACAAACAGAATTTAAAAAAGAGAACCTCAAACATTCCGTACTCAAGGTCTGGTTTATGATGTGACAGATTTTCCATTTTCAGAAAGAAAAAATAGTTCCAGCTCCCAACAGGAATTTAATTTGAGAGAGGGAGGGAAATGGCAATATATAAAGATTTCCTACTGTCCAATTTCTTATTCTGCTTTTCAACTGGGCATCTTTTAACAATTGGAAGCAATGCCATTCTCCCACCAGGAAACACAGTGCAGGCTTTTAAAGAGCATTTACAGGGTGATGTCCGTTTGATTGACCGTTATCTTGCTGGCATGCTGCTGCTACAAATATGAGCAATTATTGGGAAAGCAGTCAAATTAAATTTTCATAACTATAAAACTGCATTTTACCTTAGGGGCACAGCTTCCTTCCTATTTCTACAATCTATTTTCTATGCTTTATATTAAATCTAAACAAATGAATGCTTACCAACATTAATATTTTAACATAGTATGCCAGTCTGTGCCCTCTCTCCAACAACTTTTTCATCTGTCTAGGACTGTTCTATAAGAGAGTTAACTTTTTTAGTATAATATGGCTCATTTTTGGATTGGCTATTCTTAATGGATTCTTCCCTACCCACCAAAAATATACCTTGGTTAATTCTTGCCTTTAATAATCAACACATGGTTGATCTAAATTTAAAATTTAATTGATTCTTTTAAAAAAATCGAATTAAATTTAAAAATCAACACATGGTTTATACGAAATCAAATTTACTTTTCCTAGATCATCCTTCTCAAGGTATTAAGGCTGGTTACCTCAACAGGTCCATCCAACATAAGGATGACAGAAGTTTTAAATGGCAGTTGGGAGACTGTGTTCCCTTCCCATACTCGTGGCTGACATCGTTAAATGATGATAGCACAGTTCATCATTGAGACCAGATATTGGCTTTTGGCAGTGATCGGAGCTGACACCAAAGGTGAGCCTTATTTGGCTATCCCTACTGTAAATGGTTTTACCTTTGTGCTCTTGCTGTCCTGCCTGGCATCTTCCCATATCTCTCCATCTTAAGCCATACCTGAGGACCCAGCCTCACCAGATCTTGCTCTCACCTGAATCACTTAAACTGTCTCTCCCGATTTGATCTGTCCTTTAGATCTAGCTCAAATCCTCTCTCTCATGAAAGAGTTTTCCTTTCTCTGATGATCATGTCCTTTTGCTAGAGTGATCTTATGTTTCGGTTACTTTGGATAACCCCAGATTTGCATATTGTCTTTGCCTTTTGTCTGGCTAGTGTCTGGCTAGTGTCACTTTTTCCTCTCAAAAGTGTTTCATTTCAAACAATATATCACACGGTCTCCTTAGTGATAGCCTTATACTTAGCTTTTAATAATCTCCCATTTTGTATGGATCTAATTATTTTGGAATTAACATTCCCCACTAGATGAACTACTTTTCTATCCTCTGTCTAAAATTAGGCTAGCCACGAAGAACATACCTCCTAAGTCACTGATGTCAGAATATTGGTAAAATCTCAGTCCATGGTCAGAAAGCATTTCTCAGATGTGCTTGAGGAACTCTAATTATGAGGGGCTTCCTGGGCTCTTCCCAGTTGTATGGGCTTCTTCTTGGTTCTTGATCTGTAGTTTGTATCTGTAGTTCATTTATGTAGATCTGTAGTTGTGCCCTCCTAGGGGTGATGTCTTTGGCAGCAACTTCTCTTGTCAAGTTATAAGAGTTTCTGATGGATGGTAAAGTCACTTGTGTTGGCTTACCCTGACAACCCAGAAACTCATGTCATCCCTGATCACCTTTATTACTGCAAATATATCACCTCTCTACATACCCCATTGTTTCTTTACCTTTCAAATCAGCTCTAGAATACATACATTATTTAATGCACATGGAGATTCTTTTGGCCAAAGTGAAAGTTAATCTGTGGTAATGCTCAAATGATATTGTGTGCTTTAATTTTGTAGAATTTCATAATATTAGAGAAGGAAAAAAAGTACATCCCTAGAGATATAATTTGGACTGGCCTCTCATTTACAGAGGTTAAGAGTTTCAAAATTCTGTATTTAAGTATGTATCATCCCTATATAAAATTAGGCAGATCAAAATTAGAATATTTCCCAGTTCTTGCTTGATTTCTGAAAGATGAAATTTTGATTTGAGAAAAGGAAAAACCGTTCCAGGAAACATCCAGGGGGAAAGGATAAAGATAGAAGAAAACATCCTAGGAAGAAGTGATAGGTTCTCAAGAATCTGGCTATATAGAGCTGCTGAGTGTGATGGGGCATTTATAGCCCAGCTCACTAACTTTATTCATCATCAATAAATATTACTAGTCAGTATGAAAAGTTGAAGATTTACTTATAACTGTGACCTTGACCTTGCTGCAATATTACCTTGTTTGGCAGGACTATTATCATCCTTACTTCAGCTTCTGCTCTGTTTTTAAAAGAAGGCAAGAAAAAGGAGGGAAGAGGGGCCCTGGGGGGCTCAGTCAGTTGAGTCTGACTCTTGATCTCAGCTCAGGTCTTGAGTTCAAGCCTCACCCTGGGCTCCATGCTGGGTGTGGAGCCTACTTCAAAAAAAAAAAAAAAAAAAAAGAAAGAAAGAAAAAGAAAAAGGAAGGGAGAGGAGTAAACCCTTAAACTCTTTATTATCAATAAAAATTATGTGAAATGTTGTTTGGAATATAAAATAGGAAGGAATTAGATAAAGATCATTTAACTACTCACTCTCAGGTATTGTGCCCCAATCCATGCAATGTGCCACTTTCATATCGTTGAAGAATGAGGGAGGATAAAATATGTATCTGGGGAGCTACATGATTTTTTTTTATTAAACACTAGCTGTGCAAAAGAATGATGCAAAAAATGTTGGCTTTCCTAGAAATTATTCACTCTTTTTCACTCATTCCATCCTAACATTAGCTTTGTGATGATTTTCTCAATTTTTTTCTATATCAAAACACTGTCCAAAGTGAATGTCACCCTGTTCACCAAAGGAAGGACTTTTTGAAATATCTGCTAATCTTCCTACTCTTAAACATTATACAGACTGAAATGGCTTTAGCAAGTGAGAAGAAACAAAAGAAGAATTGTAAGAAATGATTCATACCTTCCCAATGGTAAAATCTGAGCAGTTATGGACTGAACATCTGTGTTTCTCAAGGGAATTGGTCCTGCAATTTCAGGCAGTGAATGACATTTTTGAATCCTTTCCAATGGCTGCCCACCTTCTTGGCCACATAGAACTGGGCTAGGCAAATAATCAATGGCATTTTTTATCTCTCTCTGCTGAGCATTTCACTAGGTATTTTGGGGAAGGATGCCAGCTGTATATACGGTGCATTGATATGGCTGCATACTCTATTCTCGCTCTCAACTTATTCTCAAAGGTCTTCTTTCTCAGGAGAACAGCTGGATGAGCTTCCTCTTCCTTCAGCAGAGTGATGCCAAATATTGGTTTCTGAAACTGGCCCCCTGATACATGTCTTTGTTTCCTGAGAGACCCAGGCTTCAACCACCTAGGAAAAACCACAATACACCTCGTTGCTTCATTTATTGAGTTGCCAACTGATGCTCAGGATTTTCCAGCATGATTACCAACAAAAACAATCATGAGAAGTGCTCCTTTTAGCATCATTTTCTTTTCTTTCTTTCTTTTTTTCTTTTAGATTTATTTATTTATTTTAGAGAGAGGGCATGCAGGGAGGAGGGGAAGAGGGAGAAGGAGAGAGAGACTCTCAAGCAGATTCCCCACTGAGCACAGAGCCTGACATGGGGCTTGATCCTAGGACCCTGAGATCATGACCTGAGCTGAAATCAAGAGTCAGACACTGAACCGACTGAGCTACCCAGGTGCCCCAGCGTCATTTTCTTAATTAGACCTTTAGAAAAACATTATTGAATCCTGATTCAGGAGGTTCATTAAGCTGTACAATTAAGATGGTCCATGTTTACTTAAAATGATTCAGTGATTAATCTTAAAGTTTCTCCCTTATTTAGTTGTTCATTTATTTATTCATTTAATCTGTCATTTATTCAACAAGTATGTGGATATTTATTAGTTGGCAAGTTTTGTGTTAATTGCTGGGGCACAAGCAGTGAAACAACAATTAGGTTACCTGGCCCAGTGAAATTTAAATATAGGATGGGGGGGGTCTATGTTACACGGTGACTTTTGACTTTTAATTACAACATTATAAGGTTCTTTCAATTCATTAAGCATGTATGAGATGTCTACTTTATGAAATCACAGATAGTGCTAGATAGAGCATTGAACGCTGTGAAAGAAATTCATTATGGTTCTTACCTCCCAGGAGATCACAATGTGGCCTCAGATTCAAGCATATTTAAAATTACTCTTAAAACTAGGTAGACATTCTAGTAATAAATAAGGTGATATGTGAGTTAGGGGAAAGAGAGAGCAAGGGTGAGAAAAATGCGCTGGCGTGGAGGAGAGAGAAATTAAAATAGCACACATTGAAGACAAGGATGGGAGGGAATGGGGAGAGATGGCAAGTCCTTCCTGCCATCTCTACAAACAAACAAACAAACCAGCCACCTACATGTTAAGGTAAGCAAGTAAGGTCATTATCTAAGAACAGTAAGAAAAATTGCTGTAGGTAGATAGTTCAATCCAGAAATGTAAGTGAAGTCCACGCTAGGAAGGACTTTTAGTGACAGGTTGAGCAGGTGGGCCATTATGGCACATGAAAAAGAGACTCACTGACGCCTTTCTGGGAGAGGAGCGACCCTGGTTTGATCAACTTCACAAAATAATGTCCGCGGCAATACCTATGATGTATTGGAAAGGAAAGAGCCTGGATATCACTGAGAGAAACACTGCAGTTTTTTGGGTGAGAGAGAACAAGGACTCCATCTAGGGCAGAGGAAGTGAAAACTGAAAGGAGAGGGCCTACAGAAAGTGAATTGAGGCAAAACCTAGCGCTTTCTGACCAGATGGTGATGGTCGTGGTGGATCTTTATTGCTTGTGAGTAAACTAAGGCAGAACCTCAAAGGGGCTTCTTCCAATACCTATATTCTGCTGCTGGGCTACAGGTTGGATTTTGCAAGTAGTAAGTTTTTGATGTCCTTCTATGATTTTGCAAGTAGTAAGTTTTTGATGCCCTTCTAAGAGAGCTGTTTCAGTAAGTAAGTGGCAGAGCCAATGTCACAATTTTAACGAATTGATGCCCAAGTAGAAAAGAGAAATTTGAATCAGTGAGTAAAGTCAATTCAATCTGTCAATTAGAGGATTAAAAATTGGCTCCCCAGGGGGCACCTGGGTGGCTCCGTTGTTAAGCGTCTGCCTTCGGCTCAAGTCATGATCCCGGGGTCCTGGGATCGAGCCCCGCATCGGGCTCCCTGCTCAGCGGGAAGCCTGCTTCTTCCTCTCCCACTCCCCCCTACTTGTGTTCCTTCTCTCGCTGTCTCTCTCTCTCTGTCAAATAAATAAAATCTTTAAAATAAATAAATAAATAAAAATAAAAATTGGCTCCCCAGATCAGATTTCGTCAAAAACAGATTTCTTTTTCATTGCTTAGTCAGAGCCAAATGGATGTCTCTTTGATGCAAAGAAATATTACAAAAGTATCTTCTTACTTTAATCATAAAAATTACAGCTATTTATTGAGCACTTCGTATGTGCCAGGGACTGCTTATAGAGGAGTTTCTATGAGAGAGAATGCAGGTCAGATGGATCACATAGCAATTGGTATTTACAAAAGAGCAGCAGCTTCCTTTTCTGCTAAAAATTATAAATATGAAAACGGTAGAGTCCTGATATCTAATTTCTATAATTCTTTTTTGGTCCATGATTTGTTTGGATTTTCATCATGCAGAAATCCTATGCTGAAACAGAAAATGAAATAAAGTATTCTGCAATTTCTAGTTGGCTACCTGGCTCTTCTGAGCCCTTAGCTTCAAGGATTTTTCAAAATATATTTTTCTGCACCACAGCTCAGAGTTGCTAAATCCAGAAATTGAAACATTCTGAGAACCAAATCATTTCAGGGTAAATCAAAGCTCTTGGAACCTTGCCCTAGGATTTTGAAGATAGTGTTTAATGGTGAAAAATGTTCAATATTTTTAAGGAAATTCCAATTATGGAAGGCTGCCCCATTCACACTCCCGACGAGGCAGGGTATCCAACACAGGGTGTCTTGGTTTGTCCTTCCCTCCTGTGAAGAACCAGGACCCTGTGGGTGAAGGTGAAGGCCTGGTCCCTGGCAGTTCTACCAGCACGTCTACTCTCTCAGTCAACCTTTGTGAGGAAATCGGAGGCGGCTGATGTCTGTTTCCAACTCTACCTTAAAACCTAGAACTAGGTACCTTCCTTTATTCCATTCTGACCAGTTTCTTTTCTGACTATTATTTTAATGCCAACAACTGTGATGGCTCAAACCTTCTCCAATATCTTGTCTGTGTTTGTTTGTGCTCTGTAAGACTGGTGATGGAACCAGAAGATGGAGAGAGAGAGAAACACAAACCTTAAGACCAGGAGGCAGTTTAATATAGTGGTAAGAGCATGAGTTATGAAGTTAGACAGCAATGTGCAGTTCCTGATTGTGTAACCTGAGGCAAGTTACTTAATGCTTTTGTATCTCAGCTTTCTCGTCTGTGAAATGGGGATAATAAAATTTACATCACAGGGGCGCCTGGGTGGCTCAGTTGGTTAAGCGACTGCCTTCGGCTCAGGTCATGATCCTGGAGTCCCTGAATTGAGTCCCGCATCGGGCTCCCCGCTCAGCGGGGAGTCTGCTTCTCCCTCTGACCCTCCCCCCCTCATGTGCTCTCTCTCTCTCATTCTCTCTGTCTCAAATAAATAAATAAAATCTTTAAAAAAAAAATTTACATCACAGGGTATTTGGAGGAATTAAATGAGAGAAGCACATAGAACACATTGTTGGTGATAAATACACGGGAACGATGCTATTATTAGTAGTAATACTAATAACAATGAAAGAGTAGAAGAAAATAAAGATGAAGCAGAGGTGATGGGGAACCATGGGCAAAAGCCATCAGCGGCAATGCTTGACAATTCAGAAGATGCTCTTACACCTCTCTTTAAAGTGATGGAGGAACTTGATCATCTCGATTTCACAGGGCTTTTGCCTCTCATAAGTGATATGCAAGGTCAAGTGAAACCCATGTCAATCTGAAATATCTTCTTTCTCCTTTTCCCCCCATTTTTCAGAGGCTTTCTGAGTTACCCTTCCTAAGATGCTATCACTACCGATCTCTTCTAACAAGGACCTCATTTTCTATTGAATTAAGGCAATAAATTACATACCATCCGGTATATTCTCTCATTGCTTCCTGGAGGTGTAGCTTCCAAATAAGACCGATTTCCTTGAGTAAAAGAAACTTGCCTCATACTTCTTATAGATCCCCCATAGGACCTTGCATGGCTGAGCCTGCAGAGAAGCCCTAAACCGATACTACAGTGGGATATAAAGAGTCATAGCCTTAAGTTTCTTATGCCACAGAAAACCCATTCAATGGGGGGCATTTCCTTCCTCAATAGATAGTAAATTTTCTCTCAGAGATAGAATAAATACTTTTTCCTTGTTACTTTTCTACATTGTGGTCTCCCTTTCCTACCCGAGCACAAAAATTCATAGACTCTTGACTTAGATGGACTCTAAAAGAGTACTTAGTTTTCACAACTGAACCACGAGCACCCTGAAAGCCCAGGGGTTAATAACCAAGTGAGAGGTAGTGCCCAAGACTCAGGACTTCCCCCCTGCCAGGTTCTTCTCATGGCTCTTCATCCTTCTCACTGAAAGATGATCTTCCAGCTGATCATCTACATATACTCTGCCTTGTTATCTTCTCTTATTTTCCCCCCATCCAAATCATTCAAGAAATTTACATTTCACAGAGATGAAATGTATGTTTAAGCAGGGATTTCTAAGTGGGCTTAAATAAAGTTTGCTAGTGTTTTGTGGAGAATTTTGCAGCAAGGCTTTGTGCTTCTTTGTGAAATTGATTTTATTTTACATTTCTAAACTCGAGAGGGACACACTCACACATATGTGCCTGCCTTTGCATTTATTCATATATGCAAACATACACACACTTCCCAAATCTCTTCTTCTCTCAGATAAGTAACACTCTCATCTTTGTTCTCTATGGCTGTTTGTCCCAGTATATTGAAAGGCATGTCAGAAAGCAATCAGTACAAATATTGTCATTTAGGTCAGAGTATATAATGTAAGGGGGGGGGAGGTGAGCGGTTGGTGAAACCCAAGAAAGAACACATACAAATGAAAGGGGAAACTTAAGCAAATAATTCTCACAATCCCCATTTTTTTTTTTTAGTTTTTATTTTAATTCCAGTTAGTTAACATATAGTGTTATGTTAGGTTCAGGGGTACAATATGGTGATTCAGCCCTTCCATACCTCACCCCATGCTCATCACAGCAAGTGCCCTCCTTAGTCCCCATCACTTCCCCCATCCCCCACCACCTCCCCTCTGGGAACCGTTGGTTTGTTCTCTATGGTTAAGAGTCTGTTTCTTGGTTTCCTTCTCTTTCTCTCTGTTTTTCCCCCTTTGTTTGTTTGTTTTGTTTCTTAAATTCCACATATCAGTGAAATCATATGGTATTTGTCTTTCTCTGACTGACTTATTTCACTTAGCATTATATTCTCTCGCTCCATCTGTATTGGTGCAAAGGGCAAGACTTCATTCTTTTTATTGCTAAGTAATACTCCATTATATGTATGTGTGTATATATATGTGGTATATACATGTATAAAGCATGTATACATGTGTATATATACATGTAACATCTTCTTTATCCATTCATCTATTGATGGACACTTAGGCTGCTTTCATATCTTGACTATTATAAATAATGCTGCAATAAACATAGGAGTGCATGTATCCCTTTGATTAAGTGTTTTTGTATTCTTGGGGTAAATACCCAGAAGCGTGATTGCTGGATCATAGGGTAGTTCTATTTTTAACTTTTTGAGGAATCTCCATACTATTTTCCACAGTAGCTTCACCAGTTTGCATTCTCACCAACAGCGCATGAGGGTTCCTTTTCTCCACATCCTCATCAAAATCTGTTGTTTCTTGTGTTGTTGATTTTAGCCGTTCTGATGGGTGTGAGGTGATATCCCATTGTGGTTTTGATTTGTGTTTCCCTGATGATAAGTGACGATGAGCATCTTTTCATGTGTTTGTTGGAGAAATGTCTGTTTTTGTGTTCTGCCCATTTGGATTATTTGTTTTTTGGGTGTTGAGTTTCATAACTTCTTTATATACTTTGTCACAATCCCTATTCTTAACTTGATTATCTTAATATCATCTCTTCTATCTTTCCTATCTAGTATTGTCTTCTTCCTCCACATTTCCTATCTTGTATTAGTTGTCTATTATTATGTAACAAATTTAAACAAGTTTAAAATAACAAACATTTATTATCACACACAGTTTCTGATGATCAGCAATCTGAGAGAGGTTTAGCCTCACACTTCCGGCTCCAGGGGTCTCATGAGGTTGCAGTTAAGTGGTCAGTGGGGGCTGCAGCAAACCAAAAGCTTGACTGGAGTTGGAGGATCTCCTTGAAACTCACTCATGTGGCTGTTGGCCTGGGGCTTCAGCTCTTCACCACGTGGGCTCCTCTGTAAGGCTGTTCATAACATGGCTTTCCTCAGAGCAAGTGATGAGAGAAAGAGAGAGTTAGTTTACAAAGAAGATGGAAACCCCAGTGTCATTTATAACCCAATATCAGAAATGACAAACCATTACTTCTGCTTCATTCTATTGATCACATGGACCAAACCTGGTACAGCTTGAGAGGGGACTACACAGGGATGTGTATATAGTACCAGCAGGCAGGGATCATTGGCGATCATCTTGGAGGTTGGCTACCACATCTTCCTGCCCCCGTAACTTTCTTCCTCCTTATTTTGAAACCTCTTTTTCCAGAATGGATTGTTAGTTGCGAACTGGTGACGATGTTGCTCCGTTGCTATTTGCTATGTAGATAGATACATAGATATAGATACATACATATGTGTAAGATATATATTTTTAGAATATATGTAAATACATCTATACACACACATAGCATCAGATTTTCATGCTTGACAAATATTTTCATTTGGAAAATGTAAATCATTAGTGTGTTCAAAAAAATGTGACCGACACTAGTTTCATAGTGTTTTTCCTTGACAGTAGAGGGTGCTATTGGTGTGTGCGGACCAAAGTTGAACTATGAAGGTAGAGATATGGGGCTGGTCAAGTTCTCATTTTGAAAAATAGCCAGATGATTTTCTATCTGATTGGTTTCCAAAAGTCTATATTTTACTTCTTAGAAATGAATTTTATTTTGTTTAGACAATAAATAGGCAACATTGGGCTTCCCATAAATGCTTCTGCTAATTCCAAAGTTTTTTTGTAGTTGTTCTCAATACATGTTTTTTTGGCCCTAATAAATGCAGAGAGCAGAATGAGACACCGGAAAGTTATGTTGACATGGATTGTATGATGATCGTGAGGGAGGATACTGTCTCTTACTCAATTTGGCTCCTTCATTAGGATTGGGAGTTTTAAGTTCATTTTTTGCATATTGGCATTTTGCAGGAGTATTGATTACAGACCCTTACTGAGTTGGTAAGGATGAGATACTTTCTCCTCCATTAGAATGGGGTGAGTGGTATGTGTGGGCACTTGAGGGGACTGTTGTTTCTGTCCTTGACTCTTCACTTTCTTTAAGAAAGTGTTCTCATCAGTGGTACAGGCCTTTTTGGGGTTACGCAAGTGTTTTAAAGACATAGCTATTTGAATAAATTCCCAGTATTTGTAACAATATCCTAGTAAGACTATTGTGTACTGAGGCATGGTAATTTCTAAGAAAAAAAATCTGGCTTCATCTCTTCAGTATGAAAAATAGCTCTTCTCTATCATATTTCACCGAATCCCATTTGGTTACCACTCATTCTGTTGCAAAGTAGTGCAAAGAGCATTAGTTTTTAGAGTTAAAAAAAAAAAAAACAACAAACAGTTTCAAATAATACTTCATTACCTCCTGGCTGGGCATAGTCTTGTGCCTCAGTTTGTCCCTCTGAGAAATGAGAAGTAATAATTCTAGGGTTATTACATTCTGCGTTAAGAATTCTGCAAAAAAAAAAAAAGAATTCTGCCTATATTCTTTCATTTAATTTTTATAGCAAGCTTTTATAGGTATACAAATATTTTCTCTACTTTTAAAAATAAGGAAATAAAATTGAGACACAAAGAATTTAAGTTACCTGTTCAAAGTTATACAGCTGATAAGTGGCAGAGTTTAGAAACAAACCCAAATGCATGCAACATTAAAGTCATCCCCGTAACCCCTCTGCTTCTTATTAATTGTAATAATACCAATGTCTCTAGCTTAAGAATTACACATGAAAATGAACATCTATTAACCAGCAGAGAGTCTTGTACTGTTAACACTTTGAATAAATGTTAGTTCCCTTTACTTCTCTTATTTGGAGCAATTTAGCTCACAGATGAAAGGAAGAACATCTGTTAAGGATGATGACCTCTACTAAAAGAGGCTCTGTCTTGCTTTTGCATAATGATACCATGATTGTTTTCTTGGGAAACAAATTATAAGTGTCCGCAAAACTGACAAAGGAAGAAACTGGGTACCCCTGGATTCTTCCTGAAGCTTGAAAATCTATATAAAAGTGCACATTAAAGAGAGTTCTTCCTCTTGTAAGTAGTACCTATTTTAATCATAACCTTTGGAAGAAAATTTAAATGTAAAAAGGTGAAAATTAAAAGAACTATAAATAACAACAAATGACTATCTTGTAAATACAAAGCCACATTCACTCCCGGGGCTGTTATGTCTACAACCTATTTGAACAACAGTTAATAAGCACATTCCCAATGAAAGAAAAAGCTAACTGATGTTTCATCCGAGTGCACCCTTTGTTGAGCATGTTCGGAAATGTTGAGCTGGGAGAGAGGGATTTCTGGGCTTTTTGCATTGAGATGTGTGTATGTGCCCACCAAAGAAAATGAAGAGTTTTTCAGGTTCACGAAATATTCCTTTGCTAATATTCATCTTGTAAAATCATAATAATATGCTCCACTTGGATTAGCTGAAAAATCATGTACCTTTCTTGATGGTTTTCCTTTTTTCTGTGTTCTCATGCTGAGATAACCCACTTACGGTTCTCGGGCTGGTATTACCTTGATTCGTAGGTTGTTTATGAGGCTTGTCTTTTGGTATCAATGGGCTGGACCAGGGACAGCAGAGTCTAACTCTCCGCAAGCAGAGTCTAACTCTCCGCAAGCAGAGCTGTCCTACCTGAATTAATCCCGTCCTCTGCATTCTTAACTACAAGCCGGGGACACCGTAAAGCTAATATTTAGGCTTGGTTTTCAGAAAATGGACCCGATATTTTTGGGGCCACAGAGAAGTCAATCCCAAATACTACGTTCTACTTCTTTTTTCATCTTTAAATTCCAATTATTCCCTTGAACTTCTTTTTCTTTTCCTTTATTATATTTTAGGGCAAATATCATTATTCCAGATCATGTTATTTTATATGAAAATAAATTTATGCTTTTGAATGGTCTGGCACATGAACAAGTTATTGAAATGACTAAAGCTAGCATAAAAAGAATGGAATAAATTTTTTGTAATTGTTTGGTTTTTGGCTTAACTGGTTTCAATTTCCAGCTCCATTAGTTACTGTGTTTGATTATGGGTAAAGTATCTAGCTTTTCTGTGTCTTATTCTTGATCTATAAAATAGGAAAAAATAGTGGTTATTTGATGGAATTGTTTTTGAAAATTTAATGAGATGGTCTTTAAAATGTTTAGTATGGAGTCTAATAGAGTTAAATTTTATGGCATATACCCCTTGACTATTTGAATTCATAAGGACAAGGAAAATCATCTGTATTACAATTATAATTAGTTGTGCAAAAGCAACTTATTTCCTCTATATAGGTGTGGGAAGGAACATCCACCTCTTACAATAACATAACAGTTCTTGAACATTTGTATCTTAGTCCAGGTCTTAGTTAGTATGGAACCAAGGTAACAGGTTTTTAAAAGATACACATTATCTAAATAAAGTCTTCTAATCACCTACCTTTACTTTATGGATGAGGAAACTGAGACCCATAGCAGGGGGCTTGCCCATGATCAAATAGTTAATAGTAGAACAAGAATTTAAAAATCAGTGCCTGAGTTAGCTACCAAGATGCCTTGCCAACTCATCTGAAAAGCTAAAAAACAGTCTAGGATCGTACCACTGGGCTGCCTGAAATATAGAACTGTAGTCTTTATTTCTAATAAATATTAAATAAATATTTTAAAGCATACATACTGTTTTTAAGAACTTTTAACCAATTCATATGTCCCACGGAAGAGCTTTTGAAAATGTTTGAGCCCATGGAGACTTGCATGTCTTTATTTTGACCATTGCTTTAGTAAGAATATAGCTGAATTTCTTCTTTAAGCTTTTTTCTTATATTTTTATGTTCGTGTTAATTACACCATGTACAAAGAAGTTTCACATATGTTTACAAAACAAACCCTTACTATACTTTTGTAATTACAAAGTCTGCCACTAAATTACTGTTTCATATGTTTGTGTTTCAATTATTAACTGTGGCGGCATATAACTAAAGCTGAAAACATGTCATTTCTATGATAATAAGTGAACGCAATTACCAGCATATCTATTCCACACACAAAATATATTCATTTGCATTCTGTCTCCTTGTATTATTTAACTGTATTTAGGCCAAGTCATGTCATTTCTCTGTTACCTTTTTTTCAATCTTAAAAACTCTGTCTTATTTTGTAAGTGCTTTTACGACATCTAAATAAACAGAATTGGGTGAAGTGGTGATCTACAGACATATACCTCACTCATTCAGTTGGTTACTTTCTGAATTTTTTAAAGCTCCAAATTCTTCACACTTGTGGTGCCTATTTTTAAACCTATGAGATATGGGCATAGTATAGCCTTGCAAATAAATTATATCATTTTATAAATCTCTTTTCCTGAGTGATGAGTCAAATCTCCTTATTACTTGCCAGCAATCAGCAAGTGAGGAAGTAGCTATTATTTGTCTGTGCTGAATTCACATTATATTAACTAGAACTGTTGGGGTGATAAGTAATAGAAACTCAACTCAAATAGTATAAGCAACAATATGAATTAATATAGGGGATTTGGGATTTCACATAGAACCGAAACGTAGAATGCAACTAAGCTTAAGGAGCCACCTGATGCCAGAACCCAAAACCCATCTAATGTGGGTTCTCCCTCTGTTCTCTGAGTGTCCCCTTCATTCTCTACTCTCTGTACTCTGCTGTCTTCTGCTTTGATCAGCCAGTCAGCTGTGGCCATGGGGTGGAGTCACCTTGTTCCATCACGGTAGCTCCTTCTGTAATCTTGTGGGTTGATGGCACATTTGTGATCATGAAGAGAAATTCTGGGAAGGCATTCCAACTCACCACTCCCACACATGCACAAACAAGCACACACAAATTTATAGTATATTTAAATGACCAAGAAGTATTTCCAGTAACATTGCCTGCTTAATGTTAGTCATATTGTCAGATTACATGAAAATCAAACATGCTACAGTGAAAGGAGAAAGCAGAATCGTTCACTAAATGCAGTGAATAATAATATAATAACAATAATAAAGAATAATAATAAAATAAAAATAAAAAACAATAATAAAATAACAATAACTGCTATTATTGAGCTATTACCTTTGAGCAAGGCACTGTGCTAGAAGCTTTAAATTAATCAAATTTAATTTTCACCACAATGCTATAAAGTGGAAAATATTACTATTTCCATATAATATTATGATGATGCTGAGCTCCAATACTAACATTATTATTACATGATGAAACAGAGGTTTAGAGAGGGCAAAAGCCATCTTGAAATTGCTCAGCCATGAAGTGGCTAAGTTTGTATTCACTTTGTAGCCTCTGAGGCTGCAAAGCCCATGCTTTTAACCATGAAGCAGTTAATAATTGCATTTGATTTTTACATTGTGTCCTCTGTTCAGGATCTCAAGGTCAAGCCCTAAAAACTAAATTCCATTTTGTCATTTTGATGGATTGAGATAAAATGGGAAGTTATAAGATTCTGCTAATCACAAGGGAATTGTAATTGTAGTAGAAATTATCTCAAATGGTTCTTGAACATTTGCAGAATAGTCCAGGTCTTTGTTGGGTTTTATCTGCCATATATAT
>NW_027397067.1:50396080-50419354 GCF_003265705.2 Callorhinus ursinus
TAAATGTAAATTTATATAATTTATAATATAAATTATATAAATATAAATATTTATAAATATAATAATATATAAATATAATATGAAATATATAAATATAATAGAAAATAATTTAAAAATTTATATATAAATATATATATAGTCCAGTGGGGGAAAATGTCTTTTATTAGTAAGTAATCATAAATGCTATGAATAAAAATCAGAATGCAAAGAAAAGGAACATGAATATAATGAGGAAGAAATTTGTTCAAATATTTTTGAGGAAGATTGTTCCTGGCAGAAGGGACAGCAAATATAAAGGCCCTCAGACAGTAAGACAGAAAAATTCTCAGGGTATTGATATTTGATCCAGAAATCTTGATGAACTTTCTTATTTATTTTAAATATTTAAGTAGAGTTTCTTTTGCATTTCTACACAGATAATTATGCCATTTGTAGATGATGAAAGGTTATCACTTCCTTACCAATGCGTGTGTCATTTATTTCTTTTTCCTATTTTATGGATTGAATAAAAACTGCAGTATAATGTTAAGGAAAATGAAAGAAGTAAACCTATTTTCTTTGATTTTTATAAGAATATAGCTATTTAAAATATCTGTAGTAAAAACACTTTGTGAGGTTAAGGATTTTCTTTTTTTCTATCCTTTCATTGTTTTTTTTTTTTTTTTAAAGATTTTATTTATTTATTTGAGAGAGAGAGAATGAGAGATAGAGAGCATGAGAGGGAAGAGGGTCAGAGGGAGAAGCAGACTCCCCGCTGAGCAGGGAGCCCGATGCGGGACTCGATCCCGGGACTCCAGGATCATGACCTGAGCCGAAGGCAGTCGCTTAACCAACTGAGCCACCCAGGCACCCTATCCTTTCATTGTTATAAGAGCTTTTTAAAATGGTAATAAGTAGTAAATTTTTCTGCAGAACTTTTAATGAAAAACAGCAGTCACTTACAACACTACTTCCTAATTTTGATTCCTATCCCAAGATGTAACCAATTATAACTTTCTTCACTCTTCCTTTAGGATTTCCTTTATTTCTGAATAACATTCTGATATGACTATTTCTGGATCTTTTTTAGTTTTAGATATTATTTTAGACCTACTGCCAATGGAGTTCAGGATTTTACTCCATTTATACTTTCTCTACCCTTTCTTCTTATGATATTTATATCAAATCTTTAGTTAACACACTATTCAGTGTTATTTTATATAAATACATATATCTGACAACTGAGTCACATAGAATGCTATGTCTGCATTTCTTCTTCTTCTTCTTTTTCTTTTTTGGTTAACTCTGTTCCTTTCCCCCATCGTTTGCATGGAGCACATCCTCCATTAATTTTCCCCAAAAGGATGCCTGTGGCAGGCTGCATATTTTAGATCTTTATAATCTGTAAAAGTTTTTATTTCTGCTCTCATACTTGATTAGGAATCTGGATAGAATTAGAATTCTAGAACAGAAATATATTTCCTCAGAATTGTGAAGATGTGTGCTATTAAAATACTTGATGCCATTTTTTGTAGTCAATACTTCATGATTTTTTTTCTCACTAGAAACTATTTTAGAGTTTTTTTTCTTACCAGAGGCTTATGAGAATGTGGCTCAAAGTCTTTAGTTCTAGGAAATCTTTCTCACTGTTCTCTGATAATTTTCTCCCTCTTGTTTTTGTGTTCTCTTTTTCTTAAGACTCTTAAGACTCATCCTTCAGAGACTCTTTTAGAAATCTTTTCTTCATTATTTTTTCATTTCTTTGGGTTTTCATTTTACTTCCTAAGGAGATTTTTCCAATTTTACCTTCCAATTCTTCTATTAACCTTTTCATTTCTGATATCACTTTGATTTTTTTTCAATTTTGAAGATTTCTTTCAGGGTCTCTGAGTTTTTTGTTTGTTTGTTTTGAGACTTCCTATTCTTGTTTCAGAAATACGCTGTTATCTCTTTTCTTTGTGACTATTAAATTATTTCTCTTTAAGTCCTCTTCTGCTTCTTTTCCCTTTGTTTCCTCCACTTTTCTTTTTTTAGTCCATATGTATTTGTTTTTGTCTCTTTCTCAAATGTCTGGTGACCCACCAGTGTCTGTTTTTGTTAAAATGTAAACACAAAGGAGCTGACCAGCTATGAGGATATTGGGTAGTGAGTTTCTTTGAAGTCATGAGGCAGTTATTATAGGTCTTTGGAAACCATAATGCTCTGTCTGAGGAGTGTAAGCATGGCTGTTGGGCCAGGGCCAAAGTGGGAGAAGGCTTGTGTTTTCATGCATCAAGATGTAAACATTCACTTAGCCCTTTGTTCTCATGATGGCTCCCTCTGGTTTAAGAGAGTACATCTTCAAACATCTGCCTGAAACTGGGTGGTTAGCAATGCTGTTTTGTGCAGTGATGAGGGTAGTTAGGACTCTAATTGCTTCAACTACAAAATTCTAACCAATCTGCCTGTAAGTCCCACCTACATGTTTTGGAAACATAGTGTACCTCTAAGTCCAATTGGCTTATTTCTTGGTTCCCCACCAATTTACTCCTCCATAAACACAGACTTAGTTTCTAAGACAGGTTGAGTCTGTTTCCTGGCTTCAGACATTTTGTCATCTCTCATCACATGTCCCAGTCCTTTGTCTTGTGGACTTCTCCCTTCTGATATCTTCATTATCATGTTTAAGTGGGGTTTCACGAAGGAGCTAAGTGCACAAAAGCAAGGATAGTTTTTAAATGTCAGGGCAGTACTGAAAGGGCAAAGTTGCCAACTTTTAAATGAATTTGTACTAGTCAAATTGTGAAAAAATTGAATGTAAAATAATACTAAATGTAATTATTAAAATTATCATTATGGTTAATTGGAACAAGTTGAGTTTCCACAGGAAAAGTCATGGATCCGTAATGGTACTCATACAAGAGAGAATATAAAGTGGAAAAAAAATAATTATAATTCAAGTAAGGATAAATATAATAGCCTATGTTTTATTTTTTAGTGATTTTAATGATTATAGGGTTTATATATGGATATGTTCTGGCTAAAGTATAAATGTATAGTTATTCATATTTAGATGAGCAAAAATTAAAAAGTTAATACATGGGACTTTGAGTCAGCCAAGTAGTTTTAGAACAAGTGGAAAAAAAGATGAATAAAAATGATGGACTATAAATGTGTAGTTTGGAAAGGCTTCTACAAAAATATAATAAGTCAGAGTGGAAACTATACAGAGACATTGATATTGACATATGGAATGGAGAGAGGTGACTTTTTGATCAATACTTTTCCTATATGCTCCTCTAGTACCAGTCCAGATTAGAAGCTTATTGATTCAAGATCCTTACTTTGCTAAAATGATGTAAAACACTATGCTTAGGAATTAACCTTATAATAAATCAAGTATGTAGATTCTTTAATTATAAGCTTCCAATTGATAAAAGAAGGTAGGCATTTTACTAAGCATAACAAAAAAAAAAAGCAAAGATTTTCCCTATGTGTGCCACGTGTGTTGCACGATCATGAAAAAATGTCTACATTTATATAATGTGAACTTTAGAGAGATCAAGTAGAAAATTAAAAGAATTAGATAAGAAGAACTATGTGATTATATCATCCTTTTCCTTTTTGCTTTTATGCCTTATTTTTATTTCAACGTAAGGTGTTCTTAATTGAGAAATTCTCATTTTTGTTGTTGTTGGTATTTTCGTTCTTTTGCCTGAGGAAATGGATGATAAGGAGAACAGGGAAGTCATGTCCCTGAGGGTACAATTTCTGTGTTATTTTGTAGCATGATAATTTGGGACATCTGCAAGTTTAGCTTACTATGTTACATTATGTGTCTAAAAGTCATGAAATTAGCTGTTCCCTTGAAGTTTGAGATGGTGCATGTTCCTGTGGCTGTGCAACATCCAGTAATAAATGCAGGTTTGCAAATATCATGAATTTATCTAGTCCAAGGACATATCTGATGTTTGAGTTTTCTCTGCAACATCCCTACCAAGTACCTAACCATCAAGCTTTGAAGGTTAATAACGGTGTTACCGATTCTCTTTGATTTCCTGCCCTCTCTTAGCATCTACCCATTGTTTCTAGTTGTATCTGTCGCATATTCAAAACAAACCTAATGTGTTCTGTTCTATCTGCCTAGAATGCTTTTTTCCAAACTTTACAAGACACAAACATACAGATATTTTGAAACTAAAGTCAAATTTTATTTCTTCTATGAATATTCTACAGGTGTTCCTTTATTATTATAAATAATTTTAGAAATTCCTTCTCCAGGAAAAAAATAATTGCTCTTTTCCTGGTTGTACAGGGAATTATCTTAAGCATCAGTATAAAAGTTAACACACTAGGTGTGATTAGTTGTGTAAGTATTTACTTCTCTGCTAAAAACCCAAATTTTAAACTACTTAAGATGTATTTAAGAGTCTCTTGAATAAACAGCAAGTGTAAAAATTTTTTTTTGAAATTAATTTGAAAAGAATTCCATTTATGGCCATTTTTAGGGTGATGGGCTTCTCAGAGAAAAATACTATAAAGCAAACAAGATTCCATATTCTTGCTTATTCTTGCTATGAAGAAGTCTTCAGAATTTTAAAATTTATATGTAATTATCCATCAGCTCCCAAGGAGAAGACCAGGTTACCACTAGCTGAAATAAATATCTATTCTTAGCAATTCCAAACCAACATCTCTATCCAATGTAAGAACACATCCACAGGAGTAATGGGACTTACATTTCTAAATAGACTTTGTGATAAGCTGTTGGAGGGCTTTGGGAATGCTTCCAGTGTTAGGACCATACTTGTACTGATTACAGGACGGATCAAGCTAGAAGGCAAATCTATGTCAGGCCACCACTTCTTAAGGAAGAGATATTCCTGTTGATAAGTAGTTGCCTGTTCCTAAGCCTGTTTTGCTATATAATTAAACCATTATTGCTATAGGTAACATGGATTTTGTTGTAGTTAAGAGCTTGGGTCTTGGGGCTAAAGGCACATTATTTCAGATCTTTGATCTGCAGGAATGGCTGAAGAACTGTAAACAAGTTAAATAGCTTATCTCCTGTTCCCTTTCCTTATCTGAAAAAATGGAAATGAAAATATTTATTTCTGATTTATGTTCTCTAAATTATAAAGCATATTTGGGAAGCATTTGCTAAATGCCTAGCACCTTGTAAAGGCTCAAAACTGTCAGTCATCATCATCATCATCATTATCAACAAACTCAGTGATTTATTAGGTGCATATAAAACAATAAACATAATTACAAATTAGTTTTAATACATATCAGATGAAAACTAAATAAATATTTGGGATGCATAAGGACCAGGAGCAAATTTCACCTTGCCATTTTTTTCTCCCTCCATTTATCAGTCAAGAATATGGGATAAAGTGAGAAAATAACAAAGCTTTAAAAAATAGCTTTATAAATTCCTCCTGGTGCATGTGTCCATTTTTATATGTGGTTTCCTTTAGACCACAAGGACCTTTAGGCCAGGGACTGAATTTAACCTAGTGTTTAATATGGGCATTAATTTATTCAGGTCTTAAAACTTCACTCTTGAATAAGCTGCCTCGGAGCTAAGGAGACCAGGCATCCCATTTTTTGAGGGATTTTTTTATTTTTTAGTACATTCAGTGGTGACCTGTGAAATCCTAGGAGTATGGCAATTTCTCCCCCAACTTATTTTTTTTCATATTACAAATATGCTTACTCTAGTGTAGTGGGATTGGCATTCCCGGGTTCAGGCAGCGGATCTGCAGTCAATACTTCCTCAGCATTATTTAAGCACAACTCTGCCCAGACACTCTGAATTTACAAGTTCTGGAATTAGTGAATGAATGAGTATTAAGCATTTACTTTGGACCAGGCCTAGAGCTAGACATTTGCAAATATATTATTTCAGTTAATCTTCAAACAGCCCCAAGGATGCATATCATAATCCCCATTTTACAGATGAGGAAACAGGCTCGAAGAGGTGAAGTGATTTACCTAAGGATATTCTAGGTGGAGGGGGCGATATGTTGAGAGACAAATTTGGGATTGTTGGAGCATGGGGTGTTGGGATGAGAGCAAACTCCAGGTGATTGAGCAAAACAGGATCTGGAAAGCCAGGCCAGGACAGTAATAAGGTCCATACTAAAGGATTTGGCCTTTATCCTGGAGATCAGTGGTCCTCAAATTTAAGATTCATGGATATCATCTGCCATGGCTGTTTAAAAAATGAAAATTATTACCCTCATTCCCCACTCTGAAGGTGGGGTCTGGAATCTGTATTTTCATAAACTGGCCAGGTTATTCTGTTGATTTGCTGTCCATACTTCAAGAACACTGTTGTAGGCAATGGGAGCTTTTAAAAATATTTTTTTGCAGGTGAATTTCATTATTCTTGGATAATGAAGAGGATGAGCCACAGGGATACTAAATTAGAGACAATGAATTGTTTAGAACCCTGATTCTCAAGCTTGTCTGCATATAGGAATCACCTGAGAAGCTTTGAACACTACTTATGCTTGGATCCTACCTGCAGAGATTGGGAGTTTATCTATCAGTCTAGGGTGTGCCCTGGGCATTAGGATTTTTTTAAAATTCCCAAGATAAATTTTAAATGCAGCAATTTTTGAAAACCACTCTTTTGGGAGACTATCACAAGTCCACTTGGGAAACAGTGAAACCCCAAATTAATGCAGGGCTGGCAGCACCACTGATAGTGCATTAGCATTTCTGGATAGATTAGAAAGAGGGAGTTCTTTCTTCACAGAACTCATGGTAGCCTTGTGCCATGATCCTGGGCCTGACTTTAGTACCTGCCTCCCCTACTGTTGAGTACCCCATATGGTACATTACCCAACCCAGCAACACTGGAAATACTGGGAGGTCACAGGGATGTGCCTAAAGTTAGAGAGTAGGATAGACGTGGTTTCAGTCTCACCCCTGATGTCTACTATGAGTCCCCACTTTGGTCCTCTTTTCTGGTCATGCCCTAGTTGGGGAGTTGACCTGCAATGTTGTGTTCAGAATTATTTTGAAGGCCAGGAGTCAGTGGAAAAAATGACCTTAGTCAAGTAAAACTTTCTGCCAGGGAAACCGAAGGGGGTTAAAGGAGCCCCCCAAATCAGGCACCTGTTATCCCATTGTTAATTACAAAACATTCTCAGCCTAGATTTTACTTTTATGTAATTGAACAAAGCTGAATTCTAAAGGCAAAGGAGAAACTCTGTACCCTGACCCACTAACACATTGCTCAAAGGCAGATTTCTGGTACATGATAAAGTTTTGTCGTTGTTGTTGTTTTAAATTGTTCTTTCTCTTGCTATTTCACAGATCTTGCACTTTGCAGGAACTTAGGTGGGAATATTCTGTATGGCTTTCTTTGCATGTTCTTTGTGGGGGATGTATCCTGTTGTAATAGGAGAAATTACACAGGCTTTCATTCTCAAGACTATTTCCTTTTCATTCTGAAGAAGGCAAATAGTGTCTCCTGATCTGAATGAGGCCCAAAGCACTCTTCCTCCTTTTTCTCCTTCATGTTTGCTACTATTTTTCTCATAAGTGCCTTTCTGGAATTTTCTACCTCCAGGATAACCTAAGCTTAGCAGCTGACTTGTGCTATATATGCTTTGTGGGTTAAATGTCATGTTTTGCAAAAGCTGTATAACAAAGAAATGGCAGTAATCACAAAAATTTTTGTGTAGCAGTGTAAATCTTGAAAAGACAGTGGAGAAATTAGAAAAAAAATTGGTGTCAATATTATCTTGTGTTGGATATTAACATTTCCATTTTACAGATGAAAATTGAGGCTCAGAAAAGAGAAAGGGAATAGAATTAACATGTCATGATTGGCAGGTCTGGTATTCTACTAAGTATTTAATATGCTTATTTTACTTATTCACAAAAGAATTAGGTATTATCATCCCTGTTTTATGGATGAAGACACTGAACATCAAAAAGGTGAACCACTTGTCCAAGGTCAAACAGCCAGACCTGGTAAAAATGGCATTCAAATTGCTTTGACTGACCCCAAAGCTCTTGTTGTTTTCATATCTCTTAAAGCTTACAAAAATAAATGAGAGGTCAGTGGCCTTGTGACTTGTAGTCCAGGGCTTTTCCTTTGTTACCATCATAAGTTGCTTCTATTCTCTTTCAGGTATCAGAGTAGACTAAGCCTGAATCTACGCAGATCACTTTTGAACCCAAGGTTAAGAAAGTGTTTTTGCCTCCATAGCTTTAAAGCATATTCTTTTTTTTTTTTTTTTTTGCCAAGAGCTCCAGAAGTTCCTAGACCCTCCTGAGTGGCTTAGCCTAAGATTTCAATAACAGCAAACACGTATGAAGCACTACTATGTATCTGGCACTGTTCTAAAGTACTTTACACCTATGAATTCACTTAATTCCCCTTACAACAACTTGGGAAGGTGTTATCTATCAGAAGCCACATTTTACAGAGCAAGAGCTGGAATACAAAGAGGTTGAAGAACCCTCCCAAGGTTCCATAGCCAAAGCCCACGTCCGTGTTCCTGACTGGTTTGCCATGATGCCTCAATGTGTGGCTTACTTCCTCTCTTCTCTCTCCATTCTAACAAAAGCTGCCCAGCAGACTGACCTTCAGATTATAGCTACTCACTACTCACTCTGTTTTCTGACTGTGCTTATCTTACATAAAATCCCTCTCAGGGATTTCTAAAATAATTATTTTCTTTCTCTTTAAAAGAACAGCCCTGTTGTACAGATCTTGGGGTCATGCTGGCTGGAGGCTTCCATTTTCCATCATCACTTGAATCACATGTTAGCTTATATCTGCTTTAGACTTATCTATTTGCTTTCCATGTTTTGGATTTGGTTTTTCAATGACCATGGAATCTAGAATAATTTTCTTCATATTATTTTACATTACTGAGAATGCCTTTAATGATAGATATTTTAACATTCTATTTTAAAGAAATGACAAGCCCTTTAGCAAATCCGCTTGCAGTTAGATTTATTTGCTGTCTGATCCTCATAAGATCAAGACTTTTTTTATATTGACAATGGAAAGTATATTAATGTTTCTGGCAATATAGGTACTATATAAACTCAAGAGGTTATGAAGATTATTTTCTGAAATTGAAATTGATTATTCCCTATGAAGGTTGATTACAGCTATTGAGATCATGAAAATAAAATGTCAACTCTTGTATTATTTTAGAGAATAGAATTGCTTTCCTTTTCATGGATAAAATAGCGGTTCCATGCTAAAACTTCACAAATGTAGTTGAGTTTTTTTTTTTCCTAAATAGTCATTTTCAGAGGGATGATCTATGGCTTGTCAACTTACAGTAAAGTTGATGTAAAAAGTTTGTGATGGCAACCCTAAATGTTTTATCACCTGTCAGAAATTTCAGTGATAATAAAAAGTAACATCCTTTAAATTAATTAGACATGATTAGGACTTCAAGCTCAGAGGCCACTTCATTATGCAAAAATTATAACAGTTAGCTATTTAAATTACCATTAAATTGATTCTTATGTTAATTGATATCTCACTTATAACCCTAGATTTTAATTTATATAAGATCTTTGGAAATAATAATAAGATGAAATAAAATATTATTTTGGAGAAATTCTTATGTGAAAAAAGGTACTGAAAAATTGATGGTTATATTTAACCCTCAGTAGAATTTCTATATTAGAATCAAACTAATTTCTCATGAAATGGCATAGCTTATATTCATCTCATGTTTTGTACAGCCCCCATAAACACCAAGAAAAGTTGCATTTGTGATTCAGGAGGATAATATTTTTTCTCTCCAGTGAGTAGTGTCTTTTCCTGTCTGACACAGGAAACAGTTTAATTTAACCCTTTGAGATGCAGCATGTACTGTGACACATTTGGGGACAGGCGGGTAATGTGGTCAACGTTTGCAGATGGGAAGTGATAAATATTAAAGAGAAGAACTGACACCATGGAGTAGAATAGACTGGGGTATCACCTCACAGGGTTTTAAGAAACAGGTGCTGGTGAAGAACATTTTTGAAGTTAAAATGCCCGTTTCAGGAAACTTGGAATTAATTGTTCTTTAGGGACAAATTGAGATGAATTGGGGCACATCCTCAGTTCAGATACACAAGCTCCTAATGTGTTTTTTTGTTTTGTTTTGAGTGACTAGTTTTGAATCTGCAAGATGGCAGACGAATTGAAATATTGTCCTTGTCTATTTGAGAGAGTCAAATCTCTACTAATTATAATCCCCTAATATTTTTATTTCTAAATTTCTTACTAGATCACAAGTCCCATGAGTGTGGGAAATAGAGTTTATCAATACCAGATGGGCCTAATTCCTGGGGCTAGGTTTTCAATCACATAAGAATTTCCCAAGGAATCTCTAGTTTACTTTATAGGTAGTAGCAATAACCGTATTCAAGTTGTAAACTGCAATTAGGATATTATAAATTACAAGAAACTGTCTTTGTAGCTATGGAATCAGGATTGGGTTATTCAGGAAAAAATGGTTAGAGATGAAAAGGGAAATTTTAGTGTAGGCTATCCTCCCTAATACCATCCTTGCTTGTCCCTCCTTCACAACTAAGATCTTCATTCATGTTTTAGTAGTTTTTGTTTTGTTTTCTTCACTTGTTACATGTTATCACATCCTGGGGACTGAGCTGAAATACATCTAAGAGTTGAGCAAGGTCAGTGCCCACTAATGCACAATTAGAAACAAGTGCAAGCTGAGAAGAGAAGCCGAGTTGGGGATGGGGCTGGTACAAAAGTTCGTGAAGAGGGAATACAATTTTATCCAAAAAGTTCCAAAAGTCATAGTCCACAAAGAAGATGCCGAGATGATGTGCTAGCATCATTCCACTCTTCCAGTCTCGGCTTTGTGATGCTTATTCACACTTCATTTCTGCAAATTTCACTTCCTGCTTTCCTAGTTGGTGCCCTCCCAGACACTCCCAATAGGGGGCGCTAGAGGGATACCGGAAAACTCCAGGAGCAAGAATGGATTTGTTCATTTCTGTGACTCTGTTCTTGACCACATCACCATAGCAGCGCTGCTTCACTCCAGTAGCTGCTGTTGATTCACTATTCTGTTTTCTCAAGACTGACAAAGTCATCTTCATCACATGCTCCAGAGTCACTAACACAAGTTGGTCAGTGCATCTTCCTCCAAAGTCTGTGTTTCAGAGCTGACAGATTCCTCCTCTGAAATCAGAGGCTCTAGCACTGTGTTAACTAAGAGGGTAGCCACTAGCTACCTGTGGAAATTGAAAGTAATTAACATTAAATAACATTTTAAAATTCAGTTTTTCTGGCACATTTCAAGGGTACAATAGTCCCATGCGGAGAGCATAAACCATTCCCATCATTGCAGAAAGCTTTCCTGAATGGTAGTGATGGCTAGCACCTCCTGAGCAGCGCTGACTTCTCAAAGGTCTGAGTTTTCATCCTGTGGGGCTTTTCCTCCAAGTGTCTAGATTATGAATACCTTAACCTCTTCTCTACGTTCCTTTTCCTCCGTAAAGATGGTGGGTGTTTCCTGTATTTTCTGTCTCCATGATGCCTTATTTCCTTTTTTGCCTTTTCAGTTCTTTAATACCTAGGTAACAATTCTTTATATTAAATTCTGGGCCAGCTGCAGAATTTGGGGACTAGTGCAAAAAGAAAATGCAGATCTTATTGAAAAAGTGGGAAAAGTGCCAGTAAAGGTACACAGTAAGATCTTTTTCTTTCTTCTTTGATCTCTCTCTCAACTTGTCATAGTGTTGTTTATTTTCTATTCAGTGTCATTCTAAGTGAAAATAAAATAAAAAGTTTTAAAAATAGTGTGAATTTGACCATTCATCTTTATAGTGAACAATGCCAATTTCAAGTATAAATATCAGACCATTTATTCCAATGTGGAGTCTCCAACACTGAACAATTTGCATTTTGTGGCTCATTCCTGGAGGGTGCCTTGAGCTGGCCAGAAGGAACAAATGCAAACGAGACTCAGGAAGCCTGGAGAGTTGGGGAGACGGTATGTCTAGGCATAGAGCCAGCAAAGGGAGGGCTTGCAGGCATGGGGACATTCTCATGGTGGTGTGTACTCTAATAGGAGCCCAGGGTCTGCAGTGGCTGGGCTTGATGGCTATTGGCTATCCCCTCTCACTGGCTGCTGAACTGATGTGGCACACCCTGGCTGAAGTCAGCATCTGGGGAAATCAAACCAGGTGGCACCCTTTTTCATGGGCCTGTCACCCAACCCATAGGAGATGGATGGTTCTCAAGGGTCTTAAAACTTCAGCACAAAGTTTTAAAATTCCTGTAGTCGGTACGTGGATGGGGGTGGGAAAGAGGCTCACAGACAGGGCTGGTCCACCTAGGGAGGCCCCGCGAGTCTGTGGGATACATGTGCTCAACTTGGACTTTCCTGCCCCCATGCTCAGGACTATGCTGGGGTAGAAGAGCCACTGTCACTGGGCAGGGGTAGGAAAGCGAGGCCAGTGAGGGTCTGGGGCACCAGAGTGAGAAGTGGGAGACTGAGAGCTCAGTCAGGAGAGGTAGCAAGATGAGGGGCCACGTGTGTGCTGAGGCTGTAAGCCTTTGGGACATGCTTTATTATCCCATTGTCTGACTTCATCATCCCACTTATAAAACACACATTCAAAGGTAAAATTATCCAGAATTTCATTGCAACAACTACAGAGTGTTAAATTTCAAGTGTGGAACTTGAGTGTGGGCCCCTACATGAGTGCCTTTTGTCACTTGTCTAGGAAGCTGACCCTGCTTAAAGTAGCTCATGTGGTTTTGTCTCCTGATTGGACCCTAACTGATAAGGATGAGAAGCCAGACATTAGGTTAACTCTGGGGGAGAAGAACCAGGGGCAACAAATTCTGCTCAATGTTTTTCCTCTCCTGACACTCTGATCTAAACATCTGTCAGTCAGTTTTTTTTGTGACACGCTGTTACTTGAAGCTTCCTTTTGCTGCTGACATTTCTCGGTGGACTCCAAAGTCCATTGGCTTGAATACCTTATCTTTTCTTTTTCTTTTAAATTTAGTGCAGAATGTTAGTGAGTTCATTTTCTCTATTACTGCTGTTTTGTCCCCACCCTCCCCATAGATAATGCCCTTTAGAATTGTCCATACTTTTCTATCTTTGCCATACCTCAGCCTTTTACTTATGAAGGAGTGTTTTCATAGAGAAAGACCATTTTTAACACGGTCTTTTTTTCTGTGTGGGATATTTAAATTCTGAGCCTTTATATACAAATTCCCAAAGTCTCACTCTCCTTGAAACTTTCATAAGGGTTTCAGAATTCCTTAGGTGGCAGATATGCACACTTGTGCTCTCTTTGCTCTGCTACGTTGACTTTGGTGTCATCCAGGAGCAACTTTCAACTTAATGCTGCTGTCTAGCATGGATGCTTGGCATACTCACAACTCTTGTTTGGTTAAGGAGAAGATTGGCTCTCTTTCCTCCTGAACACCCAAATGGAAATGGCCTGGAGTTTCTTTCTACTCTCTACACTTACAGCAGGTCACTGTAGACCTGCTAGGTATAGACTGGACCAATGCTTCCTGGTCTTTTTCAGTCTTCTGACATTGAGTTCCTTGGGAACAGAACTGTAGGCTCAGTGAAAGTTTAAGTTAGATTGGATTTAATGTATCAACTTGTTGGAATACAAGAGAAAACAGAGAAGAGGAAGAATTAGCTTTCTGTTCAAACCCTGGACAACATCTTTGTTCTCAGACAATATATATCTACACTCAGTCAAACATGTACAAATAGATTTTCACATTTGAGGGATTAAATTCCCTAGTACAAATATCTCTTTACTACTCTGCTTCAGTTGGTAAGATTCCTGAACAAATAAATACTGAAGAATGTCAGAAGTTTGTAGTTCTGTCATCCCAAGAGGGCTATTCCAGATACAGAGACCATGTGGTAAAACCCAATAGCCAATGGGAATGAGGGGTCCAGTTCCCAGAAAATGCTAGAAATGGATAAGAAATTTCGAGAAATCATGCTTGACAACATTTGTAATTTTGCCCTGAGTCGTTTTTATATCTACCGACATGCACGACCATGTACATGCCTGGACACCCTAGCCGTCTTTCATCCTCTCTCTTCCATGGATATCACCTTCCATTTCCTAGTGAAAAATAAGCTAAGGAAAATGAAAAAATCCCTGTCATTAGATCAAATAAAGAAAAACTTCAAGATCTACCAAGAATCCCCACTTCATGAGTTGTAAAGCAATGAATTACTCCACTCCAATCCATGAGAGACCAAACCAATCAGTAGATGTAGGGGGCTGGGAAAATGACAGGAGAATTTTGCATTTGAAGAACCGAATTACTGTAAAGAGACTAACAGAAGCTAAGCAATTGTCCTTTTCACCTGAACATATGCCTGGACTAAGAAGAGAATCTGGAAAAAGGCAGAAGAAATTCCTACCTGTTTCTTCCCAGAACAGAGCCAAGAAGAGCCAGGCATATTGGAAAGGGCATTTCTGATTGAGATAAGTCATGTAAATATTGTACAGGTATCTGTAGAAAATGTTTCTTCTCAGTAGGGAAACAATCCGCTTTACCGAGACAAAATCGGTCAAACGTGTATTTCCAGGATAGACAGCAGGCTCTCAAACGGCACCACGGTTTGTCAAGGTGTAAATACAGGAAAGTGTTGCATCTAATTGCGTTGCCCTTATGATGATCATGAGCAAATGCCAAGTAGTACTGAGCAGTTATTCTATGCCTAAGTAGTACTCCTTAAATTCATTGAAAACGAATAATGAGTGGCTTCTCGGTAACAAAATTGGAGGTTCAACTCCATGTGTTTGATATATGTATGTATGTATGTATGTATTTATAATAATAAATAAGTTATAGTTATGTTGTCTCAAATATATGTAACTTAAAGCTTTAATTGAGATGCATTTTGTTTCTATAACTAATTCTTGGTACTGCTTTGTTCCTTATTTGAGTTAGACACATTTTCTAATTATATTAATTCAAAGATTATTCAATGTAAAGTTTGGACAGATGGACTTAATAGTCTCTTGATATGTTTTTCATGCCCATAAATGTGACGAACTCATATTACAGTTTAATTGGTTTTAGTGGAATATGTGTTTTGTGAATATAATACAAATACGTAATATGCATATAAAATTCATGCGTAAACTGCTTATTATTCTAGAGGTAAAAGATTTCAATGCTCTTACATCTTCCATTCAGTAGACACAAATAAACAACCCGTATCATATGAACCATCTGTTACAACTACAGTATTCTTTAAAATGTATATTTCTTCATCATGCTTAAATACCATCTACCTTTACATTTATCTTTTAGTTCTGGGTAGCACTAGGTTAAATCTTGGAGTGAATCGGATTGGGACTCAGGTTGGATACTGCTTTAAATTGGTTCCTCCGTCTGTGGCATCACCCTTGCAAGATGCTTTTGGGAGAGTTGATTTTTCAATTATGCAATTAGAGAGAGAGGCTAAAAATATTTTTGTTTGCTTTTCTTGCTTGTATTTTTCCAGCTTGTTAAACTAGGGTCTGTTTTGTCTAGGTTATTTGAAATCTCATCATCAACCAGAGAAATGTGGTTTGCAAATTAAAATAGTAACATCAGCAATTTCCCCTGAGAGAGACTTGCTTCTACCCTGCCAGAGGCAGTATCACTAAGTAACAAATAGTCAGAGGTTTCTCTCAGCTGCTACTGTGCTTATGAGTGTATGAACACTGGCAGGCAGAGACCTGTCGTCCGTAGATGCTAATACAAACTAATGTGAGCCATAATCATGGCTTTCTTTTGGAGACATGGCATTACTATTATTACTACTAGAATGTTTGCCAAAGGCAAACCACCCCCCCCCCGCAAAAAAAAAAAAAAAAAAAAAAATCTCCCCGGTTCCTTCGCAGTCTGCTTCATTAAGTGATTCTCCAGATCTCAGCTAAATACAATCCCTCCCTAGACCTAATCTTGCAGTCCTTACTCCTATCAAAGTGGGAATATTGGCCAAGTAATGACTGTAAAACCACAGCCTTAGAATACAAGCCAATTGTGTTTTTGTTTTGCTTTGTTTTATGTATTCCATTGTGTGCTTTACCTTAAGTGAATCGGAAGACTTGAAAGCTAATGTGTCTTTCACAATCACTTTTTTTGAGCTTTTGGAGAAATACTTACAACTAGGACTGAGGGAAGAAGAATATAAGAAAACTCGTTTGTACATGTGCATGAAATAATGTAACAAACCATCAGCATCCTTTGGAAATCACTGTTTATTATGTATGCACATTATTGCTTGTATTTATGGAATTATCTTTGCTGCTGCCTTCCATTATTTATAAAATAACCACCGGTGGAGCTATATGCCGGGTTGTAATGATGCTAGCTTAGAAATAAGAATTAGCTTCTAATATAAGGTGTGAACAGAAAACTATAGGAACATGGAGTAAGAAGTGATCTGTTTGGTGAGGTGGGTTCACAGGGGAGGTTAGATTTAAGCCAGATGTTCACGCTAATGCCAGGTTGGGAAAATATTCCCGGGAGAGTGAGCAACATGAAAATATCCTGGCTCCATGAGGCAAGCCCCGAAATCTAATCACATATTAGAATGCATGAAATGTAGAGTGTGTAGGAAAGAGTGAAATTTGATTTTTCAAATGACTTCAATGACATATCAGAAGGAAAGGGTAAGCAGTTAGTTCTGTGGCTTTTTCTCTGGATTCAGAGACATGGGAAGGTTTGAATCCCCCTTGGCAATATTAACTCAAGTAATTGTTAGGTGTTTACCTTTACTAGCTTCAAGATGGATGAGAATCTATCTGAGGGTTATGTATCAGAAAAAACATCTGTACATCATTGTCCAGATGTTTATTTAGTAATGAGTGGCCAGTATTGATAAGATGGAGCCACACTAGAGAATGAATGCTAGTTTTGCTCCTTTGAGGGAGCTACGTGGCTAGCCAGGTATAAAATCCAAAGAGACCCCAGAGCCCATGTGTTCTCTGACCTCTAATTATCCACACACAATGAGGCTTGTCTCTTGTGAACACAAACAACTCGAGTGTTGAATGACCAAGACATCAGAATCTCGGCCCGGAAGTCAGCAGACCTCTTTTTTTGTTGTTGTTTTTGCTTTGTATGCTGCTCATTTCCGGACTTTCTTTAAGCTTCCTAATCAGTGCCAGGTGAAACCAGTACCTTGTATGTTAGATATCGATCTAACTCACGACCACTGGTATTAGCAGAACAGAGTGGGAGTTGCAGATGCTAAGATCTTCACATGCCATTATTATTATCAATATTTTAGTTTCACTGTATAAACACAAAAAATTAAAATTCAAACCACCAGTGTCCACCACCAATTATTAACATATCCTTGATATTAAGATAATTATATCTATCCATATCTATATTTAATTATTATTACATCCCATAAATTTACTCTTTTACATATGACTTTTCTCAGATGTGCCATGAATATTCTACCATACTGCTAAGGATAAATATGCATCCTCATTTTTAATGCCTATATAGAACTCCTTTGTGTGGCTATTATGCTATAATTTAACCAATCCACTATCAGTACACTTGCTAATTTTTCACGATTAATTTTAATACTGTTTTTGATACATGTGAAACATTGCTTTTCTGAAAATTCTTATCAATTTCTAATTTCCCAAGTAGGTATGAGACAGCATACCTACCCATTTCCCACCAATGGTGCATTTACATTTAAAAAAACTCTTGCCAGCTTAATAGATGGAAAATATTTCTTTGTTGATGTTTGTATTTTCTAATATTCTTTTTTATTAAATAGAAAATTATAAAGAAGAAGGTATCATTCAAAATCCTGCCATATAGAGATAACCATGTTAAAATCTTAGTGCTAAAAAAAATAAAATCTTGGTGCTTAGCCTTCTGAACACTTTCAATGCATACATACATATGATTTTTTAAATAAATGGGACTATACAATACGTGCTATTTTCACCAACAATATATTTCATACAATTTTTAAATGACAAAATGATATTCTATTGTATGTATTTCACAATTTCCCTATTGTTGAATATTTATGTTGTTTCTTATCTGTTTGCTGTTATATAATAATGCTGTGATGAACATCCTTATATAGAGTGTTGCTCACTTGTCCAATTATTTCCTTAATATGCTCCTCTAAAAATGGAATTGTTGGGTAAAAGAGCATATATATATATATATAAATATATATATATATATATTCAAATTGTCTCTTATAAATACCAATTCCTGCCTTTATCAGCAGTGTATATAAATACCCATTTTCCCACTATCTGGCCAACACTGGATATAATAATATTTTAAATCTCTTCCACTAAGATAGATGAAAGATATTTTAAATTATATATCTTAGATTCAGTGAGATAGTCTTTAATATTTACTATTATTATTTAATATTTATTGCCTATTACCATTTCTTCATTTGTAAGTTGCTCTCTGATGTCCTTTGTCCATTTTTCTAGTAGATTGTTCATCTTTCTTTCACTGAGGAATTCTTTACTTATTAGAAGATAGTAGTAACACCTTGTTTGCTACATGATTGTTATTTGACTTTTAATTTTGATTATGGTGATTTTACTAAGCTGATTTTTAAATATATATGCAGAAAAATCTACAAATCTTATCTAGTATCCTTTCTGCTATGGGATTTTTCTGCACTCTAAAATTATATAATTATTTTAAAATGTTTTCTTATAATCTAGAAGTCAATCATTATTCATTTAGTGGTTTTTCTCCCTTGAATTTTCCTAATACCATTATGACATTCTTACCTTCTCCATCAATTTGAAGTATTATTTTTTCATACATTAATGATCATACAGCTATATATCTATTCTCTTAATAGTGCTTAAAAATAAATATTAATAATAGACAGGGCATGTCCTTATAATATTTACCTTTTCACATTAATTTTGAAATACTTTTGCTCCATTCCAATTTTAAATCCATTAAGATTTTCAGAGACTGTACATAAAATTTATAGATTTAGTGAGAAGCTTCAGCTCCATAATATTGACACTTCTCATCTAAAATAAGTAATTCTCCATTTATGCAAAACTTTTTTATAATTCTCACAAAAGTTTAGATCTTTCATGAATATATTTTTCACAGTTATTATTAAGTTTATTCTTGTGTTTTTTACGTATGGCGTTATTACGAATGATTATACACACATACACATAGTATATTTAATCTTGCACTGAAAAATAAAACATGCATTTAAAAAGTGCAGAAAAACGTAACTAATATTTTTGAAGTATACACTCGTTTAACCACCACTGAAGTCAAGATATAACATTCTCAGTGTTCCAGAAACCCATGCAAATGCTGCACAATCTCACTTTTATGCGGAATATAAAAGATGGGAACCCATTAAAAAAAAAAAGAGTAGAATGGTAGTTACCAGGTGTTGGTGGCAGAAGGGTGGAAATAGGGAGATGTTGGTCAAAGAGTGCAAGCTTTCAGTTATAATAGGAATAAATTCTGGAGCTCTAATATAGAGCATGGTCACTAAATTTAATCATATTGTATTATACACTTGAAATTTGCTAAGAGAGTAGAGCTTGAGTGTTCTCACCACACACACACACACACACACACACACAAAAGAAAAGGGTAACTGTGTAAAATGGTAGGTATATGAATTACCTTGATAATGGTAATTATTTCACAATGTATTCCAAACCATCAAAAATATATACCATTTTTGCAAATATCTTCTCCCATTCAGTAGGTTGCCTTTTAATTTTGCTGATGGTTTCTTTTGCTGTGCAGAAGGTTTTTAGTTTGATGTAGTCCCACTTGTTTATTTTTGCTTTTGTTGCCCTTGCCTGAGGAGAGTAATATTGTATATTAACTATACTTCAATTAAAAAACCAACTGTAGGGGCACCTGGGTGGCTCAGTCATTAAGCGTCTTCCTTCAGCTCAGGTCATGACCCCAGGGTCTCGGGAAGCCTGCTTCTCCCTCTGCTTCTCCCTCTCCCACTCCCCCTGCTTGTGTTCCCTTTCTCACTGTGTCTCTCTGTCAAATAAATAAGTAAAATCTTAAAAAAAAAACCAAATGTATACATTTTTTTATTTCTCAATAATACTTCAGTGAAGCTGGGAAAATAAAAATAAAAGAGTTATTGTTTTATGTATTTTGTCCAGTTCTATAATTATTTAAGGTGGGAGAATAATTCTGGTCACTGTCACTTGCATTTTGAACAGAAGTCACAAAATTAGAAATATTTATAAGGAAAAATAAAAACAGTTATTATTTACAGATGCTCTGATTACTTAATGAAAAAGCTTAAGAAGAAAATAAATTTAAAAACTTGTATCTAATAAAAGATGTCATTATAGGGGCGCCTGGGGGGGCTCAGTCGTTAAGCATCTGCCTTCAGCTCAGGTCATGGTCCCAGGGTCCTGGGATTGAGCCCCGCATCGGGCTCCCTGCTTGGCGGGGGGCCTGCTTCTCCCTCTCCCACTCTCCCTGCTTGTGTTCCCTCTCTCTCTGTGTCCCTCTGTCAAATAAATAAGTAAAATCTTTTTTAAAAAAGATGTCATTATAAAGGTCAATTATAAGTTAAATTTATAAAACTCAGTTATGAATTATAATTTTAAAAGACTTCATTCACAATACCTGCAAAAATATAGAATCACTACATCTAAATTTAAGAAATATGGAGTAAGAAGTAAAGAGAAAACTATTCAATTTTCCTGAAGAATATTAAGTTAGGGAATATCATGTTTCCAGGTGGCAATATCAATAGAATAAAATAAATTTTCTCTCCAACTACACCTATAAATTTTATTTAGCACTCAAAATAACAGAGCCAAACGATTGCCTTGAGTGACACTAAAATGTCACGTGATAACATTTTATATTCTTTCTGAAAAACATCTCTTAGAAAGTAGGAATAAAAGAATATTGCTATACTTGATAAACACATATTTCAAAACAACCATCATAATAATGATTAAACACTAAAAGTACTGCCATTAGTATCAGAAAAAAATGGGAAGCCTCACTATTACAATTATTTATGATTGTTTTCTTACTTTTAATCAATGTTAGTTGGGAAGAACCCTATAGGTTTAAACAGTGGAAAGGAGAAAATAAATAACATAATTTACGGATGACATAAGACAAATTACTGCTTTAAAAAGAAAGAAAATCAACTAAAATATTGAAAAGAGTATTAGCTAAAGTATGAAGGTAACTAATTACACAAGTTTAGATAGAAAACATAATGGCTATTTCAGTTTAACAACAAAACTGAACTGTATTACTTAGAGATGTACACATAAATGATAGAATAAATAAGGGCAAGAGAATGATTATCACACGGTCAAGTTGCTGATCATTTCAGGGAGGAAGAAGAGGATGATGATTGGGGAGGAACACATAAATGGGTTTCTGAAACACTGAGAATGTTGTATCTTGACCTCAGTGGTGGTTAAACAAGTATGTACTTCATTAATATTGGTTATGGTTTTCTGCACTTTTTTTTCCTATTAATAGAATATACTGTGGTATATGAATGTAATTTTTTCTTTTTTAATATTATGTTATGTTAATCACCATACATTACATCATTAGTTTTTGATGTAGTGTTCCATGATTCATTGTTTGCATATAACACCCAGTGCTCCATGCTCTATGTGCCCTCTTTAATACCCATCGCCAGGCTAACGCATCCCCCCACCCCCTTTTCTGCACTTTTTAAATGCATGTTTTATTTTTCAATGTATATGTGTATATATATATATGAAATCATTCATAATAACACCATACATTAAATACATTAAAAAGCATAAGAATAAACTTAACAATAACTGTGAAAAATATATTCATAAAAGATCTAAAATTTCATGAGAATTATAAAAAAGTGTTGCATAAATGGAGAATTATTTATTTTAGATGAGAAGGGTCAATATTATGGAACTGAAGCTTCTTACTAAATCTATGAATTTTATGTACAGTCTCTGAAAATCTTAATGGATTTAAAATTGGGATAGAGCAAAAGTATTTCAAAATTAAATCTACATATATATAGATTAATGGTAAAAGAATGGGGAAAGATATATCATGCAGATACTAAACAATGGAAAGCTAGAAAGGCTATATTTATATCAGGTGAAGTAGATTTTAGAACAAGGAATATTGGGGGCCTAGGTAGCTCAGTCATTGAGCGTCTGCCTTCGGCTCAGGTCATGATCCCAGGGTCCTGGGACTGAGTCCCACATCGGGCTCCCTGCTCAGTGGGAAGCCTGTTTCTCCCTCTCCCACTCCCCCTGCTTGTGTTCCTGCTTTCCCTATCTCTCTTTCTCTGTCGAATAAATAAATAAAATCTTTAAAAAAAAAAAAGAACAAGGAATATTACTTGAAATAAAGAGGGACTTTTAATAATGATAAAGGAGTAAAATCATCAAGCAGACAAAAGTCTTAAATGAATGCACACCTAGTAAGAGCTTCAAAATACGTGAAACAAAACCCAGCAGAACTGAAAAGAGAATTCAACAAATACAGAGATGTTATTGGAGATTTCAACAGTTTTTTCTCAATAATTGATGGCACATGAATTTGGAATGCCAATAAGTATATAGAAGACATGAAGATTCTCAACTAATTTGCCTAATTGGTAGTTATAGAACGTTCCACCCAATAACAATAGGATATACATTTCTTTAAAGTTCACAGAACATTCATTAAAGATAGACCATATTCTGGGACATAAAACCTCAATGAATTTAAAAGGATTGAAATCATACAAGTATGTTCTTTGAACACAACAGAATTAAGAAATTGATAACAGAAAGCTATCTGAATTATCCTCACATAAGTGGAAATTGAACACCTCACTTATGCATAAACTATAGATCACCAAAGTAATCAAAAGGATCATTAGAAAATATTTTCAACTGAAATAAAATAAAAACATAACATACCAAATTTTTGGGGATAAAACTAAGGCAGTGGTTGTAGGGAAATTTATAGCATTAATTATTTCTATTAAAAAGGAAGAAAGGGGGCCGGAGCAAGATGGCGGAGGAGTGGGAGACCTGGATTTCCTCTGGTCTCAGGAATTCAGCTGAATAGGGATCAAACCATTCTGAACACCTACGAACTCAACAGGAGATCGAAGATAAGAATAGTAACAACACTCTGAACAGAAAAGCGACCACTTTCTGGAAGGTAGGACATGCGGAGAAGTGAATCCGAGGCAATATTCGGGAGGATAGACGGCGGGGGAGGGGGCCTCCGTCGGCCGCTTCTGGCAAGTGCTAGAGCCACGGAGCACA
>NW_027397067.1:50444354-50583975 GCF_003265705.2 Callorhinus ursinus
AAAAAAAAAAAAAGAAAAAATACTAGGGGTCTTAACACCAGAATGTTTTAATGATTGTCTCTTGATAGTCTTTATGGTTTTCCAAACATTTATTTTCCAATTTCTCTGTAGTGAATGTGGATTACTTTGATAATAATTTTAAAGTTATTTGAAACAAAAAGAACCCCCCAAGCCTGTTCTCCCCAAAAGATATTGGGAATTTTGCCCAGATATGGGGTCATTGGCCTTGTTCCCCAACTTTGGGGTGAACTTGAGGTGCTCGCCTCCACAGCTTTGGCCCCCATTGGAATTTGTGAAAGCTGAATGGACCTGATACAAGGCCATCTGTTCTGTGTTCTGATGGACACAGCTAGGGATGGGACAATCTGTCCTAAGTTTTCTCAAGTCAAGCAACTACACAAAACTCATGATACAAACAAGCATACACTACAGCAGGCAAATGTACTTAGTGCCCCAACCAGTGTTCAGAACCAGGGAATGAATGATAATCCTTGTGAAGGACTAACACCTTGCATGGTTGGTGCTTCTAGACCCTGCCCCAGCACTCCAGGTACACTTTGTTGGTAGCTTATTACAAGCAGGTTATACACTAACTTTATCATATATCACATTTACCATGTGTCTGTCACTCAGCACATGACCACCAATCCTTTGCCTAGCACATACTAATTCAGTAAATAGTATGTTTTTCTTTAGAAGACTGTGAGGGGGTACATGTGAAAATAAATTTGGTTTAGTTGATAAACTATATGACTATAGGTTCTATGTCTTTTCTGTATAACTTTTCAAGGCTAAACACAGCTTGAACCATGTTGGAATTAATGCTAGTTAATGTGCTAGTGAAGTGTCTTCCATTTTGCATGAGTGCTTTATGTCTGTGGTATAACATTAAGTGATGACATATTCTTTTGAATTATATTTATATTCCCAAACCCAATTCCCTAATTTGCTTTTCTTTTCTAATGTCTTTTTTCCCCCCTGAAGTCCATAGTACTAAAAAAATACTTATTCCTTGAGAAGATATTGAGCTTTTGCTTAGGGTCATACATAAAGGAATTTGATTTAAATAATCACAGGAGTTAAATTGCATCTGTCAGGGAGTTCTACATTTTTGGCAGTTATAGGCTTCCTTTATTCACTTTAATGATGAAGATTTGACTTTGTTGGATTTTTTTTCTTCTTAGTAAAATGAATGGTGCATCTTTCTTTAATTGTGATCCTCGTCAACCATTTGGCCCAGTAATGGTATGCAAATTAAACTCTTTAAAAATTAATGCTAACATTTATTAAATAATGCATCATACAAAAAGTTAATTTGAAATTCCAAGTTGGGCTCCCTGTCTGCTCATGAGAAAGTATTTTTTTGTGCCATCTTCATAAAACATCTTTATAGTCTTTCTAAATACCTTGAATGTTTTTCCAGTATTTTGCAAAATTATCACTATGGAGACTGTTCATGAAGACAGACTCTGTGCTTTTCAGTTTGATTTGTATAAACTCTTGGATTTTTGAATTCATGTCACTGCTCTGATTTTCTAAACTTAAAAGTGCTTGCAAATGTTTCTTTACCAAAATTTAACAACAAGTCTAACTAAGGGCTATCTATACTTAAATTATACAAGCCACATTCACTTCTGGTTCTCAAATCAGAATGTATATCACATGCTAGTTTGGCAATTGTCAACCTTAGATAACATCTCCACCCAGACAACAATGAACACCAATATTCAGTGTTAGACATTAGTGATTTTATAATTTGATTTTGGAAGTTTAAATTAGATTGTGACCATGGTCAGCATAATCTAAGAAGAATGAGCTTTCTTAGATCTGATCTTTAAGAACAAGAGTGCTAGAACATGACTGCTGGGGTATGTATGCCAACCCTACCAGGTCCTGGCTTTGTGGCCTCAGACAATATGCTTAACTTCCTGGTCTCAAGTATCCTCATCTGTGAAAATGACAACAGTGATATACTTTTCTCATAGGATTGTAATGAAATTTAAAAGAAATAATAAATATAAAGTACTGACCCATAGAAAGCACACAGTAACCATTAATGTCTTATTATCTTGAACATTTTCTTCTCACTGAGAAAACTTGAGCTATACTGTGTAAGTGAATCATCAAAGATTTGACAATAATTTAGATTTGACTTGCTAACATAAGAGCAAGAGTCAAATATCTCTTTACTTTTCACTGTCTATAGAAATGGAATTTGGGAAAGAGTGTAAAACTCTTCATTACAGCTGTTTCTTCCATTCAGTGTGAATTATCAAAAGAGAGAGCTTTCCCATGCGTGTCTTTATTTCAGTAAACTTCCATTTAACATCTACAATATGCAAGGCTTTGAGACAACATTAGGCAGGTAAACATAGTAAGAGGAGTTCAGGTTCTTATCCTCAGTTATCTGTATAGTTAGCAAGATTCCAATAATCAAGTCAACATAAATTAAAAAAAAACAATATTTCAAGAATTTAAATAATGAAAAAACTAACAAGAGAGCCTATAATTAAACATATGAAAAGGTGATATAAACAATAAATGCATTTGCTTATTTTGTATTTATTTATAACCTTCTTGTTTCATAAAATATGTGAAGCCCCCATGCTAAGCATTGAAAGAGTGACATCTTTAAGATTGGGCTAGTCTGTGAGGGCTTCATGAAGTAGGTGGACCTCACGATGACTAAAGATTGAGTCCCAGACAGGTTTCATCTCCTAGACTGTCCTGTGAGTGTTAATAGGCTATATACATTGTTAAATTGGAGGTGGCTATAACTTAAGGACTCAACACTTGACATCATGCATAATTACTGTTTAGATCCATCCTGCAGTAAACTTACTGAGCTTTCATCAAGAAGAGACTATCATAGATCTCAAGCCTGATCATTTCACTAGTTCTGTATTTATTGAGGACCTAGTCAATATCTACACATGCCCTGCCCCCTGCAAAAAACAAAACAAAACAAAACTGAATATGTCTGAGGTACTGGGAAGAAAGAAATGAAATTGTTGTTGGTTCCTGGCCTTCAGTTGCTCACAGAACATGTAGCAAATATTTGTTATGCTTTATGATATATGCTGTGATAAGAGTAAGCTGGAGGTGTGGTGAATAGGGGGCAGTGGGTGGGGGTGTCTGTTTCAGGAAATGCTTCAGAGAGGAGCCAGAGTTTTTCATTCTTTGAATTCCTGAATAGAAACCAAATAGAAGTTTTAATTTTGGATCAGTTCAGAGTGCTTCACAACTTTTTCCTTTCCACGGAATCTAAAGCTATGATCAGTAAGTAAAAATTGCTAAGATAATTATCAATCAGCCAGGAGTCTGTGGGACAATCACTCTTTTTGACTGACACTTTGGTATCATTAGAGTTTGTTTCAAAAATGGATTTTGGGTTTAGATATCTAAGTGAGTTGGAAAATACTCTAAATTGCAAATAAGAGAGTTTTCCCAATTAATAATGGATCTAAGCAAATGCTATTTCCCACTATACTTAAGGGATGTTTTTAAAAAATTGTTCATTTATTCCTTTATTTGTTCAATCATTTATGCATGTGCCAGGCTCTGTATAAAAAATTTTGGCTGATTTGGGAATGAATAAGCACAATGTATTTCTTCATGAATTCTTACAGTCTAATGTTTTATACATGGTTGTCTTACAGAATTGCCGAAGTCCATTAGTTGGTAAGAATAATCATCTCATAGGCAGGGATGTATTCTACTGTAGTATGGTCTTAGATGTAGAAAACTGATAATAAGGGAAACTTTCAAGTTCTAACTGATTCATTAAATATGAAATCAACTCAATTGAAAACCATATGAAAATAAATAAGATACAAATCCTTTAACTTAAGGACAATACAGTCTAAATTCAAATGATGAATAGGACATTTATTAGAATTTTGCATTAATATCAAGTCACTACAATTTTAAGTGATGCTTAAGAAATCGGGGGATTTCTGAGAATGCTACTACTACCACTAATAATGACTGTCAAGTGCTTTATAACTTAAGATACAGTTCTTCCTCACAACAGGTGCGTAAATATGTACAATCCTCTCTCTTTGCAAAGAAGGAAACTGAGACTGAGAAACATTGAGTGATTTGCCTTCTATCCCGGGAGGAATCAATAAGTGGTAGAGCCTATACTGTATTTAATCTCTACTCTGTCTGTCAGGAGTCTGTCTAATAGAAAAGAGATATTTCCAAATGGTCAACAATGAAAGAATTAGGATTGCTTAGCTTTTATGCACTGAATTTTAATCAGAGCATCTGAAGAGTTTTTTCAGAGGACTGCTTTTACTCTATTTTATCATGGTCTGGGTAGATCAGGTACTGATGATCATGGAGGTAAGTATCTCAGTACACATGACTCTTATAGAAATTAAAAAAAATTGTTTTATATTTTACTAGAATCAAGATGAAAAAATGTTAGAGCAGTGAAATATGCAATACGTATATTCATATGAATGCTAGGTGTAGTGTAGCTAGTGATTACATAATCCTTATCATCCTTTATATTAGGCAGGGGAGGCCTTCTGAAATAGGTCTTATCTCAGAGCCTGACTGAATGATGGGAGATAGATAGTTGGCAGAGATGAGAGGGTGTCATATCTGGCAGAGGCTGGGTCTTAAAGGTGGGAGTTAGTAAAGGGCTTTGAAAAACATGTTTAAAAGAATAGAGGGATTATTAGGGGTAGCTGAAGATAAGAAAAGTAAATTTTTTGTCTCTTTAATGAAACATTTTGAAGCAGAAGAAAGTTTTGTTTTTGTTCTTGATTTTAATATATGATTGGGACTCCACTATAATGCCCCACCAAACTATGCCGTGGCAGGTATTTTATAGGACTTTAACTGGTTTAACTATAGTTAAAAACAAAGATGGTCTGACCAATTGTTGAGGACTGGGCATGGGAGTGTAAATTCCTAGGACCATCTCAGGAAACAAACTGAGGGCTGCTGGAGTGGAGGGAGGTGGGAGGGATGGGTGGCTGGGTGATGGACATTGGGGAGGGTATGTGCTATGGTGAGCGCTGTGAATTGTGCAAGACTGATGAATCACAGACCTGTACCCCTTAAACAAATAATACATTATATGTTACTAAAATTTTTTTTTTAAAATAAATAAATATAGTCTTATCCAATAGTCCCTGGAAAACAGAGCCTGAATTAAAGAATTAAGAAATGATGCTTTATTTAGGGGTACAATTCCAATACAGTGAAGATGAGAAAAGGGAAAGTGAAGTTGTTAAGGATGGGAAGCAATGCAAGGTGACATGTTACCTTGCTGGCCACTGCTTTATGATAAACTTATGAGACACAAAAATATTGCCTCGGGAGGTGCACCCCCCCAGCCACACAGAGTATCTCTAATCTGACTGCATGGGGAAATTGTCTCAAAATAGGAGGTGGGAGGGAAGAAGGAGAAGGACTTTATCTGTCTGGATGTCTGCATTTCTCATCTCTTCTTTTTTATTGGTCAAATTTCATCCACAGGAACACCTTACTCCCAAACAACACACACACACACACACACACACATCCCTTAGGCAGCTGTTCAGAACCCAGGGCCTAGACTTTTCAATATGGTGTTACATTCAAGTCTGGAAGTGGAGAGAGAAACCAGGGACTTGGGGTTTGTGTCTGGTTGGACTGGTTGGCTCTCGACAATGGGTCACCAGTGTGTAAGCAGACTTGAATGGTTGTGACTGTCAGAGCAAGTGGTGAGGGTCAGAAGAATCTGAGGAGGTGCAAAGAATTAACGCATTTATTTCCTGTTTATTATATGTCAAGCACTACACTATCACTTCACATGCCTTGTTTCTTTTGATCTGTTATTAATCCCATTGGGCGAAGAGGTATTTCCACCTTAGAGAATAAAGTTACTTATCCTCAGGTTTGAAACCAAGCAGTTATTATTAGCCTCTTGGAGGGCAACTTCTTTTTCCCCCTCCCCTGCATTGTCTTCTTCCCTCTCCTCCTCACCCTTCCCCTCCCGTATTGTCCCTTTGTCCCTTTTTCCCCTTCCCTTCGTCCTTCCATTATCTCTTCTTTTCCTTCATTCCCCCTCTCTTCATGCTCCCTTCCTCTCTCTCTCTCTTTCTCTCTCCCTGTTTCCTTTCCCTTCTCTTTCTTCTTTTCTTCCTCCCTTATTTCTCTCCTTCCCCCTTCGCCTCCCTCTTCAATAAATATTTTAAATTATCTACTATGTTCTAGGAACTGGTCTAGCTGATGAGAATACATGAACATAGTCCTGCTCTCTTGCTTTTTAAAATCAAGCTGGGGAATGGGAAGGAGAAGCACACAATAAAAAAGTAAACAAATAGTCAAATACTTTCACATGGTGATTTGTGTTCTAAAGACAATGAAACGTGATATGGGAGGGCATTTGTAAGTGTATAAAGGGAGCGGGGTGAGGGAAGATACTTCTTTTTTTTTTTTGAAAAAAAATTCCTTTAATTTTTTTATGATGTTATGTTAATCCCCATACGTTACATCATTGGTTTTTGATGTAGTGTTCCACGATCCATTGCTTGCGTGTAACACCCGGTGCTCCATTCAGTACGTGCCCTCCTTAATACCCATCACCAGGCTGACCCATCCCCCCACCACCCTCCCCTCTAGAACCCTCAGTTTGTTTCTCAGAGTCCATAGTCTCTCATGGTTCGTCTCCCCCTCCGATTTCCCCCCTTCATTTTTCCCTTCCTACTGTCTTCTTTTTTTTTTTTTAACATATAATGTATTATTAGTTTCCAAGGTACAGGTCTGTGATTCAATAGTCTTACACATACTTCTTTAAATAGTGTGTTCAATAAAGTCCTTTCTAATGGGAGGTGACATTTGACCTGATATTTGACTGGTGGTTAGTAACCAGGAGACAGGTCAATCAGGCTGCTAAGTGGGGAATGAATCTAGAAGCAGCTGCTTAGAAGGCTACAGGAGTGGTCCAGGCCAGCAATGATGGCTTAGACTGGGATGATATCACAGAAATGAGAGAGGAGGGAAGGTGCAATATAGAGTTGAGAAACAGGACCAAATAGAGGTCTCAACGGTGACACTTAGGCTTTTGATGTAAGCAATAGGACAGATGGTGTTTTCATTTATTGAGATGAAGGAGATGAGGGGAGGAACGGGTTTAGTGTGGGGGGTAAAAAGTTCTAAGTTGGATGTGTTAAGTCTGAAATGTCTATTAGCCATATAAATGAAGGCACAAGAAATATATGTGCCTGGAGTTAGGTAAGAGCTATGGACTAAAAATAAGACTTTGGGAGCCTTTGGTGTAGAAATGAAACTGACAGCCATATTTTATTTAAACATGATGATTTTTACAAAGAACTGATAAAACAAATGCTGTTTCTGGGATTTTTCTTTTTTCTCTTCTTTTTTTATTTGTTCTGACTACATTTTCACTTTTAAATATAACAAAAATATTTGCACATCCTTGTAGAGTTAAGACAACTGTACAACACTTTGTTATGAATTACAGCCCTAAAATACAAGAGATCTTCCCTTTTGGTTTTAGTATTCAATTTAAAAACCCATGTGCTTTAATGTTCTTTAAATTTGTAGGCCAGAGCTTTTTTTTTTTTTTAAGTGATTATCTCTAGTGAGTTAAAGAAGACAAGCATCATTGGAAGCTAATAACCTAGCCATGTGTAGTTTCACAGGATGTTTATTTTTTTACCTATAAAATGTACAAATGTACTTGCCAAGCAAAAAATACAAACAAAAGCATTTAAGAAATGGTCAAGTCATGTTTGTATTTTAAATCATGGAAGGTGAAGATAATGCAGAAGGATGAGTGAACTTAGTATATTCCTGGGATGATTTTATTCAGTGAAAGCAACTGTCATTATGGAGTACTTTTGGAAGGAATGAGAGATGCCACAATGCATCATGGAATCCATCTTGGGTGCCTGGTTTACAACAAGACCAAAAAAATTTTGCAGAAAACAATATTGTCTTTATGCTGCTAAATATTCCCCCCATTCTCAAAGCTAAGAAAAGAGCTGGTTTTCAATAAATATTCACAGAAGCATGACTGCATAGTTTCCTAAAGGCTCATGTGGATTTGAAAGCACTCCCCATTTAAGAAAGCATTGACTATCCTGCGTATCTGCATGGCACTGGGCTCCATATGAACAGAACACCTTGGCTTGTAAAACACATTCAAAGCAGTGAGTTTAATATCCAAGTGTTAAGTCCTACTTTATATCTGGCTATATAACATGAATAGTATATAGCAGGTCTAGTATAGAGCAGGATATAAACAGCAGTTAGACTAGGAATCAATGAAGAAGGAAGAGTACTTCTCTCTGGTATTTGAGATGAGTTTGGGATTCCGATAGAGATGGAAATTTTGAACGTTTTTGAAAAAAGGAGGAAGAGAGTCAATCAGTTGTGAGCTGGCACTTATTCCTCGTATTCAATCAGGAGGCATTAGAGGAAGTGGGTATGAGCCTATATTACCTCAAGCCTTGACTCTGCACTTTTATACAGTAAGCAACTAAATATTTTGACCATTACTGTGGAAAATCAGAGAGATGGTGCTCCAAAAACTGGAGAAAATCTGGGAGATGGTAGAGATAGATTGTTACAAAACTTAAAAAAGTTTTTACTGATTAGGAACTAACCAGACAAAAAGCATAATTGAATAAAATATGATTAACTCATGTGGAAAAATAATCACACTGTCCGGGATAACTTTCCAAATTTTAATTTGTTAGAATCTGAAAGACGGTATTATCCTTATCTATTATGATGGACACTGTGAGCTTAGGGTCAAAAGTAGGTCTAATTGTTTCTGTATTTTTAAATGTAGATTGAATTCATGTCAGCTAAACATATCAAAATTCTTTCAGATTATAGGTATCAATATAGAATCTCTAACTGTCCCTATTCATTCCTTTTTTAACAATCTCTTGGGCTAGGTCTTAATGTTTAATTTTTTTCTGCAGCAAGAAGGACTAATCAAGATCTTTGAGTTGTTCAAAGCAAATTGAAATATATATGATTCAAGTCACTTTCTTTTGTATCTTCTCTGACTTCTTGAATTATCTTAATTTTATTGCTCAACTGATAATTTTTCTGATGCATTCCACAGGCCACTATCAGATTCATGTTTCTGAAAGTCTATATTGATTTTTCTGCTTAAATATCAGTAATGTGGTGTTTTCCCATGTATACTATTTCCAGGCAATACAAACAAGGGATCAGTGCTCAAATGCTTTTGGGAATTGCTCCACACTGTTTTTCACTCTTAGGGATCCCCAGTATACATTAGCATATTAAAGGCCAAGAGAATTCCTAGAGCAAAAATAGCTATTTAACTTTGTTTAACCCAAATGGTTCCCAAATTATTTGAACTTGAACCCTTTACTTCCACAGGGATCACACTTTGAAAAACGCAAATCTAAAGGTGTCTGATTATATAAAAAAAAAAAAATCTTCAAAGATCTGTTAGAACTGTAAGGTAGATAAGAGATCAAATAGTTCAATCATTTCACTTTACAAATAGTATGACAGGACTAAGATAGGGCAAGAGGCTTATCAAAGTTCACACTAGCAAGAACTTTCTCAAGTTAGCAAAGAGACAGCATTTTAATCTCAATCTCAAAACCTGTATTCCTTTTCATCATGTTTTGCTTTCTTTCCAAGTAAGTTCTAGAAGCTAAAGATTCCATTTTCTACATCTTATCTATTACTTATGGCTTCTGATAATGGCATCGCGTATGAGAGACCATGGTTTAGAATTATTTATTCAGAATTCAGTGGTAACACTGAATGGAGTGCTCAGTGGGCGGTAGTGAGCATGATAGTTGTAGTTCTTGCTCAGCTGGAGCCCATTACCTTGTAGGTAGGGGTGGTCAGACATAAAGTAGGCAAATTAATAAATGGGTAATTACAAATTTGAAGAGATAATAGGAAAGCTGCATACTGGCTTCTGTGACTGGGAATGAAGGTGGAAACCTACTTATTCAGGGCTCATCGGAAGGTTCATCTCATGAGAGGAAAGATTTAAACCGAGAGAAGCCAGCTGTGCAAAGACCCGAGGATAGAACTTTCTAGACAGGAGGATACTCACACAGTGTGAAGACTCTACAGTAAGGAAACAGTTTTTCAGGAGTGAAATAATGACCCAGGTGGCCTGAGGGTGGTGAATTAGGGGAACAGAGTTGGGGGTGAGTTTGGATGTGCCAACTAAGTATACATGATTTAGTTCATTGTAGGCTAAACTGTTGAATTTTAAAGAGGATAGGAAGCTCTAGCCTCATGCGGTAGACTGGTGGTCATTTATTTCACAAGTGGAATAGTAGATTCCAGGCAGTTGCTTCAGGAGGATTCTGAGATGGCAGCTCCCATCAGCTTAGGACGTCAAGGGACTACTAGCCTGTGGAAGAGTGTGGAAATACTTAAATACTTGTTGCTGGAGCAGGTATGTAGCTGATAATAGGAAAACCGATGGGTAAGAGCACCAGGTTGGGATGGTATTGTCACCATGGTGGTGTGGGAGGAGAGGAGGCCTGGCCAGTGATGAAAATGAGTTGGCTGAGGGATCTTCCTGTGGTTGTTGCTGCTGACTTTGGAAATGGGCCTTCAGCCTTCAGCCTAGAGTGAAGTGGTCAGAGATAATAATGGGCAGAGAAGCAGGGGGACAGATTATAGCCCATGGAATTGTTATGGCAGAACTCAGAAGCTTCTGGCTCTCAAAATGGACTGCATATGAGTTGGTTATGAAGGACACTTGATGAGAACGGTCTTTGTGTCTGGTAGCTAGTAGTATAAGTAAACGTGATATGGCTGTGGTTAGCAACATGGTGCAGGCTGGACAGGCTGGATCAAAAAGGCTCAGTGTGAAACTGACAATATTGGTACACCCTTTCATCTTTCAAATAAGGATTTCCCTGAGACATTCTGGGTATGCCTTTTTCCAGCATAAGAGTTGTGTTTTCTTTTCATCACAGCAACTGAATAAACTTCCTCTGCAATGTAAGTTCTGAGTCATTATTTCAAAATATTTTTCCCATACATACTTCCTTCTTTCCTTCCTTCCTTCCCTATTTCAATGCTTATTGTTAACTCTGTGCACACAAAAGCCTAGACAATGCAGACTCATAATGAACAAGATAGAGGATTCCTGCTCTTGTGGAGCTGACATTCTCTAGGCATATCTCCTAATATTCTGAATTACAATTTTCCCTGCAGTAAAAGGATTAACCAGAGGTTTGTAATGTTTGAAACCCAGAGTACAACCAAAATTTTATTGTAAATCGCAAAAGATTTCTGCTAACCAAAATATAATTTCTATTGCTAAAGTGGATATTAGGAAGAACTAATCAATTTCATAATACATTATTTTGTGATTAAGCAATGATTATAATCATAAGAATGATTTACTTTTAAATCAGAGATTCAAACGAACATTTATGTATAAAGATGTTTATCTTAAAATTTTAGAATAACTGTGGAAAAAATAAGGCAGAAGTTAAATAAATAATGATACAGTGACATGATACAATATTATGTATCCGTTAAAACACATGCTTTTATTTTTTTTAAGATTTTTTATTTATTCATTAGGGAGAGCAAGAGAGAGCAAGAGTGAGCATGAACATGGGGGAGGGGTATAGGGAGAGGGTCAAGCAGACTCCCTGCTGAGCGGGGACCCTGATTGCAGGGCTTGATCCCAGGACCCTGGGATCATGACCTGAGCCCAAGGCAGATGCTTAACTGACTGAGCCACTCAGGCGCCCCAAAACTCATGCTTTTAAAGAAGCAGTATTATGTAGTGATAAAGACTATGGACACTAGAGGCAGATATTATCCTGATGAAGTTACTTACTATATCTTTTCACATGACAGGTTATGATTTTCTGTCCAGGCCTGTGCATGTTAATCACCCTCATTCTTTTTCACAACTGCATCGTGTAAATTTTATTGGTATACCATAATTTGTTTAACCATCCCCCTGTTAATGGATATTTGGGTTGTTTCCCCATAACTTGCTTACAAACAGTGGAAGTAAACATAATTGCACACATACTTTGATGTCCGTGGGTTGGCATTATGATAGGATTGAATGCAAAAATTGGGATTGCTGACTGGTGATTCTGCACATTCATAATTTTGTGAGAGAGTGTCAAACTGCAAAAAGTTTGCTTCACTTTTACTTCTCACAGCAACAGAGTTAATTTCTCCAAACCCTACGATTTAGTATCGTACTTAACAAACACTCATGTCAAAACATGGCCATTTTTATGTGCATCAAACCCCTTTGAAACTCTGTCACTTTTAGCTCTGTAATCCTTAATGAGTTACTGACTCTCTTTGCTTCAGCCTTCTGATGCTCGTAATGACAATATCAACAGAATTTTTTTTATGTTTTGTATTAAATAATGCAGTGTAAAATGCTAGCATTGCATCTGGCATATTAAAAGACTCAGTAAATGCTGTTCAAGTGCAGAGTGAAAAGTGCCATTTGTGGAACCGACTGCTCGGTTCATATTCCTGATCAGCCATTCACCAGCTGTCTTGACCTCTCTGTATTTCAGTTTCCTCATTTGGAAAGCAGAGGTAATAGTTGCGCCCACCTCCAAAGGTTGCTGTGAGATTAAATCAGAGTACATAGAGTTTCTGGCACTTGGTACACTTTTAAATGTTAGTGATCAATTGTGTCATTGCTGCAAAGCGTACTTATTTAACATTTTCTTACTTCTCAGTTTTTCACGACTACAAAAAGTGATGCAGAAACATTCTATGTAAATATTGGCAGATTATTTCTGATTATTAGTAGTATAGAATCCTAGAAGTGACATTTCTGGATCAAAGAGTATGCAAGTACATTCACCGTTTTAAGGCTCTTAACAGGTATGTCCAAATTTCTTTCAGAAAATTTATTTATTGGTTAACTTTTACTAATTTATACTCCCACTGGCAATGGATAAGCCAGGACCTAGCTCAGCACAACCCTGTCAGTGTTCAAAGGTACAATATTGATGTTTATCTTTTCTAATTTGATAGTAAAATTAGTAACTCATTATTATTTTTTATCTGAAGTTCTATGCGTGCTAGAGGAGTTAAACCATTTTTTTCCAGATGACTATCATTTGTATTTCTTCTGTAAAATATCTGTAGTATTTTTTCTAGTGTTTAATAGAGTTTTGGTTTTTATTTATTAATTCATAAGGGATTTTTAGATATTAGCATGGCCCTGATGATATTGCATGACATAAATATTCAATTACTTTATGGAATCCTGTATGCTCCTTCTGCTAAGTGCCAAAATTCTTCAGTTTCTCAGCTTTGTATTCCTGAGAGGGTAGTTTGATAGTCAGCTCATATTTCTAAACCTAATGATGCAGTCCAGACCATAGAAGACGATGTATCTTATAAATCATATATCCTGATTTGAAAACTATGGCCCCAGGGAAAGTGATCACATGGTACAGAGGATAACTGTATTGATTCAGTTGTTTGTATGAAAGGTAGCTTCCCTACACTGGGGAAAGTGCAGACACCATAAAATATGACTAGTTTTATATTTAACAGGATTTATTTTCTTAATTAGTCAATTTGCTCAACGTCTTTACTGAATAATTTCTTTCTTCCATTGTTTATGCATCCTTACCAAATATTAAATTCTTCTATATATTAAGGTCTATTTTGAGGCTATCTATTCTATTCCATTGATCTGTCATTTCTTACACCAGTTACATAATATTTTAATTAATTCTATTACATAATTGTTGGAGGCAGCCTTCTTTTTCTATTCTTTTTCACAACTGCATTTGTTACTATTTTGAATTTTAATTCAAGATGAAATATAGAGAAATGTTCTAAATGTTCAGTAAAAATTTCATTGAAATGGTAAAGTCTGTAAATTAATTTGGGAAAAATTGACATTCTTCCCAATGATATTATTTTTTTTGAGTATTTATTGTTGCCAGTGAATATTGCTAGTGAAATGGTTTCTCTTTTTGAATTAAGATCTTCTCTCTACCTTGAAAATGATTAAGTTTTGTAAATGTTTCAAAGATATTTGAGAGAGAAATACTTGCATTTGTACAACCACATCAATCTTACTATTTGTATTCCCTATATACCTGTTTTTAAGCTTTGCGTTATAAAAAAAATCTAAACATTTCAGAAGCAGATAGAATAATACCATTAACCTCCTTTTTTTTCAACACCCAGCTTCAACATTACCAATTCACAGCTGGTTTTGCTTCATCCTTCACCTTGAAATGTCCCCATTTATGAATTATTTTTAAGTAAATCCTAGACATCATAAAATGATATTTATAATGATTTTAGTATATATCTCTAAGACATAAGAACTCTTTGAAAACATAATCATAATGTTAGTATTGCAACTAAATCTAACAATAATTTCTCAAAATGAAATATCCCCTAGTTTTGAAATTTTCAATTGTCTCATATTTTTTTCATTTTCTTTTTTTGAACAGTTTGTTGGGTCCAAACATTGCAACTGGATTTTGTGCCTCCTACATTTCTTTTAAAACTATAGATTTTTCCTTCATCCCTTAGGATTTTTTTCATTTTAATTTGTTTGTTGAAAAAAATCAGGTTTTTTGTTTTATGGTTCTCCTGTCTGGATTTTGCTGATTGCATCCCTGTGGTCTGGTTTAAAATGTTCCTCTGTCCTCTATTCCTGTAATATGGTAATTAGACAGAAATGCTTGATCAGATTCGAGTTCAATTTTTTTTTTTTTCCCCAAGCAAAATGGCTTCCCTGGTGGTTGGAGTTCTGTCAGGAGGCACTTCCTGCCTGATTGCTACTATTTGTGATAACAGCAGTCTTTCATCATTGCCCAACTCCATTATTTCTTTAGGAGTTGCAAAATAGTGACATTTTTACTTTAAGTTACTTATTTGTTACTTAAAAATTTTATTTATTGTATTTTAATTTTATCATTTCTTCTATATTTATTAATTTATTTTTTATTAAGAGAAAATTCCCCTCATTCTTTCAGTTACCTTGAGGTGACCTTCATATAGGAAAAATATGATAAATACTTGTGTCTTATCCCTTATTTAGTATGTCACTATTTTTGGTCCATTATGAAATGTGAAGCATTGAGTGAGCCTTCAAAGTCTAAAGATGGTATTTCCTTACACTTTTTCTTAAATCTAACAGCTTTTGCTTTGAATAGTACTAATAAAACACTAGTCTTTTGCCCTCTATATGGCCTGTAATTTGGTAATTAGCTTTAAATTACTAGTAGTACTTATATAGTATTATTCAATCTATTCAAACACTATAGTTTGAGTAGTATTATCATAATACTATTTGGCACACAAGATTTGGTATACCTTTAACATGCTTTTTATTAATCTGAATTTATATCCTTTGTTGGATAAGGCTTGGTGTGGGTGTAGTGCTCAAATTTTATTACATCTGAAATTAACAATGCCATCTTACTTCAATTTTATTTAGAATTTCTGACAAATTTTTGCTCAATGTTCTCTTCCTTTTTTATTACAAAGTAGTAAATTCCCATTGAAAAGATTCAAATAACACAGAAATCAACACAGTGAAAACTCAATTAACCACCTTTTCCAATGTTTACTCCTGAGGAAAAACATTGTTTACAGTATGGTATTTATGCTCTTGGATATTTTTCTATATACATATAGATATACACGCATATAATACATGTACATGCATACATTTGTCTACAAAATGGATCGTATTATACTTACTATTCCACAATTTACATTTTACCTTGGTACAATATCATGGACATTATCTTAGTACATGTCTATTGAACTTGCTTTTTCAGTGGCTGCACTGCATTCCATAATCTGGATCTACTACACATTTTACCAATCTGCTATTGGTGAAAAAGTTGTTATTCTTATAAATTAGATGACAATACATATACTTTGCAGATGTACTTCTGTGAGTGCTGCCTAACAATGGAAATGCTTTCTAAGAGAATACATACTTTAAATGTTTTTAAATAATGACACATTTTTTCCAAAGAAGTAGTATTACTTTACTCCAAGTATGAGTGTGCTCTTTGCCTCAAACTGTTGCCAATACTATATATCCATTCCTTTAAAATGATTGTCAATTTGTTAGGGAAAAATGTGATGTTATTATTTAATTTGCATTTTCCTGGTTGTTAGTGTGGTCAAAGATTTTTATTTGCTCTGTTGTGTTTATATTTCCTCTTTGAATTGTCAGTTCACATCCTTTGCCTGTGTATTTTCATATGTAATTTATTAAGAAGTTAGCCAAAATTTGGTTTGTGGCTACCTACCTAATGTAAGGCTAACCTGAAAATGTGATTAAAGACTTGGTTATGAAAAGATAGCAGAGTTTGAAGTTGACATAATCTGGTAAAACAGTGAAGGGCAGATATATTTTGTTGATGAGTAAGGGCATAGCCTCATGTTTTGATAAACAGCTAAAGGAAAGAAAGGGTTAATCTTCTGTGACAATTCAAGAGCCTATTTTGGGGCACATAAAAATTTAAGTAGAAGTTTCTTTTCTCTTATTTTACCTCAAAAATGATGGCATAAAATTAGGTCAAGTTTGAATGTGTGGTTAGCACCAATATTTTCCATGGGAAACAATTTTGGACTTGATGCCTGTAGCTGCATGGTAATTTCCTAAAGTAGGAGTAGCAAAAGTGTGGCATGCGTGCCAATACTTCTCTATTCTATTCCCATGACAGACATCACTAGTCAATCCTGGCAGTGTTTCTTCAAAACTTACATACAACTACCACAGTTCTTTTTAACATAGTTCTCTAAGCTCATCTCTAATTAATGTGCATAGGCAATCAAAATGGAATTGATTTACATCCCTGTTGTATACTCAAGCTCATTAGAATTTAAGCTCCAGTAGAGCATGGATTTGTCTGTTTTGCTTCCCGATGTTTACAGCAACACCTGCAACATACTAGATACTCAATAAACATTTGTTGAATGAAGAGACAAATAAAAATTTAGATAGAAAATTTTCAAAGCAGATTCAAATATCCTTCACATTTGCAATAGAATTTTAATAAAGCATTGATGGATTATCTATTGGTCATTGAGGGAAATCTTTGCTTTTGATGTTATTTGAATATTGAGGGTTTGTTGTAACAGTTTTTTTTTACTTATAAATATAATTCTGTTGAATTACTATAAACAATAGCAATTACAACAGAAGCATTAATGGAAAATGGCTGTATTTTCAAATACCTTTGGCATCATCAGTATGATTAGCTTCCCCTGGTTCCATTCCTTGTGAATTTACAATTTGACTTTAGATCAAACTTGACAGTAGGTATGACTGTGACTAAATTGAACTGGATGGTAAAACTTATACCTTATTTTTCTAAGGTCAACATCTTTTCTGATCCATATGTGAATGTGATGCTTGGAAATGTGCTTTCAAGCTGGCTTGAGCAAGGGGCAAGCATGGTTTCTTTTTCTTTTCTTTTCTTTTCTTTTCTTTCTTTCTTCTTTCTTTTGTCATGGAGGCTTTGTTGCTGAAACAAATCAGTGGGATTAGAATATAGGGAAGAAAAAATATTACTTCTCCCAGAAATCAGGGAGCAGTTTGTGTATATGACGAAGTGTCATATTTTCTTTCCAAGGAGCCCCATTACACATGGCTACTTAGTCTATATCCTTTGCTTGATTAATTTTCCAGACTTCTTGGTTACATTCCTCATCAATCTTATTTGAAAACTAACACTGTCTTAAACATTCATTTTCAAACCCTTGCTCACAATTGTATAAAAGTTTCTAGTTTACAAAGTGGAAAGTGCACTCATTTAATTCTATTAGGTAAGTATTTCTATCATTAGTTAGATCCAAAAAAGAAAGAAAAATCAAGTAGTGCCCTTTGCCACATGATCACTTGGCTCTTAATAGCAAAGCTGTGTTCTTCCCACTCCAAATCGAATGCACTTTCCAATAAACCACTTCTGCCTGAAGTCACATCACTGTGACTCTTTTTAAACAGTGAAGAAATGGGGGTACACCATGAATACAGGAAGGAGAGATTTTTATGGCCAATTAAGGATGGTGTAAGATGACTGCTGTAGGTCGTTGGGTATCTCCTATGTGAGGGTTTTATTTTTAAATATTTCGTGACTAAGTGAATGCATCTTGTGTGTCTTTGTTACTAACTTGGTTGCTCCCCTCTTTGTTGAAGGTCTGGGGGGCTCAGATTGAAGCTTTTCTTCTTTTCAGCTGAGCTCAGTTTGCAGTTCAGATCATTTCCTGGCTAGACGTGAAAACAGCACTCTGACAAATCAGTGACAGTAACTATTTGACCAGGCATGCATAGTAATCATTAGATTATTTATGCCTTCTGTAACAGAATTTAATCCAAAGATTTTTACAATCCTCTGTCTTCCTAGTAATTAATCTATAAAATCATGCAAATGTAAGTGCTTGGAATCTCTAAGAATGTGTAATTATTTTGCATTCCTTAGCAGTGGCATGATGATTTTAGTATGGATGAACTCCAGTTGCACAGAGACTGAGTCTGCTGGATATCCAGAAATTTGGATTTCTAAATGATGATCAGTTCATTTTTCAGGAACCTTTCCCTGGCTAGGAAATGCTGGAAAGTCTTAAAGATTGGGTTTTATTACAAGATGGGAAACACCTTTATAAATATATTTAAGAACTGTTACAACTGTCAATTTGAAATTGGTCCTCAAGAGGCAAAGCCTGGGGACTGGGAAAATGTTTACTTTTGGCATGAATAACCTGCCTGTCTATAGCAAGGTATAGCATTTGTTGTTTTAAAAAAATCCAACCGATTTACATTCTTCCTGAGAATGGGACACAGCAATCTGGATTGGAGAGTTTTCAAACCTAAGCATGAAGACTCAGGCGTTACCTTATTCTGAGAAAGTTCAGATGATTTAAATCAGGATAGCAGCACTGATTGTGGTTTATACTGGTGACAGTAGCAAAACTAAGACTAGCTAATCCTAACAGAAACTAAAAGGATCTGGGTACTTTTATTAACTGAAAATCAATCCTTTTGTGTGATTCAATTAAAAACATCAATAAAAATCTTATTTCAGAAGTCACACATAGAATATCTATCAATACAGCACATACCATAGATAGAAAACCGCTCAGCCCCCTCTGAATCATTGCTTGTTTTAATAAGTATTCAGAAATTATACTCAGACTTCAAAAGAAATTGTAAGGAATTGTTAGCAGGTTTATTAATGTTTTATGTTTTATTAAAAGTTTGGGTGTACATTTCACAATGAGCAACATCAAAAATCAGACTTTCTGCCTGTAATTTTGCTTCCTCCTGTCTTTCTGCCTTTGGGATTCACTCTTTTCCTTTCATCAGCTGCCATTTTCAGCAGCATGCAGTAATTTCATGGCTCATTGCAAGCGCTGAAAACCTTTGAAACCACAAATGCTAACCTACCTGGCCTGCAGCCATTTAGGAAGAGATTAATTTAGCAAACAGAAGCAAAACACTTTCTACTTCTAGCCTGTGCATAATTTCACTTCTATCTATATTTATTTTACAGTGAGCAGCGTAATGACAATTTCAGTAATTGCAACTCTATAAAAATTTGCCTACCTAGCTTATCTCACTATCACAAGACTGTGAATCAGTCAGATTAGAAAAAGTACAGCATGTGAAACAGCACTGGTTGCCTTCCAAAAATATGGGCCTTCTATAAAAACTCAAGTGATGCTTTGCACTTGTTTGTGTTCTTATCTATTGGGCAATGGTTTCTTCCTGATGTTTTGATTGGGATGTGTGCGTTCCTCTTTAATTCATGGTGATTTATGGGGGCACTCTCCTTACAAACAGACCAATGTATTTGGAAGACTAGAAGCACCAGCCCATTTCTGCAGACTCTGTTATAAATGGCTGTTATGTTGCTGTCGAGCAGTTTGAACAGAAGAGAAAGTCCATCTGGGGCAAATTTAAGCTATCATGCTTGGAAGGATTTCAAGGACTAAATTAGCCCACAAACTGTTAGCTAAAAATAAAAGTTTTATTGTTTCTTGTCTAACTTAAAAATCCCACCATTGAAATTAACACCAATTATACCTACTGTATATGTGTATGTATAGTTTCCCCTAAAGGGTCATTTGTTGCTTTTTATTCATTTGTGTAGTTCTTATGCGCACGCATGCACGCACACACACACACGCACACGCGCACACATACACACATACACATACACCCCAATTGTTTAGTGGATAATGAACCCATGGGGAAATAATTACCCAACCAAAATATTTAAGAATTAAGAGAAAACATAATGAAAGTCATTTATACTATTTAACCAGTAAGAGGCATCATGAAGGAATTAAATGCAAGAGGGGAGAAGAGAATTCAGTGTGAAGCTGTTGACATCAAGCCCTGTAGCTGGGGCTTATCTTTGAGGGGTTTTTATATGTATGTAAAGGATAGGACAGGAATGTCACATTGCTAAGTGATTCTTTTCTTAGATCAGCTACCAGGGGGGTCTCTCTTGATAAGGTCCTGCAGTGTTTGTTACATAAAGAGTAATTCAGAGATGGGAATCTAGGGTTGAGGGTTGCATATTATGGCTTGGTTTTTCCTCAAGAAGAAAGGAATTTGGTAGTCACTGAATGACCTTGAGGTACGGAATGGCTTCTCCAGGCCTCTGATAAAAGATCATTGCTCACTATCTTAGGTTGCAAAAACATTGCTGCCAGTAGAACAGGGTGATGTAATAAAGGGAAAAAAAGGAGAACAGCCAAGCATTATATGTAAGTCATATCTGTTTGGGTGCCACAGCTTTTCCATTTTATACATTCCCTATTCCCAAGTAATAGCAATTGAACATAATTCTCTACTTCTTTACTCAAATTTGAATATTCTGTACCCTATAAAGGAAATTCTATGACATTAAACTGGTTTATGCACTGTTTTTATATTAGCTAATTCATTTAAGCATACAGATACACAGACGGCAGTGGGATGACTGGCCAACCCCCACAGATGTACACCTCCAATCTGCCATCCCATAACATTCATAAAATATGTCAACACAGCCTGGAATTTTTCCATGGTTTATGTTATACTATTGGTGTTCATAGCATACTGGCAAAATATTTCTTGTTGAAATTTGGAGCAGTGAAAAAGAAAAAAGAAATTCTCTCTCTCTGCTTTGAGGCCATTTGCAAAAGTGCTCGATCAATATCCTTCACCTATAATAAGCACTTAAATCAACACAAATTGAACAAGAAAACACATTCATGTGTCTCAGTGTTGTATAATAAATAGCTGTTCATTTCTTTAAACAATTGATGGTAATTATGCTGTCTTAATGATCATTTTTAAAATGCAGTGCATCTTTCCAGTACTGTCCAAAGAATCATAATACTGTGTGATAGAATCAAAGTGATAATAGAAATATATTCATAACCAATATTGGTTATTCTGCAAAAATATATTTTTAAAGCAAATAATAACTTTTGGTGAAGAGTGTTATTAGTATCCTGTGACTACTAGTGGTGAAAAATTCACAGCCAGAGCTGAGAATAATAGCTTCTTATTTGGGGAGATAGAATGGTGTATTAACATTTTTTTGCCTCCTTATTGCTGGAGGTTGCATTCCACTGAGCCCCAATGCAGTGTCCAGAGGCAATTCTCCACCAGTCCTTCGGGATGGGCAGTGAGAGAACTGCTGTCTAGTCCCTCAGGAGCCTCACGTCTGGGGAAGCTCCACCTTATACCATTTTTCTCCTTTTATACCCAAACTTTTGAAGATGAGAAAGTTTCAAGGGTCATTTTCATTAATTCTCAAGTGTCTGATGACAGGAAAACAAAAGAGGTGGTGTGGAATAGGAGAAATTCTCAGACCTCTAGAGTCTAATGGAAGGTACAACACTTCTCCCTGCTCTACTTTTTCCTCTATAGAATTTCGATCAAGTGTCTTTCCTTCCTGATCATGATTTTGTTCTCTGTAAAACTGAAATAATAGCAAATGATACATAATTTTTACTAAGAGTTGATATTGTTATCCTTCCCATTTTATAGCTGAGAGAACTGGGACACAGAGGTATGCAATGACTCATCTGGCTTCACCCAGCTGGCATGTGTCTGAACTATTTTGAAGCAAGGCAACCTCACCGCAGAGTTTGTACTGATAATCACTATACCATGATGCCTTTTCCATGTGATATTTCCCTTTGATGATCATTGTAAAGGTTAACCACATCTTCTAACCATTCCCTGCCTTGGCCAAAAGGTGGTTTAATTGTTTAGTTTTGTTTTGTTTTAATCTCACCTTTACTCCCAAACTTAAAACCACACTTGGGGCACATCTGAGTCTTCTCTTCATACCCATTATTCATGAGACTTCAGATAGGCAGTGTGCATGCCCTGGTGTTGAGATCCTGAAGGCAGGCAAAACACTTCCGATGGTTTTCCACTATTGGTGATCACAATGGATTTAGGTAGATGCAAAACAACCTTAGGCAAATGAGACTGTGTGATGTAAAAAGATTGTTATTTATGCACTGTATATTACTGCTACTGGTACTAACTTACTCTCAAATTTATGACTGTATAGTTTTATATAACAGTCCCTCACAATATGATATTTTTAAACATTATGATTTCAAAATTTGGCTCCGCATAGTTTCAATCTAGCCATTGCAGGCACTGCCTAGTCTCTCTCCAATGCATTTTCTATTTTTCTGGATCAGTCTTTGAATAGAATCTCTAATAGGTGTAGGTTTCCTTTATTTACATCTTCTGGTAAGATTCTATGCAAATTAAAAATATTACCTGTATTTATAGTTCTTACAACCCAGGGTCGAATCTGGTGAATTTACATTCTACACAATAGCTAAAAGAATGTTGCCCTTATATTGTAATTTTTTTCCGCTCCTTCCAAGCTAGTTGTTTCTCCTCCATGTTTAGGAACCTCTTGAGTTTGGAATTAAAAATATAAGATTAACCAATTTCTTTCAACTTAAAATATTTCAGAGAATTGCTCAAAATTGGGAAAGAATCTCCCTTATTTTCTTGCTTGGCATAGAAAACTAAACTTCAGTTATTAATGTTTGCAAATTGAGTCTTGGAAAATCTGCTATAAATGTCAAGGTTCCATTTCCCATTGATCCATAAGGCAAAATTGTGTTTCCTAGGCATGGGGGAGAAAGAGTGAATCAGACAGAATCCTTGAAGTAGCTCTTAACCTAAAGTAAAGAGAATCTTTCTTTTTAATAGGGAACTATGTGGATTTAGTCCTTTGCTTTCTTAGATCCAACAAGAGCTATGGAGTCAGAATTTTTCCTCCTAATTATTCTTTCGCAAGACAGTTTTTCTTTTACCAAAGGACTCTTTTTGTCTCTTTAGATCAGCAGAGTTAACATCAGTGACAAATTATTTTAAGTTTCAGGCTTTGTGGGACAGAGGTTATTCATTGTTTACAATTTTCTATGTGGTTTCTGATTGTCTCCTTCTACCATTGAACAGGTAACATTTATTTTGGTTTTTTACTAAAAAATGTGGTCTCCCATTGAGTAAATTATCTGAATAGTAAAAATTAAGACAGACTATACTTAGAGTCTAAATCTGATATCTGTTCTCATATTAGAGGTACAAAAGGGATTCAATGAAAAAATTGCCCATTTTCACTCTGGCTTACTAAGAGATTTCTTCTTTATTATTTTTTTTCTTGAATTGGATCATCCAGGTTTCAGTTGAATTGTGTTTGTCTTCAAATGAGACTATATACCTTCATCAAACATTCCATTTTTTATAGAATTAGCAAAAGTATATAAAAACTTTTTAATATATGCCTTTTTAGGCATTTTGGAGTAAGTTATTATGGTAGTCTTGCCAATTAATGAACAATGAATGTACTGAATGCTCTCCATTTTCCTAAATGCAGATGTTGAATGTGCAGGCAAACCCGTGGTGTGTGTGTGTGAGTGCGTGTGTGCGTGTGTGTGTTACAGAAGAGATTATATATATATATATATATATATATATATATATGCGAAGTATAGCCAGAAAAAAATAGTGAAAGTACTATTTAGTTTTCCAATTTCATTATTGAATGGTAGTGTGACAATCAAGGAAAACCAGTCTTTGACAAAAAAAAAAAAGAAAGAAAGAAAGAAAGAAAGAAAAGGCTAGTTTCAGGCTGGAGTATATTGTCAAGACCAAGTTATAAACTTCTGAAAAACAGGAATTATAATGGAATCGCTGCTACAACCTTAAGTATAACGGTGTGAGTGGTACTGCTATTATTTACTATGGTAACATAATAAAAGACAGCACTGTTTGGGCCATTATCCTCACTGCTCTCTTTTCAGTATAAATCATTATATTTATTATCTGTCTTCTTGTATAGGGGGTCATGAGAAAGGCCAATCGAAAGCTGAAGAAACCTACTTTTCTAAAAGAAATTGGACCTATTTCTAATTCTTTTTCTTTATCAAATACAAGAGAACAGATACTTTTTTTGTGAAAAATTGTTTCATGTAAGATTAAAGTGCAGATTATTGGTGAGAAAATGACATTCACTTTTTGGCATCTTGTAGATCCCTGGGAGATATTGCCAGTTTCCCTCTGATATTTTTACCTTTTTTCTTTGGGGAATGTGTTTCCTAGCAGGTTTTGAGCAGTGGGTGCTAGAGATTTTATTCTGTTTTGGGAACTTGTGTTATTATTTATTGATTGATAACTAAAGCTATGATCCTAGTGAAATAACTCCTTCTGAGTGAATTTTATTTAAACATCACAAGTAAGTATGTCGTACAGCTTTTTCCCTTCCTTTGCAGAAATCCTGCAAAATAGACTTGTTTTCTCTTGCTTGAATAATCATCTAGGCTTATTAACTGAAATATTTAGTCACACTTTACTTATAAAAAGGTGATCCAACTTTATTAATAATTTGATTGCATATTGCTTGAATTTGTCCTCACTGGTGTCAAGCCCCAAATTCCCACTGTGAAAAAATATGACTTTACATGGAATGACAGGGTCTCTATTTTCAACTCTCAAAAGGGCAGTCATGAGTCGGCAGCATCTGGATATAAGGTTTAGAGCACTGAGTGTGTGGGGGATTGAAGGCTGAAAATGAATGGTGGGAATATCTAGAGACAGCTCAAGGGCCCCTTTCTTACTTCCAAGAAAAAGAAGAGTGAATATAAAATATAGCTGAAATAATTTTGTTTGGAAGGAAGCTGAATCTCACATCAAACTACTTCTAACTCACACAGGACATATAGGTGGGAATGTGGTGATGACTTGTAAAAGAAAGGAACGTTACTATTCACATAAGCAATTACTCATTATAGAGAACTCCAGTGTAATGAACACCTGGGAGAAACAAATTTGGAGGCACTTTTCCCACCACACCAAGAGCAGGGATCCTTACATATAAATGCAACATGCTACCAACTCCGGCCAATTCATGAGTGCTGGCTCAGAGTTAATTATGCCTATGACATAGCCCATGTCCATGTATCCTGGCATATGGAAAAACAAAAAAAAGAGTAAACAAGACATATTTAAAAAAAAATAAGAGAGCAAATTTTAAGCTCTGCTCCTCTTTTCTGTTAGTTTTTCTCAAGTGTACCAGAGCACTGAACAACTTATTCACCATAGGTAATTATCATTATCTAGCAAAGTTATTTTCAAATGTTTCTATTTTATTTCCAAAAGATGCATCTTGAGACATAAATAAAAACGGGTACCTGGGACATAACCGTGACTGGTTTTGAAGGCATGGATGTGACGCTAGATGGGCTTTTGAGTATCTGCTCTGTGGCCCTGAGGATATATGATTGGCACATTTTCCCAGGAGGGTTGGAACATTAGCACAGTTGCTAATGTTCTAATCATGATGTCATGGAAGAGCAACACTACATCACAGCCCCATTTTCCTTGGTTCAGTAGGAGATCCGTTACTAGATGGCCCTGCTCCCTTTTGATAGATCAGTCTGGATTTAATTTACATCTAAATACTGGTTGCTGAGAATGCTTTTAAATGATATCAGCATTTAGACTCAACCTAAAACCAACTGAATAAAAATCTCTGAGTGTGGAATTCAGGCATTGACACTCTCCTCCCCATAGTCACTCCAATGTGACTCCAGAGCCTATGCCTAGCCACATTGCCATTTAGTTGGCTACCAATGAACACAAATTCATAACTCCACTTTACGTGTGTTAATCTTGTTGTCTGTAATGCGAGCTTCTTGCCATACACACCCTTTATCACCTTACCCCCAGTGCTGCGTGTTTATCTAACTCCTACTCATTTTCAGATCTGAGTCATCTCCATGTCATTGCCTCAGTAAGCCTTGCAGAACACACCACACATTACCCCCAAGCCTGGGTTATATGTGTCCAAAGGGCACTGTGCTTATTAGCATTCCATTGTATTGAAATTGACCATTGTTCTTCCCACCATGACTGGAAGCTCTGAGTGAGTTTGAATGTCTTGCCAATCGTTGTAATTGCAAACCCTGCCCAGTTTTCTTGATATTTCTCTGTTCCTTGAATTTCAGTGTCCTCTCCTGAGTCTTATGACACAGTGATATCAAAGTAAACATACTATGAACATTAACCACAAATGCTTTTGTGAATTAGATGACATTTTAAATTGGACATAATAATAACAATAATAATAAGAGGTAGTTTGAATATTTCATAGGTTCTAACAACAGTAATTTGCATGCAGTAACATTTAATCTCATAGTGATCCTCGGAAGTAGAGGTTTTTATCCCCATTTTACTAAAGTAAAAACTAAATCTCAGAGATTAAGTAAATTGCTCAAGGTCACCCAGCTAGTAGGTGGTAAAATTAGTACTTAAACCCAGATCTTTCTGATACCCACATGCATACTCTTAACTACCATCAGGCTGTCACTACTTTGAGAAACAGGTAAAACTAGAATGTCTGTGCTTTTGACATACCAGAAGGTGTGCAGAGCAAGAACCCTGGGCTTTAGTGGAACTATGCCTAATAAACAAGGTGGAGGGTTCCAGCAATCCCAAAGGAAAGTGAACTTGATATAGTTCCTGCCCAGAGGGAACTTGGCCTCTCTCCTAGGACTGTTTCCTGAAGAATTTTCATTCCCCTTAGGCCAATTTTCTATAGCTCTGCATAAGCTGTGTCATGAGATTTCTCACTGAGGACTTTATGTCCAGTTGAGCAGTACAGTCCAAGTGCACAGACAGGATGGTGGCCTGCCTACAAGTTATGTGTGTCTTGTAGTCATTCAGTGATAGACAGTAAATTTCCAGTCCAGTTGACAGTAGCTCTTTATAGAAGAGGATAAAATGTACATGCCTTCCTCCCTTCTTCCTAGCGCATAGCTCCACTGATGCTTTCTTATAATAAACATACAAAGATTTTCTTGATTTTATGTTAAATTAAATTTATAGTATGTTCTGTTTTCTTCAAGGAAAAGGTAATTTATTAAAATATGTTTTGGAGGTATGATGAGTCAATACTAATACTGATGACACAAGGTTATTATCACTTTGACAACTTTGCTTAATTCAGTAAATATTCCTCGGCCATAGTAAACATTGACCACAAAGCCTGTGGTTAATACAAAGTAGATAGATTGACAAATGGAGTCTGGAGATCCAGGGCTCTATGAGTTTATAGATCAGTAGTTTGCTGATAACTAGTGTTGAGGTGGGGTGGGAACACTGATGTGATCTTTAATAGTTAAGTCAATTAAAAAAATGTTACTTGATAAAATATTGCTTCAGAAGAGGCTTTTAGACAGACTTGCTAATGTGTTCAGTGGCTTTTTGTTGCAGAAGAAAAAATGTGATGGTTAGTAGGAAAGCATTTGAAAAGACTGAATTTGTTCAATATACAGCTTTATTTATTAGAAGCTTGTGGCTAAATTAAAATTTCCGATGATATGATTCTACATTGATTTTAAAAGTATTTTTTATTAAGAAAGATGACCTTAAAGAAGAGGGTTAAGAAAATGTTATTTTAGGCTATCTGTTATTATCTGGAAGTATGTCAATAGTATACACTTCAAAAGAATTGATAGGAAATGCTTATCAGCAGATAATGAAGCCAAATAGATTGTTCATGACAATATGGGGAATACATTTCTTGGCAAGGTTTTAAAGTATAGATATGAGGGTCATTCTCATGGCTGCTTTTGATGACATCCATCATTGCTGAATATCTAGATTTTAAAATGCTACGTGTCTTTGTATGAAGAGAATTGCTAGGTAGAATATATTGTGTTTATATTAGCTTTGATGGCACATTCATACACAAGTGTAGAATATATGTTATTATTTTAATATGTGGTCATTTTCCTGTAATTTACACTTGCTTGTGCTTTATTTTTCTTGTTTATAAGGATTTTTTTTAATGCCATAAAGAGATAGGCTTATTTGGATATCTTAACTCCATTTATTTACTTACAAATTTATGATTTAAAAGATTAGCATTCACTGACTAGTGTTGTTAATTCATCAAGTTAAATCACACCCTATAAAAAAACTACATATTTGAGATATGGTTTATTTGAATATTTTTAGTCCATCACTAAATTTTTGTTGTAATTTAATTTTGAAAAGAGCATAAACAAGATTTCAAAGAAGACAAACAGGATAACAAATCTGATTAGGAATTACTACTTTGGGAAACTTAATTATAATCATGTATATATACATAGGCAATAGTAATACCTTCTTAAAATCTGTTTTCTATATTTTTATCTAAAGTATGAAGCAGTTATTTGTACAGTGTGTGAAAAATCTGGATGGATCACTGAAAAGTGGGTCATCTGTGGAGAGCAGCCTTGAATTTATTCATTGCTGGATCAAAGCCTCTTGTAGAAGTCCTTTTTAGAAATATGGAAAGTGATTATTAACGATAACTTATAAATCATTCAAAGGAAGTAGCAAAGGTGTTATTCTTAAAAAATGCACAACTGTGTAGACAGTAGATGCTTTACTGAGTGTCAGTCTGAGATTGGCAACTGGGCTGCAAAATGAGTCCACTTTATGGCTGTGAGTCTTGGAGTCACCCACCTTCCTGTGCACTATTCATTAATTGAGATTCTTTAAGAAATCTCAATACCTGCTCACTGGAGAAGAAATACATTAGATTTTGAAGTTCTTGTTTTGTACATGTTGTAGAAACCTTTAGAAATGCCGAAATTTGTGTTGTTTTTTTCACTCTGAATTGTAAAAAATGGTTAAATTGGTCAAGCACCTTCTATGTTAAACACTCTACCAGATGGAATGAAGGAACCAATGATGAAGAATAAGGCTCTGGCCTCATGGCCTCATAACTTAAGGCAATCAGACAGGAACAGCCTGAAGCAGAGTACAGTGTATGCCATATCCAAGATGTACAAAAAGGGGCTATTGGGACACATTTCACCTGGAGAGATCAGGAAAGATTTCTTAGCAAAAGTGTGAGTAAGCTAAGAGTCAAAAGGTAGGGATGAACAATGGGGAAGGAGGTTCTAGACAGAAGATTTTAAGTAGAAATGTCAAGAGTGTAGCACTTGCTCAGGAAGCAGCAGGGAGTTGGTTGAGCTAAAAGTGAAAAGTGTGGAAGGAAGATATACTGGATTGGATGTGTACATCTCAAACCTCCTGCCAAAGCTTTGATACACAGGAACCATTTGTAAAAAACTGTGCCTGTCTCTAAGGCTTAGAGTAAATGGGTTGTTGTCTGTGAAGCTTTCTCCTCAGAAAATACCCAGAAAATGTAAAAAACATTGAGTCTGCCCTGCAAATGGAGAGCGTATGTGCATGAATGCAGAATAATCATTATTGACACTGATAATTTCTTTATAAGATATTCTTTAATTCTTAGGTGTTACCCAAATGACTTTATGCAAAAATAGTGGTTGCCTTACAAAGCCTTTCTTCCAGTAAGAGGTTTGGGTCCTTTTTAGCCAAAAGCAGCATAGTTTACTTTAGCACAAGTTACCCTTCTCCCCTTAGTTTTGTTAAAAACATTAATTTTCTGTTGCTTATTTGTCATGGTAGTTCTTTATTATTTCTACCATTTGTGTGTTGTTCTCCCTCTGCCTCCAACTTAAAGTATAGTAACTTTCCCTTGGGGGAGTTCACTTTGGCTCTGTGTTAATTAGGAGTTTTTGTTTCTTTCGCCTGGTCATAGAAAATAGGTGAATTTAGGTATGTGCAGGCAGTTAAAGCCAGACAACTTTAACCATTTTGGTGACAGCTCACCTAGCATTATGAATGGTTTTCTGGCTGAATGCTTTTAGCCAGACCCCACACTATAAAAATAAAGGATGTTGGTACCATTGGTGCATAACCATTCTTTTTCTTCTTATATACATATGTACTACTTCCTTTGTGGATTATCTACAACATTATTTTCATACCTGACTATATTCCTCTTTTCACCCAGAATACTCTGGCTTCTCTCAGCTTTAATTGTTGAGTGTGAAATAAATTTATTGTTTTTATTCAACACAAAGTTGACTCTAACTATGTGCCAGGCCCTGTGTTAAGCACTGAAGAGGAACACAAAACTGATTTTCAGCCAGTATGGGAATATGTCCTTGATAGTTGTTAAAATCCTATCTGAGTATCCCACTCACTCCAGCCATTTTTCAGCCATCTTACATACTTCCCTTGGAATTCAGGCTCCCTATGGTTCACACATAAAGATACTGGGCACATAGCAACAATACTCTAGGTCCCTGCTCCAGCACCTAGGCCAGGCCTTCATTCTGATGGGTCAGTGTCAATGCCATGTTATTGGTTAACTATTTTAAACAACTCCCTGGACACACAAACAAATAGAACGTGGTCTCTGTTCTTAAATTTCTCATATTCTTGGAGAGTAAACAGATATATAATTAGCAAACAGTGTGCTTTAAATATTTATATTTGTACAAATCTATTTATCTGTCACCACAAGAAAGTTAATAAAAGAAAAAAATCCATTTAAAATAAACACCTTGAAAGTTAATAATAAATGACACTGTTTTGTTCCTATCTATAGGCATAATTTAAAAAGTGGATATTCCTTGGTAATCACAAGAGAAAATACTGTAGTAATTACATAAAAGAATACAGTAAAGAAGTCAAAGCATACTAACCAAACACATCAAATCATACAAAAAACCCAGCAGGATAAGAAATAAAGAAAAATGGATTTACAAATCAAAAAATAATGAACAAAAACACAAGAGTAACTCTTTGCCTATCAATAATTACTATAAACATAAGTGGATTAAATTCTCAAAAGACATAGAACGGTTGAATGAATAAAAAACAAGATCCAACAATATATTGCCAACCAGAAACTTACTTTAGCCTTAAAGACACACATACACTGAGGATGAAGAAATAGAAAAAGACATTTCAAGCACATGGCAACCAAAAAAAGCAGGGTAGCTATAGTTCTATCAGACTAAATAGACTTTAAACTAAAAATGGCAAAAAGAGACATAGAAGGATTATATAATATTAAAGATGTCAATACACCAAGAAGGTACAATAGTTATAAATATTTTTGCACCCAAAATTGGAGCACCTACATGTATAAAGCAAAGACTAACAGAGCTAAAAGGAGAAATAAACAGTAATACAATAATAATTGGAAACTTTAACATTCCATTCTCAATAATGGATAGATCATCTAGACAGAGAATCAATAAAGAAACAGCAGATTTGAAAAATGCTATAGACCAAATAGACCTAACAGATTTGGAGAGAATACACATTCCATCTCAACAAGAGCAGAATACACATTCTTCACAAGTATACATGGAACAGTTTCTAGACTAGACCATATGTTAGGCCACAAAACAAGTCTTGACAAATTCAAAAATACTGAAATCATACCAACTATCTACTCCAACAACAATGGCATGAAACTAGAAACCAATAAGGAAGAAAACTGAAACTTCACAAACACACAGATATTAACACTCTTCTGACAACCAATGGATCAAAGAAAAATTTAAAGGGAAAATAAAAAATTTGTTAAGAAACAAAAATGGAAACAAAACATGAGAACTTATGAGATGCAACAAAAGCTTTCTAAGAAGGAAGTTCATAGAAATAAATGCCTACAATAAGAAGCAAGAAAGATCCTAACTGAATGACCTAACTCTATGCCCTAAGAAACCAGAAAAAGAAAAACAAATTGAGCCCAAAGTTAGCAGAAGAAAAAAAAATATATAATGATTAGAGCAGAAATAAATGAAATGGAGAACTGAAAAGCAATAGAAAAGATTAACCAAACTAAGAGTTGGTTTTTGAAAAGCTAAACAAAATTGGCAAACACTTAGCTAAACTAACCAAGGGAAAAAGAGACAGGATCCAAATCAACAAAATTTTAAATAAAAAAGGAGACATTACAACTAAAAGCATAGAAAGTCAAAGGCTCATAAAAGGCTACTATGAACAGCTAGATGCCAAAAAATGAGACAGTCTAGAAAAAAATGGAAAAATTCTTAGAACATTCAAGATTGAATCGGGAAGAAATAGAAAATCTGAATAAACCAATTACTAGTAAGGAGATTGAATCAGTAACAAAAAATCTTCCAAGAAAGAAAAACCCAGGCCCAGATGGCTTCACTGGTAAATTTTGCCAAACATTTAAAGAATTAACACCAATCCTCAAACTCTTCCAAAAAATCAAAGAGGAAGGAATACTCCCAAGTTTATTTTATAAGATCACCATTATTCTGATACCAAAACCAGAAAAGAGCACGTTTAGAAAGAAAACTACCAGCCAGCATATCTGATGAATATAGATGCAAAAATTCTCAATAAAATACTGGAACACCGAATTCAGCAGCACATTAAAAGGACCACTCACCATGATCAAGTGGAATTTATCTGTGAGATACAAGTATGTTTCAACATAGGCAACATAGCCAAATCAATAATGTGATATACCACATTAATAGAATGAAAGAAAAGAAACATATGATTGTCTTCATAGAGGCAGAAAAAGCACTGAACAAATTCAACATCCATTTGTGATAAAAACTTAAGAAATTTGGCATAGAAGTAACATATCTCAACATAATAAAGACCATATGTAACAAGCCCACAGCTAACATCATACTCAATGGTGAAAGAATAAAAACTTGTCCTTTAAAGTCAGGAACATGTCACAGATGCCCATTCTCACCACTCCTATTCAACATAGTACTGGAAGTCCTGGCTAGAGCAATCAGGCAAGAAAAAGTATCAGAAGTGAAAAGGAAGAAATTTGCAAGTGATGTAATTTTATATCCAGAAAATCCTGAAGACTCAACCAAAAAACTGTTGGATCTAATCAAGAATTCAGTAAAGTTGTAGGATACAAAATTAACATTAAAAAAAAATCAGTAGTGTTTCTATACTAACAATAAGTTAAAAAAAAAAGACATGAAGAAATTGATCCTATTTATAATAGCATCAAACCAACAAAATACTTAGTAATAAATTTAACTAAAAAGAGGAAAGATCTCTATTCTGAAAACTGTAAGACATTGGTGAAAGAAATTGAAGAAGACACAAATGGAAAGATATCCAAAGATGTGTTCATCAATTAAAAGAATTAATATTGTTATAATGTCAATACCACCAAAGCCAATACTGTGCACTCTCTGTCAAGATTCCAGTGGCATATTTTTACAGAAGTAGAAAAAGCACTCCTAAAATTTATATGGAACAGAAGATACCAAATAGCCAAAGAAATCCCAAGAAAGAAGAACAAAGCAGGAAGCATCACGATTCCTGATTTCAAACTATACTGTAAGTCTATAGTCATCAAATGAGTATGGTGATGGCAAAAATAGACAAATAGAACAGAATCAAGAGCCCAGAAATAAACCCAAGTGTATATGGTCAAAACTAATATTTATAAGGGAGACAAGAATACTCAGTGGAAAAAAGATAATCTTCAATAAATGATGCTGAGATAATTGGATATTCACATGTAAAAGAATGAAACTGGACCCACATCTTACACCACTGACAAAAATTAACTCAAAATGGATTAAAGACTTTAATGTAAGATCGGAAACCATGAAACTCCTAGAAGAAAATATAGGAATAAAGCTCCTTGACATGGATTGTAGTAATGATTTTTTTGGATTATGGCACCTAAAGCACAAGCAACAAAATAAAAAATAAACAAGCAGAACTACATCAAACTGAAAAAAAAAAAAGAAAAGAAACCATCCATAAAGTGAAAAGAAAGCTTACAAATGGAAAAAATATTTGCAAATCATATATCTGATATGGCCTTAATATCCAAAATATATAAAGAACACATACAACTCAACAGCACACCAAAAAATTAGCCCAATTTAAAAATAGGCAAATAAAGGGGCGCCTGGGTGGCTCAGTCAGTTAAAAATATGCAAATGACCTGAATAAACATTTCTCCAAAGATGATATACAAAAGGCTAACAGGTACATGAAAAGATGGTCAACATCACTAGTCATTAGCGAAATGCAAATTAAAACAGTGAAATATCACCTCATACCTGTTAGAACGGCTATCATTAAAGACAAGAGATAACAAATGCTGGCATTAATGTGGAGAAAAGAAAACCACTGTGCACTGTGGGTGGGATTGTAAATTAATACAACCACTACGGAAAAAAGTATAGAGGATTTTTGAGGTATTAAAAATAGAACTACCATATGATCCTTCCACTTCTGGGAATATGTCCAAAGGAAACAAAAACACTAATTCAAAAAGATACTTGCACCCCCATGTTCATAGCAATATTATTTACAATAGTCAATCTAAGTGTCCATCAGTGGATGAATGGATAAAAAAGTTTGGAATATTAAATATAATAGAATATTACTGAGCCATAAAAAATAGACAATCCTAACATTTGTGACAACATGGAGGGATCTTGAAGGCATCATGCTAAGTAAAATAAGTCAGAAAGAGAAAGACAAGTACTGTATTATTTCTATGTGGAATCTAAAAAAGCAAAAAAAAAAAAAAAGAAAAACAAACAAACAAAAACAACCAACAAAACCCAAACCAGATACATAAGAAAAGGGATCCGATTTGTGGTTATTCAAGGCAAGGGGTAAAGGAAGGAGGATCGGAGTAAGGTGGTCAATAATCACACACTTCCAGTTATGAGATAACTCAGTACCAGGGGTGTAACGTACAACACCATGACTATAGCTTATACCACTGTCTGATATATAGGAAAGCTATTAAGAGTAAATTCTCAGTTCTCATCAAATGAGAATTTTTTTCCTTTATTCTTTACTTTCTTTTCTTTTCACTGTATTTATATAAAAGATGGATGGTGACTGAACCTATTGTGGTAATCCTTTCACAATAGATGTAAATCAAAGCATCATTCTGTACACCTAAAGCGTATACAGTAATGTAAGTCAATTATTTCACAGTAAAACTAGGAATAAAAATAGACACTCTTCTCAATACCATGTGGATGTTTTAAAAATAAAAATATCATCCAGCCCCTCTTCCATACAGTGGGACACATTTTAAATGTATCTGCTTACGGGCGCCTGGGTGGCTCAGTTGGTTAAGCGACTGCCTTAGGCTCAGGTCATGATCCTGGAGTCCCGGGATCGAGTCCCGCCTCGGGCTCCCTGCTCAGCAGGGAGTCTGCTTCTCCCTCTGACTCTCTTCCCTCTCGTGCTCTCTGTTTCTCATTCTCTCTCTCTCTCAAATAAACAAATAAAATCTTTAATAAAAATAAAAAAAATAAATGTATCTGCTTACATTCAGGTATGTTACCTGACTACCCCACAATTAAATTTTATCACCTCAAATGGATAAACTGCCTCTGGTAAAGCTCAATATTACAGACCGTGTGCTCTTCAAGCTCCGACAAGCCTATTCATTTTAGTTTTCTTAGTGGAGCCCTTTCTCTGTCTTCAGAAAATGCTACTCAAATTTCTGAATCCAATTAGCCCATGAATTTGGTAAGTCCTTAGACAGCAGTGATATGTAGGGGTTCACTCTTCCAGGTTTTTTTAACTTAAACTAAATTCAAAATGCCCAAGATATCTGATATTTCCTAATGCTTTCACAATAAATCAAATATATTTACAGAACAGGAATTCTGTGTTAATCAAAGATAAAGTAACATTAACAATTAATGATTTGTTTTTGTTACACTCTCCTTTTGTAAAAGAGAAGCAAGTCCTAAAAAATACCTGTGAATTTCAGGCTTTAAGTACAAAATAAAAATACAATTTCTAAGGATTCTAGATTAGGATAGTTTCAGACCCAACTCCTAATGCATGAACTGTAATATTATAGTTAGAATTGCTATTTATCAGGTTGTTAAATCCCATTTTATCTTAAGGTTTTGTTTGTTGTTTTGTTTTTCACAGTACAGCAGGAAAGCAAACTGATTTCTTTCAGAAATATGTTTAAAAAATGAAGACTGAAAAAGCAATGGTTTTCCCTTCATCTTCCATTAACTAGAAAATAAATGGAACCCAGAACTTTCACTCTCTGATGTTCTGAATATTCAAGGTCTAATACCTTATCAAAATATTGCACTGCATTTATGTAAAATTTTAGCTAGCTAAGCATTCTTACATATAGTATCTCATTCTATGTAAACTTTATTATTACCCTATGATATAGGTTTCATTAGTACTGCTTTACATATGAATATAACAAAAGATCAGGGGTGCTAATGGACTTGATTGACCAAGGTCTCAAGATGTAGGACTGGAATCCAAGTCTCCTGATTTTTGAGGCTTTTAGGGATGGATTATAGTGGGTAGGAGAGGAGAGTATTTGTTTCAGTTACCATACAAGGGCAAATATCACTGTAATAATGATATTTGACTAAATTTCTTAAAAATTAAAAATTTTATAAAAGCCCATTCTTAGAAATTTATTTTAAAAATGTGAGAATTAACAAAAAATACATGATTGCTAAAATAGCGATTAGTATGCTATTATCAAATACAAAAAAAGCACAGAACTGCCTAATCTTTACATTTATAAGATTTTGGATAATTTTTGCGGGTTGCTTCAGGTGCCTACTTCTGCAATACCAGCCAACTGCTCACAATGTGCTTAAACCATACAAGTGCATCACAAGTCATCGTAAATATAGAAAATGCATTTGCATCTTCCATTAACCAAAAGTCTGGAAAGACGTTGTGATTCAGCATCATTGGAGGAGATGAAGGAACAAACAGGTCCCTGAGAGAGTGTTTATGAGCCTCTGATGAATGCCCACAGTACTCAAGGGTGAGCTTTTCTTTTCATTCAGAAACATTACACTCTTACATGTACTGGGCCCAGCCAACATGTCTTCAGAAAATTATTCCATTTGGTCCAACCAACATTTATTGGGCAACTACAGTGCATCAGGAGTTGGGCTGCAGAGATGCAAAGACGAAGTAGGAAACCTATGTTGTCCCTTAAGTAATTTAGACATTTGTCTAGTGCCTAGATGTCCTGTGTTTGAGAAACTAAGATTATTATTTTCTAAATTATTTAAACTTTTGCTTATAGTGTTACTTCTCTATGTTAAGGGTAGGGAAATGTCACACATGATTGGTTTTGGTTCAATAATTTCATTTCTTGGTACAGTTTCTATAAAAGAATTCTTTTTATTTCTAATGCTTCAATATTTTAAGAATAAAACGAACTAAATGTTTTGAGTTTTTAAAAATGGAACTCAATACATTTGTTATTTTGTAATTTAGTTTAAACAGATATTTAAAAAGTCTCATTCATTTTTCTTTTAAGTTTCCCATTCTTTGGAAGCAATAATGAATATCATTAAAAAGATCACTCCCTCTCTCTCTTTCTGTGTGTGTGTGTATAGCAAATAATTCAATGGTTTTAATTCTGAAGCCAGTGAGATCATGTCCTGTTTTCCTTCTGGCCTAAAGGTGCCTTTCATAGCCTTTCATTTTCATATTGACTTTACCCAGGACCTAGTTGGAGGTTCAATCAGTGAAATAAAATTACATTACAATTATTTCTACTTAGAGAAATATGACAGCTAGAATTTTTATGTTAATTAATCTTTGGTTTTTTATTATTGTGTGACTGCCTATCATAAATTTCCTTGCAATTCAGTTTTAGTACATTCTATAAATTATTTTCGTTTATTCCAGCATTAACCTGATTTGCAAATGGTTAAATTTGCAGAGTCTTTCGTGCTCTAAACCCAGTATGCTCTATATTAACATCTGAAGGAATGGTTTTGATATTCAGAAGTAATTGTAATAGCAAGAATAAACCACAATTCACTGAATTCGTGGTCAGATTATATTCTGGTTATCATGTTAGATTCTATGTAAGTAAATTAGTACATCTTAAACATGATGAATAATAATTCACAAACATACTGATATTTTCCTCGGACTCGGAATGAAGAACAAACAGGTCGCTGCTGTTCTTCTCGAGCTTCCTCAGCCACGTGAGCTCCGCTTCCTCACCTGCATACCCAGTTAAGCACCATCTGTTTCCTGTTTTAATGTGATATCTCATAGTTTTTCCAAACCTTTCACATCAGTAAGCACAATCCTAATAGACAGTTAACATGGACTAAAAAGCATGTTTTCACTAAAACTGTGTTCTAGTTTTCTCGCTCTCGTTCTTATTTTCTGAAATTAACGCTGCACTAGCTGCTCCAAACCCACTATGACAGCATGAAATTCCCCAGATTAATATAGGTTATTTACAATGTATTGACTAGACTCTAGTATTCAGGTGCTGGGTGATGGGCAGTGCAGAGGCATACAGGCCTCACAAAAAGGCTGGAATTTTAAGTTTGTGTGGGAGGAAGTAATCTCCCACCTCATCCTGCTGCCTTCTCTAATACCCTTCCTTCCCATCCCCCCAGCCCCCATTGCCTTACCATGTGCAGTTATCAAAATTATGAGTGTCTGAGCAACCGAGTCAATTGTGAATCTACTTTATGTACGCTCTTTAGTGGTTGTTATTGTTTTCATTTGTGACACCTTGACTGGCTGAAGCCGAATCAATCAGTTAATGATGCATACTTTGGTTTCCCATAAATTATGGATAATAAATCTGTTTCCCTTGGAAAAGTGATTTGGGTCTCATGGAATAAATGAGTACAGTGATGTGCAAAAGACTCTAACCTTTAGTTAGATTCCAGGTATCTTCTTGCCTTCCATTCTTACTAGGTTGTGTGCTATTGATGTTATTTATGGAACTTCGTTAGCCAAGAAAATTACTGTTTAAATAATTATGGAGCCTTTTGAATGTAAATTGAATATGAATTTGAATATGAATTGTTTATGAATGTCAGACACATTGCTAGTATGGGAGACGTATAGTGGAATTTGGCGTTTCTCAAGCTTTGGCATCAAAATAACCCAAAATGTTAGTTAAAACAAAGAATTCTGGGTCCTACATCCTCCCAGAGTTTCTGATCCAGTAGTTGCATCATGAAGCCCAATAATTTGTATTTGCAGCAAGTTTGCTGGGGATGATGTTGCTGTTGGGCCCAGGACCAACTTTGGGAACCACTGGTATGTTGTGTAGAGCTCTAAGGATGGAGCTGTATTTACTTGCATTTTAGACCTGGCTCTGCCCCTTAACAGCTGTGTGACCTTGAAAAAGTTATTAACCTCTCAAAACTTCAGTTTGCTCAGCTGTAAAATGATGGTAATACCCACTTCATGGGGTTGTAGTGAGATTAAATAAGATGATGCATGCAAAATGCTTAGCCCAGTGCCTGGAGGAAAAGGCAATTCAATAAATAGCTATTCAATAAATGTCAGTATCATGCTCCTGATCTGTTTAGGGGAAAGAATGCAGTGTGGACCATTTCTGTATTTCCGTATTTCACCGTACTAAATCTGAAGGAGGGAGAGGAAGCACAGACAAGTAGTGTAAGAATATATAAAAATAGACTAAGACTTCCCAAGAGTTAAATATAATTTAGTTTGAACACAAAGTAAATTATCCTTTTGATAGTGTGTGGCTCAGAAACTAGTTGCACTTTATCTTAGCCACTGGAATCCCATCCTAAAATTTGTTTCTATTCCACACACAAGTTAGGCATTAGGTTGATTTCCCTCCCCTGTTTAGTTCCGGGAATCTCCAGCCATAATTAATGTATTTATTAAATTCAAACTCATCGGGGCTGCTGGGTGGCTCAGTAGGTTAAGTGGCTGCTTTCGGCTTGAGTCATGATCCCAGAGTCCCGGGATCGAGCCCCTCTTCAGGCTCCCTGCTCAGCGGGGAGTCTGCTTCTCCTTCTGACCCTCCCCAGTCTTGTGCTCTCTCTCTTTCTCTAATAAATGAATAAAGTCTTTAAAACAAAAATTCAAACTCATCTTCAGATTCATCTAGTAAAGCATTTTGCAAATTAAAAATATAAAAATAATAAATGTATTCATATTCATAATACAAATATAGTAGTATTGATATTTATATGTATATCAGTAAATTTTGATTTTATCAGTATCAAAACACTTCTTGTGTGTGAATAATCAAGATTTTATATGAACTCATGGAGTTAGAAGAAATCTTAGTGATTAGTTTTCTAATGTAAACCTTGAATAGGTCACATGCCTTATAAAAACACAAAATATTATCAAAATTCATCTAACTAAATCATAGTTTGTTTTCCATTACCAAATGTATTTTAGTGAGGACAAGCATTCTCATTACCATTTTACAGGTGAGGCCACTGACTTATAAATGTAAATGCTGTCTCAGGTGATACAAATAATTAGAGACAAAGACAGAAGTGAAACCAAGATGTATTGAATCCAAGCAGATTTTTCATTAGCATAATTATCTCAAGTGTGAAAAACTATTCTGTGAAATTGTCAAGCCATAGGCTTTTGATTCATTCAGTCACTTAGCAACCATTTACTGAGTACTTACTACATGCTAGTACAGGAACCAGATTTAGAACTACCATACCACCCATATGACGTCAAGAATTACTATCTCCAGCAAAAAGACTCCAAGTCCTTTTGGGTGTTCATTAATTATTTGTATCACACCCACAATCTGTGCTTCCAACTTGATATTTGCAACCACAACTAAAATTAGGATCGTCTTCAAAAATAAAATACTGAACACCCACTTTAAAAGTTGTTTCATGAATAAAAACTGAGCATTTATTTTATCAAGGTCTATATCCTAAAGTAAGAATATTTGCAAATACACGATTGTAAGCAAATCTGTAGATATTTATATGCAGTTATTTCCTGAATTATAAAATGTGGGCACGGGCAAGCTGATTGTTAAGATCCCCTCCATTTTTAATATTCTGTTTCTAGGATTCAAAAGTATTTGAGATGTAAATGTGTATTGTGTTGGTTTGCCACATGTTTGACCTTAATAAATACTTATATTTATATAAGCTTTACTTTCCATAATTTTTTTCAAAGGAATTAATATCAGAAGCTCTATGGCACTAAAATATATAGATACAGCTAATATTTTGAGAATGTCATATAAATGGTCATATGGTATAAAGCCTTTTTAACTTCTTTTACTTAGCAAATAATTTGGTATTCATCTATGTTGTTGCATATATCAGTAGATTTTGCTTTTTATTGCTTAATAGTATTCTATTACATGGAATGTAGCATAATATTTTTATCCATTCATCAGTTGATAGACTGGGTTGTTTCCACTTTGGGGCTATTGTAAAAAAGCTTCCGTGAATATTTACATAGACATGTTTGTGTGGACATATGCTTTCATTTATCTGGATTACAAACATAGGAGTGGGATTATTGGATCATATGGAAAGTATTTGTTTAACTTTATGAGACACTTTTATAAGGTTGCTATATCATGTATATTCCCACCAGCAATGTATGGGAGAAAAGAGTAAAGAATAAAATTTGGCATTCTCAAATTGTACTTATATCTATATAAACATAAGTATTTATATAGTATTTAATCACATTGAATGTATTTGGATAGTATTCATTATATTATTGTACCATAAGATGTATTGTGTTACTTATGCAAAAAGTTATGATTAGTTTTTGGTTAGTCTTTTTCATTGCTTACCTTTAGAGATTTTTTTCATCATTATTACTGTGCCCTCACACCCAGAGTAGTTTTTAGTAAAGCAATATCTTGTTATCATGATTAAAATATTTTTTGAAAATTTTTTGCATATCACCGATGACAGGAAGAGAGGGGACCAAGGAAATTCATACGGAAAAGTCAAGGCCAAGAAAACTGGGAATGTGTCTTTCCCAACATCACAGTGTGTAGATTTAAGAGAGTAGGGAGTTCTGGCCAAGGTTGGACCAGTGTTATGTATGATTGGGTTATCAGAACTAGAGGCTTGAAATCAAAGTCAGGAACCACACTGTAAAGTCAAACTGGAGTCAAAGAGCCAAGGGGAAATTACGGCCAGGGGTGCCGTGAGTGGGGATTACAATAGGCAATGGCTGGGCAAATTTTGGAAATAGAAGAGACTAACACCCTCAGTTCAATTTATTCACATCCTTTGTATATGCATGTGTATGGTGGGTCAAGTGATTTAAAGAGGGAAAATGGACACTTGAAGAGAAGAGATATTTCCAACATTTAAAGATTTATGTGTTCTCTACCCAAATGTGTATTGCATATCTTAATTTAGTTATAACTGAGGCTCAGAAATCACTCAAGATCCCTCTGCCCACACAAATCAGTAGTTCTTTATTCATCCTTGTCAACCTATAAAATCTCATAAAGATAAAACCCAAAGCTTTATGAAAATAGTTCCTATTCAAAGTTTGGGTTACGACGGTTTTAAGAATTTGGCAATTCAGAACATATCCCTTACCCTTATTGAAAATCTCCTTTTATAAGCAACTACTTTTCTTTGGAGATATAATTTCAAGTTCAGACTTCTAAATGGCTATTACAGAAGCAAAAAGCTGACATGCCCTGGGACTAGAAAGTAGCAGGGATGCAAGTAGAGACAAGAGGTGTGCTGGTGTTCACCCACTCTAATAAAGCAACCTAGTGGTCCTTGTGCAGGGACCATTAAAACCCACCCATGACTCAGATTCATACTGTTCTCACGCGCAGAGGTAGGAGAAAGCCAAGAGTTTGGCAATCAAGCATGCTTGGGCCAACTGAATCCACCCACCTGGCCCTAATAGCCCAATTTATGTACCTGGTTCTCCCTCATATGCTTTCATGCTTGAGTTGGTTTCTGTAGAAGAAGTTGATTTCCCCCAAATTGGGCTCTTTTACGGATTCTTTTCCCAGAAAATAACAGGCAGAATAATATACTCATTGTGGTTGGGTCTCATGTATATTTCTGAGTGTTGAATCACCATTGGCTATGATTTTGCCAGAATTGTCTGATTACTACTATCTGTTTTTGGGGCTCCCCAAATAGTCTTCTCCACCAAACTGTCCTGATGGTTGTTTATTGTTTTTTATCATCAGCTATAGTAGGTCTGATTATTGTCCAGATCTCAGTAATTCCCACCATATCTCATTCCAGTGCCAACTGAGCCATGATACTATCAATGTGCATGTGCATTTTGGGAGGGAGGGTGCATGAAATAATGGAGAAGAGGAGAGACTTAAAAAATACAATTTTAGAGGGAGAGACAGATTGGGAAGAGGAAGAAAGGCAAGAGAACCTTCAATGATGGTATAAAGTAGATGCTCAATAAAGAGATAAATGAGAAAAGCAATCTAAAACAAAACATAAAAAGGAGTGGCAAGAAGTAGAAGAGTCCTTAAAAATATAGGGAGAAATAAGGACAAAGAAGAGTAGGAACCTGAAAAAAAAAAGAAAGCCAAGTCAGTGATGTGAATGGCATGCACTGAACTATAGAAAAGGGCTCACTAAGACTATAATTTCTAAATTAATATTGAAATTCAGTTTGCAATTTCCCTGTCACTAATTCATACCATTCAATCTCAAATGGTATTTCTATTTTTAACTAGAACATAAGCTGACTTCTAGTAGAATTGTTGACTTTGTATCATTAAGAACTGTAACTACTTCTCAACTGGAGTCAGGGTAAGAAAGCATTCCTTTTTGATATATAGTTTATATACTTTTTAATGTTTCTGTAAGCCAGTCTGATTTGAGGAAAGGAGGAAAAATATATCAGCTAATACTGTTCTCCTTTTGTTTTACAGAAAGATATTAATGTGATTTTCTCCTTAGCTTGAAAACTGGAGAAATTTCCATTTTACTTTGGGATGACGTTGCCATTTAAAAAGAAGCTAAGATGAGTAGCAAGAGGCTATTGTACAATGTGCCTGGTCTTGAGAACAGTTCCCTTAAGCTCTACCTCCTGGAACAAATCTGTCTTGAGGCTCTCCTCTTATTTCAGGACAAGCAAAAGCAATACCTGACCACAAAAGGTGTCAATATCATTAGGGTAGTTCCTATTCCTTTTAAATTCCTGACTCTTACCTCATATGTATTCTGAGAAGACAAACCAATTCTGATTTTAATATCCCCTCCTGAAAGCCCATCCCAGAGTGTATAAGTCACATTGTGTCTTGCTGTTTCACACCTCATCTCTAATAATCAGGATCTTGGAATCAGAATCTCACGGTGATTTTTGGTGAGGTGCAACACAGGCAAGAAGAGAGATCTTCCCCAGCTTAGCTATACTGGCGCCATTGAGATGTCTATTGTTGACATGACTTTGTCAATCAGTTATAGCTTGCTAGCATCACATGTGCATGGGAAGATTTCAGTGTACCTTTCTGCAGTACCTACTGCATGATTATACTTATAGGGGGAGGAGATGACTGCAGCTTATCAAGAGTCACCCTCCTAGCCTTAATGAAGCTACAGAGGTTGGTAATAATGGGCTACAAATTAAGACATCTCTCTATAAGTAATAATAGTAATCATCACTTAGATAGCATCTTTCAACCAAGGATCTTCTCCTTATACGTGGTTCTCATCCCATTCCTCCAGAGAAGGTGATGTGAAAGAAGAAATCTACGAAAATCTGAAAGTGATTCAAGAGTCCCAGTTTCTAGTTTTCTGGGCCCATAGTGGTATTTAAACTCCCAGGGTTTTGTCCTGGTTCTGAAGGAAAAATATGAAAGGTATGAATTAGAAACTGGAGGGTGGGGAGCAGAGGTGGTTTTCCTTGGCAGAAAAAAGAAATTAGGATGAAGAGAGAAAATTGGTGTATGCTGTGGAGGAGTATGCTTTCTGTTTCCCACTTTCTTCTTTCTACTGACTGGAATGCAGATGTAATGGCAGGAACTGAAGCAGCTATCTTAAAACTTAAGATGAAAGTCAGGTACTGGGTCCTGGGATCGAGCTCCGCATCGGGCTCCCTGCTCAGTGGGAAGCTGTTTCTCCCTTTTCCACTCCCCCTGCTTGTGTTCCCTCTCTCACTGTGTTTTTCTCTGTCAAATAAATAAATAAAATTAAAAAAAAAAGAAAGTCATGTACTAAGTATGGCTGAGCGACTAGATAGAAGGAGCCTGGTTCTGCACACTGAGATAACCGTATCAGCCCTCACTTGCTTATACTCAGATTGTTACATGAGAGAGGAATGAACTTTTATCTTGTTTAAGTAACTATTTTGGGGTTTCTTTTTAACAGAAAATTATCCTAATTAATGCACAATTTCTTCCACTCAAACATCCATTTTTCAAGGTCTTAATGCTGCTTCTCTGAAACATTTACTGTTTTTCAGTTTCAGGAAATGTTGTTATTCTAAATGCCCTGCCCATTTTGTCTCATCTCTTCTTTACGGTTCACTGGACTGTCTCCTCAAATGTCAGCTTCTCTATATGGCCTTCTCTGATTCCCCAAGTGAGTTAGTTATGACCACATCACCACCAGAGTAGGGGCAGGATTATAATTATAGCTTTGCATGTGTGCCTCTACTCCCACACTCATCACATTCACAGATCCTGGCCCTTGGTAGGTACTAGGTAAATAAGAACTCGTGTTAAATAAATGATTTCTCCAGGCTTCAAAGGCCTTGCTTTTCTCTAAATTCTCATTTTCTCCAGTTTTCTCTACCACAAAATTTAGCACACTCGGATATTTTTTATATTTTAAGGCTTTCCAAAAGTCTTGGTTGTTTATTTATATACCCCACAGTTCTCAGAAATAATCAACTAGCAGTCATGGGTTAGCTTGCCCCCAGGGAATCAAAGGCAAAATTCAAGATTATTCCCCACAAATCACTATTTCACAGTCGCCTTAAAGTGGTGAGCCAATATTATTTCAAGGGCCTGCTTTACAGGCGGTATTGTTTGTCTTTTCCACAATTCATTCGTTCATTCATTGAACAAATATTTATTGAGCACTTAATATATACCAGACATTGTTTTAGGTGCTTAGGATACATTTGAGAACCAAACAAAAATCATTGCCCTCATGGAGCTTTATATCCTAGACAGGAATTGTTTTTTTTTTTTTTTTAATTTAGCTTCTTCTAGTAAAATGTATACATTTTTATGTGAACAATTTTAAACAACAGGGAATAAGACTCACTATCTTCACACACCATGGTATTTCATAAATTACGCATTTGGTTACATAGACAATGGAAAACACAATGCGACATGAAAAGCTTTGTCGAGGTCTAAGGACTCATAAACTATTGTATGTATAGTTTTACAGGGCATATCAATTAAATGTAGACAAGAGACTGGCAAATACAGTAGAAGGACTTCTCACTTTGAGCTCTATCATCTGAAACAGTATTATTTCTGTTGATGACTTATAAAAATCCCATGAATGGAGGTTAAGAATTAAGACATTAGCAGAATTTCAAGTTGTCTTGATATCACTTCACCTTTGAGAAAATGATTTAAGCCCTCTCCAACACACCATATGAGACCAACCTTTATTCACTTTATTATTCTGAGAAAAACCATAACTTTAATTAGAAAAGAAATATTTTTAAGAAAATTACATAAAGTTATATTATCTTAGAAATATGTACACTGTTAAAGCATTAATGGGTTAACTTGAAATTGTAAAAAAGGGTTAAATAATTTTTCAGCAATAAATTTTGTATTTAAAAGGCAGAATTTGTGAGAAGTGGTTTTAAGCTTCCTGTGGTATGTCATTTTACAAATAAATACATCTAGGAAGATTAATAATGTAATGTTTTAGAAGATAAACACCTAGAATCTCTGTTTTTTATAAGCATGGTTGATATGAGTAACTAAATATCAATTTCCTGTAGATTCATTTTTCCATGGAACAAATCACTTTTTTCCAGCAGAATACCTCTTGTAGCAGGCACATAATGAAAGTGTTTCCCAATAGATATCCATCTCTGAGTGCAGATTTTATTTCTCTGCCTGATTTCCAAAAATGCAATCTGATTTCATGAGGACGTAGGCCAATGGACCAATAAATGACTGTTGTAAGCATGTATCAAGAAATAGTCACAACTTGTGATGCAAAATCTGCCTTGTACTTCTTATTTCTTTCCATCCGAGAGTTGTAATTCCAATACCATGCCATGTACATGGATTGAGTGCAAAGATCAGCCCCAGGCAGGTTTAAATAAAACATTGACATTTTGAAAAATGATCCAAGTGTTTCCTTTTTTCACCTTCTATGTTTTTTTACTTTGCTATTTCAGGTAGTATCAAGGAGGAAATGCTTTTTTTTTGGACTGTGTCTCTAATCATTGAGTAGATTTCATACTCTACAGGGTATAACAGTGGAATGACAATTTGTAAACCATGAAAGATAAAGTTGTAGAATTGGGAAAAGTTGGTTTTTACTTCATCATACTGTCTTCCTTCCTTGGAAACTGAACCTAGGAAACCAATTCTGTGCTCATGAGCTGAAGCTGTGTGTGTGTGTGTGTGTGTGTGTGTGTATAATTGTCACCACATATATAACCTATCAACCATTATTGAAGGCAATTTCAAGACATACAATTGGAGATCATGATTTCCTTTTATTCCAACTTTCTAATTTTATTAGGATTTTATTATGAATGTTTTGATAGTACATACATATTTCACAGCACACCTCGTTGTTCTTAAGAGATAAGCAAATTTACTGTGACACTGTATTAGCAGGGACTGTCTCCTTGTCAAGGAACTGGTAGATGGGGTAGCATACTCTGAGAGACTACAGCCACTGCCTCTGACCTGAAAACAGATATATTGGATTTAGTTTGTTGGACATAAGTTAATTATCAAGTTTCATCATATAAATTGTCTTCAAAGAGAAAAGGCAGCAGGATGGCTCATTACTGCAGAGTTCCTTGCTTGACTTCATCGAAGCCCTTGCTCTCTGATGCCAAGAGCCACAGCCTTTGATGGAGACTTTAATTCATGGCGATACTGCAATGCAGTTCATTTCACGATCTCTATTGTTGTGTCGCTAAGGGTTCATTCTTCTCAGTAATGGGAATGGCTCTGCTCTATAGGAGGTTAAACATACAGAACCCTAGTGGCTTGCATGATTTCTGACTTCAGAATAGTTCCTGGCACACAGATGATGTGAAAGAAGCTGTCTTTTTTTTTTTTTCCCCAGCAAGCAATAGCACCTTGTGTGGAGTTTTCCCCAAGATGCTATAGAGATGAAGGCTAAATACACAATACATGCATACACAAAACTATAATAAAAAATATACAAAAGATTCCAGGTTTGTTTCACACTGAAGAGATCAAATCATCAGTACAGCTAATAATCAAGTTCCTCTGTAAGTATTCCTTCAGGAGGGGATTTTCATGTAAAAGTTTCATGCTTGTTTGTTTAAAGCTTTAGTATAAATTTGCAGGTGATGAGAGCAACCTTCACTCTGATAAAAGAACAGACCAAACTACTGATTGGAGAAAATTACATGAAGTTTTTTAATCAAAGTCTCTGTGGTCTACTGTCTGATTTTCTAGGCCAGATGTCAAATGTTTTTCACTGATGTCGATGTTGAAGTAATCACTAAACCAATTCCAAGACCGAGTAAGTGAGACGGTAATAATGTTTCATTTCAGTATTACATAAGGTCTCTTCCCCAGCCATGAACAAAGTAACAGGACCTCTCTGATTCAATGTAATTACATAAACTATTACTTTGAATTTTTTAGATAGTTTCAGCTCTTTAGATTGTGTGCCTTCATTATGAATATGTGAATATGGCACGTATCTAGTTGCTTTCAGCGAAATTGTGAAACACCTACAATTACCAATTTGTTTATATTTTCAAGATTTCCATTTAATTTAAAATGTAATTAAGCATTTATTATTTGATCTATTTTATGCAGGGTGGTTTTTTTCAACAATAGTAACCAATCATTTAAAAACTGAAACCTAGAGCTTTCTAGAAAAAAAATCTGTTGTTTGACGTGACAGGGAAATGAGTTGCTAATCTGATATACATTGTAATTTTTTTTTTGAGTCAGCAAAGCAGTCTGGATGGGACAGAGAAATTAGATCAAAATAAAATGATGAATTTCTGATTCAGGGTTTTCTGAAGTTACATATAAACACATAATACTGTTTTCTATCTTTTCCATTGGCACAAATCTTCTTTTTCTGGAAACAGCAATATTATAGAAGACCATTTTATTTAGGAAGCCAAATACTTCCTCAAGGTTATTTGAAATAAATATTGGGATATTTTGAAAATTCCAGAAAGAATGTGCCATATCCCCCACTGATAGATACGATTCATCCTGAAGAAATTCCACTGGCATCGGCCTCTCCTGCTGTGGCACCTGGTTTCATTCTTAGAATTCCCCACCTCCTTCTCCTGCCCTATCATATCATTAGCCGAAGAGAATTAAAATACCTAGAGACAGCAGATACTTTAAAGTCTCTTCTGAGTAGGAATTTCTTTGAAACTCAAAGAATAAGCAAAGGTAGCTTAAGAGAATGAAACCAGTATTTGAAACAGGATCAGTAGAGGTGGATGGGACTTAGGAAGTGCTCCTCCCAACTAAAATGCACTAAGATCAGTAAAACAGCAACACCCCCAACCCTGAGCGATGTGGTCAAAACATACCTACTTCAAAATAGGCCTACCTCAAACATATACCCCATGACCTACTCTCTCACACAAATATTGAGCTTTCTCTTAGGGTTATTTGGATGAATGAAAAATTTCCCATTTCAATTCCTCTATTTCATGTCTTCATTTTTCACTGACTGTTGGTAAGGCTTTGGTTTTTGGTCATCAATTCCACTTATTTATTGCTAAATAAACAGGTCACCCTAAATCTCAGTGCCTTAAATAATTACTTTATTATTTTCTCTCACAGTTCTGGAGGTTGACTGTTTCACCTGGATGGTTCTTGACTGGAGCCTGGGCGGGAGTCATTTCAAAGTCTTTCTCGATCACATATCTCGTGGTTGATGCTATTGAGGTGAGACTAGCTAGGACTGTCATGTGACCTGAACTTTCTCACATCAGATAGAAAGTAGAAGCTCCCAGCTTCTTGAGCTCTGGGCCCTGACAGCCACACAATACTTCTACCATACTCTATTGATCAAGCAGTTACAGAGTCTAAATTCAAGGAGAGGGGACACCGACCCCACTTCTTAAGGGAGGAGTGTTGAAGAATTTTGGGCTAGTTTCGAAAATATTTGATTATCTTTTTACCTCTAGTACATAACATAGAGTAAATTATTAAACGTTTAATATATATTAATGACTAAATTAATTAAAGAAATTAGAGCAAAATATAATGATGATCTAATTTAGGTTAGAATAAATGTCAATGAATAAAAGAGGACAGATGCAAGAGATTTGTAGAGAGAAAAACAAAACTTAGAAGAGGAGGCTTTAAAATATACCTGAGGTGACTGGCCCACATTACTTGGATGATTTGGGTGCCATTACCTTTAACAGACTTGATGATTCAGCAAACACCTGAACATTAGAGTCACCCAGAAGTAGGTTTGGATCTCTGCTTCACCAGTAACCTCATGCATGCTAGCTCACATTTCTGAGCCTCAGTTAAATAATATCCATAAGTGAGGATAGTAAGAGGTAACTTTCAGAGTTGTTGGGGAGATAAGAAATCATGCCTGGTAATTATTCAACACACAGTAAGTGTTAGCAATATGAACAGTCAGCAATTAAAAGAGAACAATTAATGAATTTCTTAGTATACATCAATATCTTTTGAATACTATTTTTATTTAAATATCTGGACTCATTTTTATTTTGTGTTATTTTAATTTATTAATTCATTAAGTCTTTAGTAGTCTGTGATGAGAGGCTTAATCCTCTGATTTCATTGGGCATATGGGTTACATTCTGTGCATCGTATCAAATATTGAGCTTGAATTCCATGTATCAGCTATGAATTGCCAACATTATCTAAACCTGATCAGTTTGAAAATTTGCTGAACCTCCTTACAAATATTTGCTACCTTGAATATTCTTTATCTGTTTTGATGTCTTTCATGATTTTATATATTAATAATTATTGTTAACTAGATTTTTTTTGTTTTGTAACATATTTATTGAGAACATATGTAGAAGACCAATGCTTAAGTAATGATTAAAAATCCTTAATTTTATTAATTTTTAAATTCAGGTAGATTATCTTCCAAAGTATTAAAATAAAGAAATAGCATTTTTATGGTATGAGAAGAGCTTTGCATGGTCTTTCCTTCACATCTTCTAGACATATTCTGATGCAGAGAAAGGAAGGTATAGTCAGTGGAACTTATTCAAGAATTTCAGCAACTCAGAAAGCTTGTTTCATATGCACAAATCCTATATTATTTATTTAATATCCCAAATAGACAATTTGGGTGAATATTAATATATGCAAACTAAATCCATTGTCAATTCAGGTTTTTAAAAAATTATAATAGTCATTTTGGGAAGAAAGGGGCAATGCATTCCATGGCCTTTTTATAGAGCTACTGACTGCCTTCAAGAGTATATAGAAACCATTATCCTTGCCATATTGCAGGTTACTTTTTAAACTTAAAAATAAAATCTATAGACCATGTTGAATAATCTCTCTTGCAAGACCATCATCCTAACTGCATTGAAACACTGAGATAAGATATTCAATGGGTATGAATGCTCTTTACTTATCACTGAGCTTAAAAAAAGGCTCATGTAACTAGATTCACATTTTATGCTGAACTGGGCTCCATTTTTAATTCCTAAGGCCATTGATGGATGAAACACAAAAAAGATGAATTTGTAGCCAGTAAGTCAGATGTTTATAACTTCTAAAAGAGCAGATTCAGAACACTCAAGAAGTTAGAATGAATATGGAGATTTCCTCGATTCCATGTGAATCAGACAATTCTGATATCCAACTACTTAAATATAATGTTTTTCTAAATTTTGTTTTCAAGAAAAGAGGAAAAAATTATAACCTCAACACGTAATTTCTACTTGACTTCTTAAGTGATAAACATAAGAATAATATTTATTAATTGATTATAAGCTTGCAGAGACTTTCAAAGGCAGCATGATTGTGTACAAAGAACAAAGGTCTTGGAACAAAAATTCATGAGTTAAGTTCCCTCTATCTCTTGGGGGGCAAGTTTGGAGTACAGATTTCTTTTTGTTTTTGCTTGCTTGTTGGCTTTTTTTTGCAAAATGGAAATACTGCAATATACCAGTAATTTTTTTTGTGAGCATCATCTAAGTTAACAAATAAGAAGGGTCCTACCTAGCCCATCGTAGATTGTAAACAGATGTTAATTTCTTGCTTGCTCTATATTAGATGGTAGTATTGCCGCTGTTCTCCAGCAGCAATCTGATTCATCTCTATCTTTGGGCACACTAGGAACATAGCGGGTCCCCAGCTCCTTGAAATTCAGAAAGGCCATATGACTTCCTTTGTACAATGAACTATAGGTAGATACGATGGTTGGCAGAAATGACATATGTCACTTCTGGGAAGAAGTATTTAATTGCTGATATTCCACTCTTCTGTTCACGCTTCACCCTGCTAAGGTGATAATGAAAGAAAATGTGTTGATAAGAGGTTTCGGAAGTTTAAAGCTACCCAGAATGCCTCCTAACTCATGGGAATGGCTACTCTTGAGAGTTATGTGGACTTGAAATGGTCTTGGGTGAGCTAAAAAGAAATCTTTGATATTGTGAAATACTTATATTTGAGATTATTTGTTACCTCAATATAATCTAGTCAATCTTGAATTCGTTGACCTAATTCAATTTTTTCACATATCTCTTTGTATATGCACTATTTGGGAAAAAAATCTCACTGTGTAATAAAATAAAAACTGAAGAACATAAGTTTGTTATCTGAGAAAATTTATGCTAAATACATTTTTTCTCCAATATATTTTGTTTACAAATGACTTAGTACAATGCAAATATTATTATTCTAAAATCTCTTTTCTGTCTTTTGGATTTCTAACTATATATCAGGGTAGTACTACATCAGTAAGCAGTTTTTTTGATAAGTTTTTTATTTTAATTGCATGTAAATAGTTTTAAAATAATTATTATGGATCCCTTACATGAGAAAAATGAAAATTTTCGTTTCATGTTTGATTTTTTGGAACTGAAAATTTTGAAAGCAAAATCTTAAAATGTTTCGCAAATTATCTTAAATTGAGTCATGATTTAAACATTATGGAATTATGGAACTTAAGGTCTGGAAAGAATCTGACATATATTTTGACCCCCAGATCTCATTTTGCACTTTGAGAATCTGGAAACCTAAAACCTAAAACCATATTGGCTTTATAGGGATACTCCTCTGCTAAAAATCAACCTTCATTGATCACTCTATTTCTGAGGATATAAGGTCAAAGCTTCTTAGATTGCATTTAACCTCAAATGACTATTACCACAAACTGATCTCACAACTATGCTGAACAACTCACCATTCCTGAACAAGATAAACTCATTCCTTCCTTTCCGTCTTTGCAAATGCACATCTTTATGCTCTACTTAGAATACCTTCCCCAACTTATCACCCTGGCAAACTTCTGCTCAACATGCAAGACTCAGCACAAGCACGACTTCTTCTGCCTCTATTGCTGCCAAATGCCATTTTTAGATGATCCTATTTATGTGATCCAAACACATTTCATATTTACTGATGTCACTTTGTAGTTAATTCATGATCAATTACATTCCTGTTTCCAATGTTTCGTTTCCCACTCTATTAGAGAATTCTTTATTTTTACCCATTGTCCTGTAGTTTATAGTGCCTTTCGATGGGAGGAATGTATTCTCCTTTTCTGTTGCCATCAAGCTTGACCATATAACTTGCTTTGGTCAATGGAATTTCAGTAAAGGTTCCATATATCACAAAGAAGATGTTTTCCTCCTATTCATATTTTAAAATAATGACATATGTCAAGTAGGGGATTCCCTTTCAGTCTCAATTCTGGACTGAAAAAGATGTGGTGCAAAGCCATAGCCAACCTCTAGGCACAAAAGTCAATAATTAATGTGATAAATGTAGTAAGACACTGAGATTTTGGGATTTTTGTGGCTGCAGCATTATTTAGTAAAAGGCAATAAACAGTTACTTATGCAGTTTCTCCAGTTCCATTAAAATAAATATCTTAAGGGCAAGCATTACGTCTCATTAATTTTTGCGTTCCCAACTTCTTGATCAATTTCTGATGCATAGTAGGCGCTCAATGTTTTCTGAATGAATGGATGGGGTTTTGTTACATGATGCTGAAGCTATACATTCTAAGGATTTTTCTCTTCCAGAGATTTAGAATCTGAGTCAAGTTACAGTGATACAGAAAAACAAAGGGAAGAGGTTTATATAGAGAATAAGCATGCACAGACACATGCAGACACAGTAAAATTATTTACACCATGTTCTGGTCATTTGAAAACTGGAAAGAAATCAAGTATAAATTTCTCTTTGGGGTTGAAGAACAAGGGAAGTAGGACTTGGACTTCAAGGTTGAGATAAATTGGGTCCAGTAGAAATCATTCATCTCTTTCTGATCAATCTAGGATGGATTTATGGAGGATGTGGATTTTTAGGAGTCATCTGTAGAACAAAGAGATATGTGGTGGTACTAATAAAAGGCAGAAGAATTCACATAGTTTTAATGTGCAAAATAAGATATTTTTGCATAATTTTCATATTCCACACAAACATAAAATGAGTAAAGTAAAATAAGATCATATAATATACTTTTTATCTTTCTCTAGGAATATTTCACTGTTAATTTCCTACTTTTATTACTGCAGCAGAAACATATAACCAAATATGAATTTAAATATCCAGTGTCTTAAACCAGGCTTCAATTTTCTAATAAAAAGCACATATTTGTTTTTCTTAAGAGTTCTCTAAAGCAGTTTATTTTATCCGTATTTTACTTTTTAACTCGTGTATTACAGTTTAAAAGTTCGAGCGCAGTTTGTTTAGATCACATAAACATCCAAATTAAGTAAAATGCACTTTTATCTATTTCTATTCCCTTCACTCATTTTAATGATTTGGAAGTTAATCATGATTTGGAAGTTAATCATTAAAATGTTTGAAATAATTTAGGTATGAATCAACAGCCACTAGGTAGAGATCCTGATCAATTTGCAATTTTGCAATCTTACACTAGGAGATGGTGCTAAGAGATAAATGTGATAGAAACTGGACTAAAGACTGCACTTGTAGTTAAGCAGTCTCACCCATGAGAGGGTCTCACGCATGGCTTAGTTTTTTCTTATTTAGGATTGTGTGAATCAGAATCAAGGCAGTCTGCATGAAGTGTATTGATTTGTGTTTTAGGGACTATTGCATGACTTACCAAACCGATAAGAAAAATCATTAGGAAGTGATATAATGTGCTCCTAAGGGTCCACTTGTGAAAGTTACATAGATAGGAAATCAGATCTCATGCTTAGCCAACATTACATCATGCCTCATTTCAATAAGCCTTATAGAAGAACTTCTGGGATTCTGATGAGAGTCTATTGGTCATATTTGTAGAGATATTTACCATGTCACTCTGGGAAGAATGAGCTATTTATACATAGAAGTTCTACTTAGAAGATTCTTAATTTTTAATTCTTTTCACCTACTTGAAAATGTTTAGTTTCTTTGCCCAAACATGTGTCACCATTATTCTTTCTCTAGATGGAATAACTCCTCCCCTACATATTTGATGATTTCTTTTTTTTTTTTTTAAAGATTTTATTTATTTATTTGAGAGAGAGAGAATGAGAGATAGAGAGCACGAGAGGGGAGAGGGTCAGAGGGAGAAGCAGACTCCCTGCGGAGCAGGGAGCCCGATGTGGGACTCGATCCCGGGACTCCAGGATCATGACCTGAGCCGAAGGCAGTCGCTTAACCAACTGAGCCACCCAGGCGCCCCATATTTGATGATTTCTATACCTAATGCTAGCATGTAGTTGGATTTTGGATTTCTTTGTATGGTTCACTGGTCATTTATTTACTGATGTATCATTTGATTCAGATATTTCATGCTTTATTTTTCATAACTGCAAGTGCTCCTTTTATGGTTTCAAGTTAGACTTTGGGACAAAAGGACATTACAATATACAAAAGCTTGATTTTGAAGATGGAGAATAATGAGGCTATTTGCTGTGTATGTATTAAAACTCACTTGAGAATTTGCTATTGGTATATAACCCCAAATACACCATGAGGTAATTATGGAATCATGCAATTCTCACATTACATTCAATATCTCTAATTTATGCCAGATTTATTAAGCATGAATGGTCTCATAGAGAATACGAATAAAATGCAGTAGCATATTGCTCCTAGTGAAGTAAAAAATACTATAACTAGAACACTACTCTATATTATTTCTGAATTATTCTCCCTGTCATTATTACACTAGCCATTTCTGTTTACTTTCTTCTGGAAAAAATCAGAGAAAAAGTCTGTTGAATTTTTCTCGTAACTGAGTTGTCCGAATTCATTGCTATTTATACAAACACATAACCAACCAAACAAACCAACAAACAAATATGTCAGGCCCTTGGACACCATGTTGTATTTGTACCAGCATGCTGGTTCAAGAACGTGACAAAAAAAAGCATTTCAAGTATTGAAAATATCTCAGGCATGGTACCCTTTTTTGACCTTGAAATAAAAATTGTTCAAATTGTCCTATGTGTTAACTATTAGCATGTAATGTACAGGAAAGTTGGATAGTGATTAAATTTAATATAAAAATTATTCCAAAAATTTAATTTCATTTTTGTTTTATGTGTGTTTATATGGGGTGTGTGTGTGTACACATTGCTAATTTTTTTAAAGATTTTATTTATTTATTTGAGAGAGAGAGAATGAGAGATAGAGAGCACGAGAGGGAAGAGAGTCAGAGGGAGAAGCAGACTCCCTCCTGAGCAGGGAGCCCGATGTGGGACTCGATCCCAGGACCCTGGGATCATGACCTGAGCCGAAGGCAGTCGCTTAACCAACTGAGCCACCCAGGCGCCCGCTAATTTTTTTAAATAAATTTCTTTAACCAAATAAGATGTTGAATCACATGAAACAACAACAAAAAAATAGTAAACAAGAGGGGTACCTGGGTGGCTCAGTGGGTTCAGTGTCCAACTCTTGATTTCGGTTGAGGTCATGATCTCAGGGTCATGAGATCGAGCCCCATGCTGGGCTTGGAGCCTGCTTGGGCTTCTCTCTCTGTCCCTCTCCCTCTGCCTCTCCCATACCCTCTCTAAAAAAATAAAAATATTAAAAATTAAAATAAAATAAATTTAAAAATAGAAAGTAAGAATTATTTTTAAATTAGTGAACATTTTCTGATGCAGTACTTAGTCTAGAAATTGTTCTTTTCTTTCTAAAAGTTAAAATTGTTCTTTTCTTTCTGAAAGTCTTTCAAAACAGTTTATACTACACCCTGCACATTTTAAAATTCTCTCTACACACACACACACACACACACACACTTATACAAAGTAAGCAGTTTTGCAGATTGGGACTGGTAGAATGCCTTAAGTTGCACAATGTATATTAATCCATTCAGTAGTTTCCCCTGAAAACAAAAGAAAACAAAAAATGAAAACAACAAACAACGTAATTATCAGTACAAGAATGATTTAATGATAATTCCCTACAATACATATGGGTTTTGAGAGCTAAGAGTTCTTGGCTGTCTGTAAATCAGCATTGATGGAAGTATCAGCCAGGTTAGTGTAGGATATGGGTTGGCGTGGGGCACAGAAGACAAGCAGTGAACAATAAACCTGTGGGGTGATAACAGAACAGAGGACCGGGACAACGTATCTCCCTTAATGCCTCTGACTAGGGGTTTACTCATGTCTTAGGGAGGAGAGATTAGAACCTAATATCTGAAAACTACTCTTGTTCTACCTACATGTTATTTATGAACAGTATGATAGGCTGGTTAGGAACATTGCCTTGAAATCAGTGAGGCTTGAGTTTAATTTTGGTTTTGCTATTTATCCTTGGGCAAACTTGAGTCCCGAGCATTACCTCTGCACCTCCCTTTCTTTATTGATGAATTGGCAGTAATGAAATAAACCAGCTTACTAGCATTCGTAAGCTTTATTTTTTTAAGATCTTATTTATTTATTTGAGAGAGAGAGTGCACACACAAGCAGGCGGAGGGGCAGAGGAGGAGGGAGAAGGATAAGCAGACTTTACGGAGTGTAGAGCCTGATGCGGGGCTCGATCTCAGGACCCTGAGATCATGACCTGAGCTGAAACCAAGAGTTGGAAGCTCTTAACCGACTGGGACACCCATGTGCCCCAGATTCATAAGTTTTAAACCAGCGAATGGTCTTAAGGAACACAGCACCTGTATTTGGTGTTTTGGGGGCTCCCAGTAGTGCTAGCTATTTTACCCTAAAAGAGCTACCTATTCAACAAACTTTATAATTCATAAAATAAGTATATATGAGAGGTTGAGTTTATTTCTTCAACTTTTTTTTTTAAATTTGTGTGGTTGATTTTTGTTATGAGACCTCAAGTTGAATGAACTTCTTGTATTTTTTTAAAGAGAACTAGTTGAACTGAGTGGAAATAAATAATAGGTTAATAGCCTCACTTCCCAAATGCTGCAGGAAAAGCCCCGCTTCCTCAGGCATATTTTTAATATGCCACCAAATTGTAGGAAACAACACTATAAAATAAATAAAACCAAGACTTTGTCTTCTGAGCACAATGAACAATCCAAATCCAGTTGATGTTATGTGGATATTTTTTACACCTCATATATCTTACTGATTATATTTTTACAAAGTGCATAAATTTGGCTCTAAATGTACTAATATTACAATTAATGAGTGATATAATTTGAACTCTCTTGTTGGCTTCAAGATTTTTTTCAAAACAAAGGACACAGCAGGATAAATAGAACCACAGACAACCTTCTGATAACTTTTTGTAAACCAAGACAGAGATGGAAATGGCTGTAGTCCAAGCTCATCACACAGGAGATCACACAGATGGGGAGATAAAAATTGTCCATGTGAACCCCTTGACAATGCTCAGTATTTTATTCAGGATCCCAAGAAGCCACCTGCATGCTGATGACATCACAAAAATAAAGGCCAAGGGCTGATTACTGGGTGGGTGCTCTTTATTATCACATATCAGGTGTCACCTGTAATTTCACGTCTCTGGCAAAGCCACAGAATCCATCTGTCATCTAACCAAGGATCTTAGTCAATTTTCTCTGCTCTTTGGAAACAAGCTCTTATATTGTGTGGGAGTAGTAAGGAGCCGGCCCATTTTCCGAGACTGGCTGTGAAATAAATAGGCCAACAGTTAAGAAAACAAGCTGATATTTTCGACATGGTGCCAGCAAAGAAAAATGCCCTATTTCTCTGCAGTTTTAATATATAAAACTACAACGGTTCAGATCCATAGGGATAAGGTTGACGGGTCCCAGGATAGAGCCCAGATAGTCAGTGAGCTTTGAGTATGGGAGTGTGTTATAAATGCATCTGTATTATAACAGAGTCCTTGAGGCACTCATAGCAGCATACCTTCTAAGGCCTTTGAGCAAGACAGATACTTTATTATAAGGATTCTGGGTGTTTCACTTTCTGTGAACAAGCACCTAAAGAAAAATTTTTTTTTTAAAAAAAGGTAAAACTTGTCATCTTGTAAGTATAAATCTCATTTCCTATGCATTTCTACACAACCTGGAAGGATGCAGAACAGGACCTCTCACTGATCCCAAACCCTGCTTCGTCCCCACAAAGCCTCCTTTGAGAAGAATATCTCTGTACTCAAAGGGAAAAGGCCAAGGTATAGAATTCCTGAAATGTTGGCAACTCTAGAAATGTTCCACTAATGGCAAATTTGGAAGGAAAAGTCTGAAGTAAACTAAGGATTATTAGGTAGACAGAAAGAGAAATCTGTTTGTATAAGAAAGGGGCTCTGCAGCCTCTGAACACAAAGGAGGTAACTATAAAAAGAACCACTGCAATAATTTGGAGTATTTTTTTAAATCATTTTCAATTTAGCATGCCATTAAATGAGAACTTATAGTTAAATAGGGACAGAGCGTACATGCTTTTAAAAGTGTGCAAATGGGAGGAATCCTTGTCTATTCACAGTAAATGAGGATGAGCCCCACTTTATGGCAAGAGAACGTGCAGCAGTCACACTGGAGACACAGTACTCTACGCTTTTACGGGGAGTTATATGCCGAAATACAGGAAGTTAGGATTTATCTGCATGAGGTGAAAACTCTACAGAGTGATGTCTGGAATTTCTTCACAGTATTGGGTAATGTGGACGACTTACTGTCAAATAGGTTTTGGTATAGTGTGTAAAAACACATTTTTATTAAAAGCAAATTCAGAATGCACAGTGCATCTCTCAATTCTGAGCTGAAGTGGACAATTACGGAGTTGGTATTACAATACATGCCCCATTACAATAGGCTTGATTCAGCAAGAAGCTTTAAGTCTCTTTCAAAGTCAATTACTAGGCAGGGTTTCCAGACCTTGCATTTGTCATAATTATTTTGAACTTGTTGCTGGTTGATTGGAGGGCTGTCTGAACCCACTTAGGTGGAGAAATCCAAGGCAGAACGTAAAGGCAGGGTAAGGGCTACAAAAGGTCAAAGAGACCCAGGCTCCTAAGGTTCTAGTTTCTAAATGCTATATGACCATAAAAAGTAAGCCCTGAGAAGTAGAAACAGGGAACATCTGATGGATAATGTCACAGTAAAACACCCAGACTGAAACACCAGTGCTGCAGAGAGAGGGACACATTGTGAAAATCCATTATCAAGATATATTTTTAGTCATTAGTAATCAATCAATCCACACCAGACTGACCATTTTCCCTGGTGGCAAGCTTTGACCCTTGATGATGAGTCTGATTTTGGATGATAGTAAATGTTTTTGTTTGTTTAGCCTTGACAATTTTATTAGATTCTCATTCCATTACTCTTCACAGATTGAGAATTAGTGGCATAATATAAAAATAATTACATTCAGGGGCACCTGGGTGGTTCAGTCATTTAAGGGTCTGACTCTTGATTTCAGCTCAGGTCTGACTCTTGGTCATTATAAATACATATTTCTGTATAGTGCATGTAAAACTTATTTCCCAACTCCCCAGCCTAGATAGAAAAGCCATAGGTAAGCTTTGCACCAATGATAAAAATAGTGTCTCTCCAGCAACGCACCTGTTAGATTGAGACAGTCATAGAGGCATGCTTTGCAAGAGAGCCTTCAGGTATGACAGATACTTGATTCCTTCTGTATCCTTGGCCTGCTTCCAGGATCACAGGACATTTTGCCCCTGGCAAGTGAGTGAAGCCCACCTTCTTCCTGCTATCACTGTCAACTGTACACCACCTAGCCCAGCTTAGTTAGGGTCACAAGGGTGCCAGTCCATATGAGGAACCCTTTCTTCTACTTATTTTCTGTTGCTGCTACTTCAAGTCACTATCACCACTGCTGAGATCCTTGCTACTGTACATCATCAAAGAAACTTTTGTTGTTTCTCTCTTCCTGAACTCCTACACTTCCTGAAAAGATGGTCATATCACCATCTTTTCCATGCAGGGGGCGGGGGAGGAAATAGGGAAACTTCCTTTTACCAAGGACAGGACTCGAAGGGACTATATCTGACTCATGAAGGGACAGGACCATTTCTGGCTGCAGAGCTGGGCTTCTCTGTGGTTGGCTGAAGCCAGTTCTAGGAGCCTGTAGCCCCTACTTTTGCAATGGGATCCAGTTTAGTCCTTCAAACCACCATCCACTCCTGCCTTTCCTCCGTTCAGGACTAGCTTCTAACTGCTTTTCCAGGGGAAGACTTCTCTCATGTTGTATCTCGGATTTGACCTTACATCCACCCCTAAAGAGAGATAGAGAGACTTTTATAGACTTACATACAGTGAAGACAATTGTTTTCCCCTGACTGACAAAGAGCATTAACCTTCAAAGCAGAGTACCAGTTTCAGCTGTAAATGATCTGTGTTCTCAAGAGTAGGAGATGTTGCTTTACTAATGTTTCTATTTTCCTTTCTGTTATTCTCTGCAGTTGTGAGATGGGATGCAAAACAGTATTTTGAATGCTACCTTAGTAAGGATGTTTATATTGGTTAATTAGCTATGATATTGCCTGGTTTGATGCCATAAATAAAGTGAATACTTTAAAAAAGTATTAACATTTACACACCTTACAAAATAATATATTTTTTCATTTTACTGTATGAAGTGAGATAGAAACAAAAAAATATGCTCTTCATTGTTATGGGGCTCCTGAATAAAAGTCTACATGCTTTTGGTGCAGAAATTTCACTTGTAGAAATTTATCCTGCAGGCACATTCACACAAATGGGCATAGATAATATGGTAAAAAATATTCATTGCAATATAGTATACGTAAAAATGGAATATTATGTAGCCCAATGGGTAATATAAGGTAGATCTATAGATCTATATGTGCCTACATAGAAAGAAGTTTAAGAAATTGTATTTGCAGAAAACAAATTGCAAAACACTGAGTATGATTCCATATGTGTAGGAAAAGTGTGAAAATCTATACACTTGCATCTGCATAGAGTGTTTCTAAAACTATATATAATAGGATGCTTTTTAACATTCTTCCAAGTGGTACCGGCCAAATGGGGAAGACCATGTTTACTTTTACTAACACTAGTTAAATATTTTATCAAGAATTTGTACATTCTTATAATAAAAAATAAATGCATAATAATCTTTATCCTCTCCTCAATAAATACTGTACTATTTCTTACATTCAGAGAGAAATATTCATATTTCATGGCACTCTGGTAAACATTTTTCTTATCACACTTTTGTCAAGTGAGCTAACTTAGTTTATTCACTTGTAATAAATGTGAATATGGAGAGGTTACCGTATAAGCATTAGACCAGTGGTATTCAAGTTTTTTAGTCTGAGAAGCCTTCTTAGAACTCACCTGGCCCCTTTCTTACCTCTAAAAGTCATCTCCTTCACTCTACTGTGATTTTCCCCGGGTGAACCTTTTTAAAGGTAAAAGAAATTGCTGCACAAACTTTTTTTTAACTAACTTGAGAGAAAAAGAATGAGTGCAAACCCACGTTGGATTTTAGATTCTGACTCCAAACATCAATCATGATTGAGGTTATTGCCAATCACCTCCAGTTCCCCAAAGTCACCTTGACCCAGAACTGGGAGGACCAGATGTGAGTACTTGAGTCCTCCTTCTGAAAGTGTGCCCCTAACTCACAGTCACTGTTGAAAACAGTTTTCCCATCTTGCTTCCAAGCCCCAGGCTGGATTTCTGCTTTGGTTGTTGTTATCCAGATTCTTCTCTAGTACACTCCCAAACATCTAGGTTTCTGTCCTAGGTCCTGGATTCCTGTTACAATGACTAGGACTTTGCTTCTTGTGAACAGATTTCTGCACTACCTGTCTGCCTCTTTGCTTTGTGGGGCATCCGTTAACCAATTGTTGTACTCTGTTTATCTCTTGAGCTATTTAATGCATAGTCAACTGATCTGTGACACTCTTTCATTTATTTATTTATCCATTTGCTTAATAAATATGTATTGAGTGCCCACCATGTGCCCGGTACTGTGCCAAACATTTGGGGTATATTGTGAGACAGACTCTGTCTAGTTCTCAAGAAAACTATTTCTCTTGTCAAGGGATTATCAAACAACTACTACTGCCTCTCCTTTTCCTTCTTCCACCAAAAACTCCCCACCCTGTTCCCTCCCCCTTCCCCTCACCTTGTTCCCTTCTACCTCTCCCTCCCCCTTCCTCTCCCCCTCCTCTTTTCCTCCTCCTTCTTTCAACAGAACTCTATTTTTTTCAAACGAAATCTTACCAAAACTCCAATAGAAAGTAAAAACCAGAGTCAGGCTGTGAGGCTACTCTGTTCCTTCTCACTTTCAAAATATTTCCTATAGCCCTCTATCTTAGGTGCTTCCTGCCAAGCTCAATTCTATTCCTACAACAACTCTTCTGGGTTCCTGGCTCACCGCAGTGGGTAGGTCTTGATTTTACTTTTTGCTTTCATCTGCACCAGACTTACATCCCTGCTACACATATCTAACCATTCCTAAGAGGTGGCATCCATTCCAAATGGGAAATTAAGAAGGATTCAATATAACCTCAGAAAAAGATACTTTTTTTTTTAAAAGATTTTATTTATTTATTTGAGAGCAAGAGAACGAGAGTTAGAGAGCACGAGGGAAGAGGGTCAGAGGGAGAAGCAGACTCCCCGCCGAGCAGGGAGCCCGATGCGGGACTCGATCCTGGGACTCCAGGATCATGACCTGAGCCGAAGGCAGTCGCTTAACCAACTGAGCCACCCAGGCACCCACAAGGCATTCTCTTTTTTATATCTCTGTTATATCCTTGGGTTGCCTAAGTCAGGACAAGGCTGTCTCCAGGAAAGCTTCAACTTTGGGGGAAATGGGTAGCACAGTCTGGGATGGTAACATCTTTTTTTTCTCTGGAACGAGTCTGCACCTAGAAATAAAAAGAAACCCATAAGTGTGCATGTTCCTCTTTGATCACCTACACATTTCCTTTTTCTTTTCTTTGGTCCTTTTCTGCCACTGCCCTGAAAGTAATCCTGGGTTTAAGCCATTAAAGAATTACAAATAAAGGGAGACAAAGTAGAAAATCCACTTTCCAATTAATATTCCTAGTAATTGTGGTGTAATTTGGGTGCTTCTAGTAAATGGGGACCATAATCACAAAGATTAATGAGGGTTACCAAAGGTGGGAAATCCAGATGCTGGCAGGATTCCCAATCTCCAAGACTGAGTGAAAACAGCAGAGAAATATGAGAGTAAATATGATAATTAATTGAAAGGTCATACTCAGTGTCCAATTTTAAACTTGTTTTTGAAATGTGATAAAGTTCTAAATATGTCCTTAGAATTTAAAAGAGAATTCAATCAATAGATAAGTTTACTGAACATTTCCACTGTTCAACAGTGAGCTAGGTGTGCAGGGTTACTGGGTGAGTGAGATCAGAGCCCTGTTCCCTTAACCTCAAGTTACTTGTAATCATTTCAGAGAATGAAAACTAATATATATTAAATAATAATGATCAAGACAATAAACTGTAATTAAAGCATTAAGTTGGGTCAAATAAACATAAGCTTCTCAAGTGTTGGATCCACATCTCATTTGACACAGAAATTGGACTGGCACAGGGTAAACGTTTATCAAATATATGTTTGGATGAATTAATGATGAAAGAATAGGAAAATAGGATAGGGAAAGAATTGTTACTGAAAGTGAATTTTCTTAAAAAAAGAATGAATAAAATATAGCAGGATGAAAACAGAAACACATTCCCAATAAATGATCTAAAAATAATAGATGTGGGTTTGTAGGATAGAGAGAAGGCCAGCTTCATTCAAATGGAATTGTGTTTATTTTGATTCAACAAAATATAATACTATGAATCAGACACTGTACTAGATGTTAATGATGTAGAAATAACTAAAGAAAATGTATGTTAGGTTTGCAAGACACCCTGGTTCAGTGGATACTTAGTGAGGAGCTTTGAAACTAAGGTTGAAAAGGCATATGATAAATCCCAATGAGACAAACTTCAAAGTCTAAACCAAGAGTTTAGATTTCATATAATCTGATTTATTTAATAGTAGGAACATTCTGTCAGCATGATGAAGACATAATGAAAGATGAAAATCATTTCTAAAATATTTGAAGAATAGAGCAGATAGTTACTACTCTTGCCATCCTACTTTTTAAAAAAATTTTTTAAATTTAAATTCAATTAATTAATATATAATGTATTATTTGTTTCGGGTACAGGTCTGTGATTCATCAGTCTTATATAATACCCAGTGCTCATTACAACACATACGCTCCCCAATGTCCATCACCCAGTTACCCCATCCCCCACCCCCTCCCCTCCAGCAACCCTCAGTTTGTTTCCTAAGATTACGAATCTCTTATGGTTTGTCTCTCTCTCTGGTTTCATCTTGTTTCATTTTTTCCTCTCTTCCCCTATGATCCTGCTTTAGATACACAGTTAAGATTTCTTATATAGCATACCTAATTTTTAACAAAAGTATTGATGGTTCTTTTTTTATTTTAATATTTTATTTATTTACTTTATTTCTTAGCATTTTTTATTATGTTATGTTAATCATCATACATTACATCATTAGTTTTTGATGTAGTGTTCCATGATTCACTGTTTGCTTATAACACCCAGTGCTCCATGCAATACATGCCCTCTTTAATACCCATCACTGGGTTAACCCATCTCCCCCTCCCCTCTAGAACCCTCAATTTGTTTCTCAGAGTCCATAGTCTCTCATGGTTCGTCTCCCCCTCTGATTCCCCCCCTTCATTCTTCCCTTCCTGCTATCTTCTTCTTCTTTTTTTTTTTAAACATATAACGTATTATTTGTTTCAGAGGTACAGGTCTGTGATTCAACAGTCTTACACGATTCACAGCGCTCACCATAGCACATACCCTCCCCAATGTCTATCACCCAGCCACCCCATCCCTCCCATCCCCCACCACTCCAGCAACCCTCAGTTTGTTTCCTGAGATTAAGAATGCCTCATATCAGTGAGGTCATATGATACATGTCTTTCTCTGATCGACTTATTTCGCTCAGCATAATACCCTCCAGTTCCATCCACGTCGTTGCAAATGGCAAGATTTCATCCCTTTTGATGGCTGCATAATATTCCACTGTATATATACACCACATCTTCTTTATCCATTCATCCGTTGATGGACATCTTGGGTCCTACCATAGTTTGGCTATTGTGGACATAGCTGCTATAAACATCGGGGTGTACGTACCCCATCGGATCCCTATGTTTGTATCTTTGGGGTAAATACCCAGTAGTGCAATTGCTGGGTCATATGGTAGCTCTATTTTCAACTTTTTGAGGATACTCCATACTGTTTTCCAGAGTGGTTCTTATTACAAAACTACAACATTAAGGGACTCACTGTAATTGTTCATCTCTGTATTCAGTATTTTCTATGTGAACTGTTTAATCCAGGAAAGTAGTAAAGATTACAAACAGCAGAGGCAGACTCTCTTCCATTGGCACGCTGCTTGGTGTGTACAAATATCTTGAGTATTTTTCATACAGTACTCAAGCCCATTATGTGGTCATTCAGTCATCTTAAGAGGTCTTGAAAGAATAAGGCAAATGGCTATTAAAATGCTCTGGGTTGATGGTGCATTAGCATTACATGAATGCAACGCCTTTTTATTTTGATCAGAAAATATCATTTGACGAAGCTCTGGTTTTAATTTACACTTGCTTGTTAGTCAACAAAGTTTGGTAAAATTACTCACTGTAATTACTTTGAGAATGTTTCCATTTCTTCATTTCTTCATCTCCAAATTGCTACATTAAAAGAAAGAAAAAAAATATCTTCCAGGCATGTTATCTCAGAGTTAGCCAATCAGATAAAAAGTTTTAGTCTGTTAAAGTATTTTGAAAAACTATAGTTAGAGGCAACATTCCAGGGAAAGGAATGAATACATTAGACTTAATCTAATAGATTAGACACACACCATCTAAGCTGGTGACTCTCCTGGACTGTCAGAAGTATATACTGTAAGATGGCTGAAGTCAAGGGTCAGTCGAAGGTAACACCACATCCCACTGACTTTTGGGCCTACGTTAGGTACTATGTCTGTTCATGATTGTTAGTCCCTGTGCCTGGCACTAGCAGGTTCTCAAGAGCATGTGGCATTATCACAATATTGGTAGTGTTAGGGAAAGACATAGCAAATTAGGGAAATTTACAGATGGGCCTGATACTCCAGATTATCAGCACACTTGTGTTGTTGTTAAAATAAAATACTCTCCAACTGTTCCATAGCTCTTTTGCATTACTGCTAAAGAAAAGTGTATTATGTAGGCAGCATTTTAAGCCCAGCTAGCATAAGGATAGTGATTTGTTCCATTTTAAAGATGAGGTAAAAGTAACCATGACACTCTTTGTTAAAAATATTAATCTACAAAAGCAGAGATTATTTAAAATTAAACAATTTTTTTTCTTTACCCATTTCCTAATTTCTTTGGGGTTACTTGAAATTTGGTATGATTCTGTTTTGTTTTGTTTTGTTTTGTTTTTTTCTCAGAGCATCCTTAAAGCCAAGTATGATTTCACAAGAGTTTTCAATAACTTTGAAAAGTAATGGATTTCCTTTCATGTATATGTGAGCTCAGGGTGTATTTTCCTGACCCCTCTCTTGTGTCCATCTTCAGCATTATGGAAGCTTTAAAAAATACATAGGGAGAGAAATTGATATGAATACTATGAAATCCACTTTACTTCAAGTCTGGTAGACCAGTTCAAAAACAAGAAAAATTTAGGCTTGCATCTGAAAGAAAATTCAATACTGTGGCACATTACTGACCAGAGTAGTCAACACTTTTGGTAATTTGGATTTCAAGATATGGCAATAAACATGCCACAAAGATTTAAGAGCACAATTGTGTGTATCCCTTCTTGCGTGTCTGGAACGTAAGCATGGTAGCTCTTCCTTTTGCCCTGTTTGCCTTGTGCTTAACCAAACCTAAAAGAACTGCTAAATTGGTAGTGGTTTTCTCTCTCTCTCTTTTTAAAGATTTTATTTATTTATTTGACAGAGAGAGACAAAGTGAAAGCAGGAAAGCAAGCAGGGGGAGTGGGAGAGGGAGAGGCAGGCTTCCTGCTGAGCAGGGAGCCCGATGCGGGGCTCGATCCCAGGACCCTGGGATCATGACCTGAACCAAAGGCAGACTCTTAACGACTGAGCCACCTAGGCACCCCTGGCAGTGATTTTCTTTAGAGCAGTCATGAGAGATGAGGCTTGGCCTCAAGACTGACCAGAGCTTTTGTTGGTCATCCTGAATGGTTGTCAGGTGCATAGCTCTTTCTTGGCAAATATGCAAAGAAGGACAAGAATCTTCAGATGGCAGGGGATAGGTACTCTTCCACAAACTATTCTTTTTCCTCTTATTATGTCTTCCAAAATCTATAAAAAGCTGACTTACGGGATGAACTCTCTGAAGTCCCGACATCCTCTACTGTAGGCAACACTATGAAAATGTACACTCCTTCTAACTCTGTCTTCCCAAGTCTGATGGATCTGGCATTTTAAGATAGAAGGCTTTGTTTTAATTTTGGGACCCAGCTCAAAGTTGATGTTAAGTACATTAATATGGAGAAAAATACTCTAGTAAATAACCTTGTAGTAGTAGGTAGCTATTACTTTTCTCTGGTGAAAATAATTTATGTGCTTTTCACCTTTGATTCAAGCATTATTTTAGATTTCAGAGGCTGAGTTTTACTATAAAATATCCTGCATTTTAAATACCATTTAATTATGATTTGCTGCTTTGGGGAGTATATCATCATGTGATTTAATTTGGTATATGCCCTGAGGGGGAGCATATTTCAATCATAAAGTATTTCCTCCAGAAACAATAATGGTTCAATGATTGATTTCAGGATGCTGTTATAAAATGGTTTATTCAACAGTAATTTGAATGCAATTGAGTTTAAAAATATAGTATAGATTCCCCAAAATGGGTAAGAAATGAACATACGTGCTTTTGTGCTCAACACGAAAATCATATTTATATATTTTTTTGGTCTTTCACCTTCAGTTATTATATCTTCAGAAAAGAACTTAGGAAGCTGAGAGCTATGAAATATATTATCTCTTCAAAAAGTTCATTTTTGGACAAGTATCATTTGGATGGGGATTAACTTAATCAGAGATTTTGAATCTTCTTTACTTTAATTTTTAATCTCTTTTTAAAAATATGTCTGAGTCTTTAAAAGACCTAAACTTGTAGTCACAAAGCATTGCTTCAAAAAAGGGGAAAAAAAAGAAAAAAAAAAAGAAGGGAAAGTTTTTAAAGCAGCCACCGGCTGTAAGAGAGAGAGTGCAGGCAGCAGATTTGTGACAGAGTGGAGCATGAAACCCATCAGCTGATGAGTGAAAATCCCTGGTTTCTAATTAATCGAGGTACACAGGCCAAGGGATGAAGAGGATCAGGGAAATGAAATCAGGAAAAAGATACCATCAGTCATTTCTGCGGCCCATTGTCATACTTCAGAATCTGCTGTAATGAATCACTCAGGCATTCCACAGATACATTCAAATGGTGAAGAAAATTCATTGTCCGGTGAAGAGCGTTTGATAAAAATCTTTCTTTTCCCCCCCTCTTTGTCAGAAGCCTATGATCAGAAAAGGAAATCCAGACAGCACAACAGGTGTGCTTTTTGCAAGCCTGGTGAAATCTGCAAATGAACCAAGTATGGACAAATTTTTTTGTACTAATTTTTTTTTTTCCCAAAATGTGTATGGGGAGGGTGGTGGGGACAGAGCATCCAGCAGGAGGGAGGCTTGGGACTGAACCGGATTGCAAAAAGGGTCAAGATTAAGAGAAGCAGAGGAGTGAGCCCCTTCCTGCAGTTGAGAAATGCATGTTCCTGTAAAAATCTTAATTAGGGAAATAGGAGAAAACATTGGGAAATGTAGTAATATTTAATTTAATTTCTAAAGAGGGACATTCCCTTTGAAGAACAATCTATCCAACGAAGAAAGCATTTACATTAGATCCTGGCTCTGCTCTGAAAAGAAAAACCTCATCCTCGAATTTGAAAGCTGCTCTTGGGCCCATGGTTTCTGGGGTTTCCCAGAAAAAGGGTTTCCTTTAAAGTCAGTGAGACTTAGCAGTGATGAATGCACATTTCAGCCTGAAGGTTTTGTTCAAAGTTTTCCTAATTCAGGCCTTCATTCCTCCTCAGTTATAGCTCACTTTTGTGGTGGTCATGTATTTTAATGGAGAAAATATGCATCGTGGCACCTAAGATGCAACATCTGTGTATTTCGACTCTGCAGCAACTTTGTGACTGCGAACAAATCCTTGTAGCAGCTCCAAGTGCTGTGTGGCATTAGGTGACATGCAAATATAATTGTTTTCAAATAATCAGGGACTGTACTGAGACATATAAGGATGGCTGATTCATTTTAAATTTAATTACTATAATATAGGGTTTCGCTGTCTATATTATCAATCACCAAGACACTTTGGAGTTGATAATATTAAAATTGCAACAATAATGAGAATTCTACTTCATGATGAAAATAATTTTAATCATGGGTAGATTACAAATCCATTTACAGTTACGGTTACTGAGAATTCTATTATCTACCTTCTCTTGTAAAAGATGTTAAGACATGTTTTCAGGAAGTATAAAAGATTATAGAAGTATGCTGTTTCTATAAAGTTGCAAGCACAGGCTTTCAGACAGAAAACCATGAGAAAGCTTCCAAACTGTCAAGGCTTGTGGGGTGGAATGTAAAGCAGAGGAGGTAGCTGTGGTTACAGGTGGGCCTAAAGCCCTTTGTCTTTTTGGCTCCTGTTTGCCTTATTCTTTCAGTCAAAATTATTTTTGAGAACTGCTATATAACAGGCACCGGGCCAGGTGCTAGAGATGAAGCCAGAGAACAAGTGGTGTGATCCTGCCCTCATGGTGTTCACAGTCTAGTTTGCTTTGATGACTGCCCTGGCCCTTGAAGATGTTTGGGATTTTAAATGGAGTCCAATGAAGCACAGTGAATGGACCTCGGCAGTTAATGGTCCTCAACTCTCACTGCCCATTGGAATCACCTAGGAAGCTAAAGGCAGACATAAACATAGAGTCATAATAGATACATGTCTTTACCCAGGCTCCATCCCCAGAATTTTGGCCTGGGATGGGGCCCAGGCATAAGTATTTCTGAAAAGCTCTCCCGGGATTCTAACATGCAGCCAGGGTTAAGGAACACGGGACTACCCAACAAAGACAGCCTCTGAAAGACCACCATTCTGGATATTAACTGAGATCATTCTCTCATCTGGTAAGTCTGTAGGAAATCACTTTCTAGTGTCTGATTGAATTAAACTAGTTCACTATTTTGATCCTAGAAGAGTGTCAGTTTCTCAGGAGCCCAAAAGTCCAATTTATCTATTGGACTAATCTAATTATTTATCTATCTATCCAAGTTATCTATTTTGCAAAATAGATGACTTCATATAATACTTTATGATCACCTTTGCTCTGACTTCATCTCCCCTTCTAATATCAAAAGTAGTCAAATTGGTCTGATCATTGGTGTGGGCAAGAGTTACTCATTGCTTCTCGTTGGTTATTCAAAACCTTTTATCAGGGAACTTTGAAGAGGTAGGTTTTACTTACACTAGGAGTAGATTTAAGAGCTGAGTCAAAGAAGACACTAAATGTGTTTGAAGGGACTGAATTGTGGGAAGGTAGGAATTCAGTGGTAATGGGTGGCCAAATTACCCCAGCTGTGTTCCCCTATTTGCAGTGTGTGTGCTCCTAAATCCTTGGTAAATTGCATTCTGCTCCATGGAATCTGTGGTCTCTAATTTATGCATTTGAACATTTCTTGGTGTGGGGATATACATTTGAAGTGCTTCCTATTTATATTTAATTCATTAAAAATATATCTTGTATGTATACATTTCCAAAATAATTAGACATAAAAATCATAACTTCTCCTGTCACAATTATGATTTTCTTTACCCTATATTCTTTATTCTCTTATACCCCATTGGGATTCCCTTTCTCTTCTCCACCTTTCTTCAACCTTAACTCTGCCCACTCCCCTGCTCGATTATTTTTTCTTATTTTATTTTCCCTCCGCTCTCTCAGGAACTAACAAAGGCAATAACCAAAAATATTCCCAAACATTCACTTGATCCCTTTACTCAATTTTTGTTTTCGATACTACTCATGTGGACTAGAGTGTGTGCGCGTCTATATGCATAGACATGGAAATAATTAGTTTAAAAAAATCTATTACCCTCACTGTCACTTAAAGCATTCCCACAAGCGTGTAAACTGCGCCCCACACTGGTTCCTTGCTTTGGTGGAACTCTATGAATAAATTACATTTTCAGAGTCTGCCAGCTTTCTAATTCCAGCTTACTGCACTTTGGAACAACATCTTTCCTTCATACGTCGCATAATTTGTCTTTCCGGGTTTATTTTCATTTTTCTGTTTCTCAAGCTCACCAATAACTTTTGCAGGAAGAAATGGTCTCTCTCATGGCCAGAGCTTCTTGGGACTTATGCCTGGAACGGGGTCAAATTATTTGGGTGACAATTAAAGCAGCAAAACCTACTTTGATGGCATTCAGTCAAGAGTATCGTTGTTTAACATTTGTGTTTGCATGCTAATTTTTAGAACTGAAAAACACATGGATACAAGTGTTTATTTGTATAAATTACAAATATAATACAAATACAAATAAAATTTATTTTATTATATTTTATTTTCTTTAAGGCAATAAACTAGGTTCATTGTAGTCTCTTTTGGCATTTAGAGAAATGCAAAGCATTAAGCTGTCAGATTTTACAGTAACAATGAAGAATTGTGAATTCTGATTTGGAGGCACAAACACTGCAATCATTAACTATATATACTTGGATTCGTAAAGTGAATTGGCAAAGGGAATAGAAACCAAAACTTGTAGGTAAGTGAAATCATTTGAGAAGATGAACACAGCCATGGCACAGCCCATCATTTTCATCCAGTCCCTTTGCAAAATGAAGGTTATTAGGACAGGTTTCATCAAAAAACGGAAGTGACCAAATAGTCCACAGGTGATCAGTTCCAAAGCCTTCCCCCAGAGTCAGCCCTTCAAATATTTATCACATATGTATGTATGTTTGCTTGGATCATGATAAGGTACCAATTTGGGATTTTTTGAAGTCTGAGCTAGCATGTCACCTGAGACATCCGTCTGATTTGGATTGTGTTCAGGAGCAAAGTGCCTTGAGAGGCCAAAAGAGAAAGAGAGGGTGAGAGGGACAGCAAGCAGGAATGGACAGCCCATGTTGCCAGCTCTAATATCCCAGTGCAATTATTTTGTGGACATCCACTCCTTTCCTGCACAGGAGATAGGGCTATAAGTGTATGTTATTTTTTAATTACAAGGGGGGTAGAAAAAATCCTGATGATGGGCTGGAAGGTGCCATTGCATTGTTATTTTTTCCTCTCCCTTCGTTTGCTGATTATGTGAGCCGGGCTCCTTTGCTAGCCGATGATAAGCAGAATTTCCATGTTCTCTGCATAATTAATCCATCTCTGCCTCTCTTCATGCCAACTCGCCCGTTATCGCCGGCACATGCCTGAATTGCAAAAGAATCCGCTCTTCAATTGGAACTTATTGATATTCTAAGAAAAAAAAAAGAGAGAAGGGGGAAAAAACTGAAAATCCTTAAGTTTAAGCCGCAGATTTTTAAATGGATTAATTTCGCTGCAATCGCAGCCATCTAAGGCGGGAAGGCAGGCAGAGCAAATTGAAAGCGTCTCCATGTTTGCAGAATTGGGTCCAGAACGCTGAAATGTACTGGCACAGCTCTCTTTTAAAGTCAGAAAATTACCATTCATTTACATCACATGAAATACTTTTTTATGCTAGAAATATTCAAGAGACGTTCTTTAAATGCCTGCTAATGCTTGATAACATTTCTAACTTTCAACGTTTTGCTAGACTTTGATATGACATGATAGGAATGCCTTCCAGTAGAGAATATTATATCTCTCTTTATCACATATTAGATTACATCATCTTTTTTCTTCATCATCCCAAGTAGTCTTTAAACAATGAAGTCTGTCATTGGTTATGTAGGATTTTGTGTGCTGATGGAAGTCAAGGTTAGTCATTTATTTTTTGTATACCTACAAATGAAATGTTTGTTTTTGTTTAATTTTCTTCTTTAAATACGTAGAGACCTTGGACAATAATGAGAATATGAAAATAATCATAATTATTTCTCAGTAGTCATTGTTTTGACTATTTTCCTCAGCCTTATGATAAACTCTTAATTTTGAGAGACTTGATTCCTTCTCATTTTAACTTGTAAATAGTTACACTTAGAAATCTCCTTTGGCTGAGAAAAGCGCCAGTAGTTGATGTCATTCTACAAAGCATACAGTTCAAAAATCGCAACTGCATAAACTTCCAGCTGCAGGATTCAAGCAATTCCAAATAAAATTTGCTAAACCTTGCTTAGTTGTTGGTGTTTTATATTTTGATCTTTAAATCTGTTGTATGTGAATTCCCTGACTCCTGGCATCGAGCACTTGCCAGGACTGAAGCTTTCCTTAATACTCTAGTATAGCTTCTGCAGTGCTTTCTTCCTGTGGTTAGACGCTCACATATCTGCAGTTTCTGCTGGGCTGCACAACAAAGCTGATGTGCTCTTTTAGCTGAGAGAGAAGAGTTGCTAATATCAACCACCAAAGAAAATGGGAATTTAAATATCTAAAAATATTCACCAGGGAGTGGGTCCTCTGCATTTTGAGTTTAGTAGAACCTCAAAAGGCAAAATAATAATAATCACAATTAAAAAAAAAAACTGACTTGAGAGGTACATTTCCTAGGGAAAATGAGATAGTGAGAAATTATATTCTTCGTGGAGATATCAGTTATGAAACAAGAATCTTCATAACCACAGGATATCTTAACATAAAATGCTGGCTGGCATTGGGTATGAAGGTCTGTACTTTAAATGTTGACATTGTATTTTTTCCCCCAAAAGGAAACCAAAATGAATAGAGAGGTAAGAAACACATTTAAGAGGAAGATTTTTTTATAGTCATAGTAAAATAATTAACATAGTGATGAATACTATAAACATAAAGACAGTTAAAGGATACAGTTTTAACTTAATCATCTTAATTATAAAATCTTATATAATTCTTAGGCTACCTGGAGCTTGGACATAGAGGAAACTGCTAGTTGCACATTGAGTAATTTTGTATAGTCAGCTAAACACTTTAAAGCAATTTTAAAAAATGAAATGAAAAATGACCCTTCTTAAAATAGATGTAGCAAAAACATTTCAACCATAAATAACATTTTCACTGACCTTGTATACTCAACCCTTTCATTTAAAGGCATGAATTAAAAGGACTTGAAAATTGCAGGTGTATTTGGGGAGAGAGGAACTTCTGGGCATTCTGTTTTGAAATAAAAATTGTGATTTAAAAATCAAATATTTTCTATAGTATGTACTGAGTTCATATTTTGAATACTTTATAGAAGATAGTTATAAACATCTCGATGGGAATGTATGTTTTTGTAAAATTATGTTCTGTTTCTACTCTGAAATTATTATGATTTCTTATATACAATTAATAGTTATAACTTAGTTCGCATAATTCAGTACAAATTTTTCCTGTGAAATACAAGTTAGGCTGGTTTTATTATTCCATTGTAAATTCACTGGGTATTTTAAATGAATATAAGGTATCACATTCCTAATTATTACCATATGTACAGATCAGAACGAGAAGAGTGACACAAATGGTTTCGAGATGCTCAGTGTCAGATGACAGGCTAAATCAAACAGCAGTGATTCACTCCAAAGTGGTGACGGCAAATACGATACGAATTAGCTATTTCACTGAAAAAACTAAGACGCTGTCATGGATTCATAAATGATGAACTGACTTCTAATAGAAACAATTGAATGGATTTTTTTCTTTCTTTTAAATTTAAGGATGAATTGAAAAGTGAAGAAGGCTATTACAAATGATTTCCTTGGTGTCAAAAATTGCTAAATAGTTCCTTTTTTTGACATTAGGAAAATGAGTGACAGCCTTTTATTTGTATTGTGCATGATGGATGGATCCCTTCATCATCTCCCTTCTCCTTCCTCTTTCCTTTATAATTGGATGGAATTGAACTATTTACCACCGCTAAGTTGGCTTTTTGCTCACGAGGTACCACCATCCTATGCTTATGCCAAAGAGCCAAACATATCAATTACATCTTCCTCACAGACATACATCTTCACAAGTGAAATATTTAATGACTCTTTTCTTGATCCTTTGCCTTTTCTTTCCCTAACTCCAAGAGTTTTAAACTCACTCAGTCCTGGGAAAAATCTTAATGGACTTGAACACTTTTCCCTTTTCCGTTCAATCCTTTTGGGTCAGGTGGTTCTTGTGATAAGGAATAAAGTTTAAAGAGCCTTTAATCTTTTCTGTTTTGTACCTATACTCTCCAATATAATTGTTCCTCTCCCCAGCTTCTCATAAGCTATCACCGTGGGTCACCGAATATTGGCATTCATCAATTAAGAGGCAGCCATCGAGAATCTCCAGTTTATCTTCGCCCTGCTGTGTGCTCTGAAGAGACTGGAATTTTGTGACTTGCCAAAATCTGTTAAGTGCTCCTTTCTTAGCAATAGTTTGTGGTAAATATTTACCACAACTGTAAATATATAATATTTACAGTTTTGCTTAATTCTAATAAAATGTATTCCAATTATTCTTTCATATCAACGTAGAGTTTGTTTCTTTAAAGATACCTGAAGATGTTTTCCAAATTGGTGATTCATTCTCAAATATAGACAGCTTATATATATGTTATCTTGATAATAGGCACTCAAAATTTTAAAGTATTGTATAGAAATCTGTATTTTAAAAGAGTTGAATCAGTCTCTCAGGAAACATAAAGCTGTGTTTTAAACATGCAAGAGGAACTGAAAGGCCTCTTCCAGCTACCTGACTGGAAAATGATACTTAAACCAAACATGGTTTCCTACTTTAGAAATCTCCCTAGGATATTTTCCACAGCATTCTAGAGACGAACTAAAGTCCTTATTAACTGAAAGAAGTTTGGATGTTTTCTTTAAAACTATTAAGGAAGCAGGCTAAAGAAAAGACAGCTGTTGTTTCTAATTCTGACTAATCACTTGTCATCTTTATGAGGTCAATAATGAGACCTTAATTTCCTCATTTGTAATAATTAGAAAAATAATACCTATATCAAAGAGTTGTTATGACAATAAAAACATGAAAACACTTAGCATTTTTCCTGAAGCATAGGTAGTATCATGCAGTTAGCATCCTTACCTGCCATTTGGTCATTATTTTATATGAGACAAATAATGGAAGAGGAATGATGGGTAAAGAAAGGATCAATGTGTATGTATTCCATTTCTTACATGTAACAGCAGGTATCAGGTATTTCTATTCAAGCATTAGGTAAAAATGAAGAATTTCTTCATAGTCAATAGTGACAGGTTGAAAGTTTTTTCTCTAAGACCAGGAATAAGACAAGAGTGTCCACTCTCACCACTCCTATTCAACATAGTACTGAAAGTCCTAGCTAGAGCAATCAGGTAAGAAAAATAAAAGGTATCAGAATTGGAAAAGAGGAAATAAAATTTTCTCTATTTGCAGATGACATGGTTTTATATTTAGAAAATCCTAAAGACTCAACCAAAAAACTCTCAGATCTAAATAATGAATTCAGTTAAGTTACAGTGTACAAAATTAACATTCAAAAATCAGTGCAGCCACTCTGGAAAACAGTGTGGAGTTTCCTCAGAAAGTTAAAAATAGAACTACCCTACAATCCAGCAATTGCTGTACTAGGTATTTACCCAAAGGATACAAAATTCTGATTTGAAGAGATTCATGCATCCTGACATTAATAGCAGCATTGTCAACAATAGCCAAATTATGGAAAGAGCCCAAGTGTCCATCAAATGATGAATGGATAAAGAAGATGTGATATATAGATATATATATATATAATGGAATATTACCCAGCCATGAAAAAGGATGAAATCTTACCATTTGCAATGGCATGGATGGAGATAGAGATTATTCTGCTAAGCAAAATAAGTCAGAGAAAGACAAATACCAAATGATTTCATTCATATGTGGAATTTAAGAAATAAAACAGATGAGTATGGGAGGACAAAAAGAGAGAGGCAAACCATAAAACAGACTCTTTACTATAGAGAACAGACTGAAGGTTGCTGGAGGGGAAGTGGGGGGGAATGGGTTAAATGGGTGATGGGTATTAAGGAGGGCAATTGTGAGGAGCACTGGGTGTTGTATGTAAGTGATGAATCACTAAATCTTATATGTGCAATTAATATTACACTGTATGTTAACTAACTGGAATTTAAGTAAAAACTTGGATAAAAAAATCAATATCATTTCTATACACTAACAACAAATTTTCTGAAAAAGAAATAAAGAAATTGAGCCCCTTTAGAATAGCATCAATAAAATACTTAGGAATAAATTTAACTAAAGAGGTGAAAGATCTCTATTCTGAAAACTAAAAGACATTGTTGAAAGAAAGTGAAGAAGATACAAATAAATGGAAAGGTACCCTGCGTTTAAGAATTGCGAGACTTAATTTTCTTAAAATAAATGTCAATACTACCAAAAACCATTTATAAACTCAATGCAATCCCTATCAAGATTACACTGGTGTATTTTGCAGAAGTAGGCAAAGCACTTCTAAAATTTATGTGGAACTACAAAAGACCCCCAATAAACAAAAATATCCTGAGAAAGAAGAACAAAGCAGGAGACATCACGGTTCCTGATTTCAAGCTCTGCTATAAATCTATAGTCATCAAATGAGTATGGTACTGGTATAAAAACAGACAAATAGGTCAATGGAACAAAATCAAGAGCCCAGAAGTAAACACAAGCATGTTATGGTCAACTAATATTTAACAAGGGAGCCAAGAATGCTCAATGGAGAAAAGACAGTCCTCAATAAATGATGCTGAGATAACTGGATATTCACATGTAACAGAATGAAACAGGACCCACATCTTATACCACTGACAAAAATTAACTCAAAATGGATTAAAGACAAATGTAAGACCTGAAACCATGAAGCACCTAGAAGAAAACATAGGAATAAAGCTCCTTGACATGAGTCTTGGTAATGATTTATTTGGGTATGACACCTAAAGCACAAGCAACAAAATAAAAAAACAAGTGGGACTACATCAAACTAAAAAGCTTCCACACAGTGAAGGAAACCATCAACAGAAAAACTACGAAATGGGGAAAAAAATATTTGCAAACCATATATCTGGTCAGTGGCTAATATGCAAAATATATAAAGAACTCCTACAACTCAATAGTAAAAAAAAACCCAAATAACCCAATTTAAAGAAAGAATAGACATTTCTCCAGAGAAGATAAATAAAAGGCCAATAGGTACATGAAAACAACATCACTAGTCATTAGGGAAATGAAAATCCAAGCCACAGTGAGGTATCACCTCACACCTGTTAGAATGGCCGTCATCAGAAAGACAAGCAATGAGAGACCGTGGACTCTGAGGAACAAACTGAGGGTTCTAGAGGGGAGGGGGGTGTGAGGAGGAGTTAAGCCTGGTGATGGGTATTAAAGAGGGCACGTACTGCATGGAGCACCGGGTGTTATACGCAAACAATGAATCATGGAACACTACATCAAAAACTAATGATGTAATGTATGGTGATTAACATAACATAATAAAATTAAAAAAAAAAAGACAAGCGATAACAGGTGCTGGTAATGTGGAGAAAAGGGAACCCTTCTGCGCTGTTGGTGGGGATGTAAATCAGTGCAATCACTATGGAAAACAGTGTGGAGGTGTCTCAAAAAATTAAAAATATGATCCAACAATTCCACTTCTGGGAATATAACCAAAGGAGAGAAAAAACACTATCTCAAAAAGGCATCTGCACCCCCATGTTTATAGCAGCATATTTTAACAATAACCAAGACATAGAAAAAGACTAAATGTCTATGTCAGGTTTCAATTCCCTCAACTATGTTTGTTCTGCCATTCTCAGTTTAAAAATAATTCTCTTTGATAGAAGATAAGGATGAACTAGAAGTATATCAGTTTTTTTTTTTTATCATTCGTTAACATTGTACTGTCTGTTTTGTGAAGTGAACCAATCCTTTCTCGTTGTTCTTGTTCCATTTTATTTTTCTTCTTCTTATTATTAGCATTTTGTTGTTATTTGTACCAGTAGTAATAATAGCAGCAGCAGCAGCAACAACAACAACAACATTTTGGGAAGTCTCACTACCTTCTGGATTATTTTCTGAGGCAATTTAGCTGTTCATAAAACTTGCAAAGTGGTTTAATTTGTATATGCCGCTTATCCGACCTTTCATAGCCACCAGTTTGTTTGTTGAATAACACTAATGAATCCGGCTGTAACTGCAAACAAATGTCCACGTTTCAAAGTACTGTATTTTATAATGCCATGTATAAAACACAACTCATTAATAAGGAGAAATTATTCGTGCTATTCCAGCCTCTGTGAATAGTATAGCATTCACACAGGAAAAAGCCTCTTTCTTGCTCATGCAAACATCTAGCCACTTTGAATGATTGGTTTCTCAGATGATGCTTCATTATATTATTTATAGTCGAGACTTATATTGAAATGCATTTTACTGGTCTGTGAGTGCTTTCATACTGGTCAGTGCTCCTTAGGATTTTCTTAGTGGTTTCTTTCGTATTTTCATTTTTAGTACAGAACACACTTTTAACTAGAGCATTTATCATTGAAATCTCTTGAAGAAAAACAAAGTTTGTTGTGATGAGTCTGTCAATGTCTAGGCTCTAACCTCTTTTATTTCCCCTAAAAGAATTGTTTTAGGCACAAAATTTCTGGGAATGGGGCCTAATATATAGATATGTGAATATCTATATATTATATTTATCAGAATGTGACTTCTAAATAAATTAAATTAATTTTTGTCTACCTATTTTGTGGTAAGCACTATGCTAAAACCATGGCTTACCCAAAATACAAGTCTTCTCCATGCTATTTCTAAACTGTTCCAGTATTTTGATCTATATGAGGAAATACCATTACACACTCCTGTCTGACCAAATGGTTCTTATGATTGTATTAGTTACTTACTGCTGTGAAACAAACCATCTTGAAACATAGGGCTTAAAACAATGACACTTATTTTGTTAATGAATCACAATTTGTGTAAGCATCTGTGAGGGTACCTCATCTCTGCTGTACTTTGCATCAGCTGGGACAGGTTGAAGCCTGGGACTAGAATCATCTGAAGGCTCCTTGCTCACTACTAGTTGTTGATGTTGCCTGTTGGCTGCAACCTTAGCTATTGCCCATAACATTTCATCATGGCCTCTCCATGTGGTCTGGGCTCCCTTGTAAGATGATGGCTGGACTCCAATGGCGAACATCCTGAGAGAGATAGGCAGATGAAGACAGTGTTACATTTATGACTTAGCCTTAGAAGTCACACAGCATCATATCTGCAGTTTCGTCATTGAAACAGCTACAAAGAAACAGTTACAAAGGGAAGAGAGATAGATTCCAGTTTTTAGTAGAAGAATGATAAGATTCTGGAAGAGCATGTGAGAAAGATCATATGAAACTAGTCATATTCCTGTGGTCATTTTCAGAAAATACAACCTGCTACAATGATATACCTAAGAATGATGGTGCAACTTGTTTTTATTTGTGCTTTTATTTTCTTCCAAAGGCTATTATTTATCACTCTACACTACTACCCTTTGCATCATGGAGCTGATTTTCTCCAATAAATATGAAATATATATTTACTATTATAAGATACAAGGAGAGATACAAAGATGATGATTGAATAGCTCACTTCAGAGAGTTTACTTACATCTTATGTCATATTAAAGAGCTTTTGAATAAGGAATCCCTTCTAATAATGATATCATTATTAGATCATAATTTGCCTCATTAAAAAAAAAAGCAGTTTACATGTACTCACTCACTATACCTTGTGCACTGGAATGTAAATACTAGAATCCAAGTGATTTACCCTGAAATTTCTTCCCAATTATTTTTTCTCTATTATAACTTATTTATGGCATAGGAGTTCATAGTTTTATTTAAATCACTCTTCAAATTGAAGTTCTTCTAAGTAATGATCCACTTAATCTTCCTTAGTTTCCTCATATATATAAACATTTCTATTTTTGCTCTTAAAAATCATCTTTTCTATAAATATATCTCCCTGAAGAAACAACACTCATCTGCATTTCTCCACATTATCTTGTTCATATTTGAGTTAACCATGAAGCATTAACAGTAAAAAATAAAATAAAATCATCTTTCTCTGTTCACTCCGTACTGAGAACTACAGAGGAGTGAGTGATCAATTATCTTAACTCAAGAATACTGACTGTCCCTATATGGCAAGTGCCATGATCTATCTAAAGGAATATAATATCTTAATGTTAGCAGAAACAGCAGAGTTTTAATAGATATTGTGACAAGATTTTTTTAAAGATGTGGTTCATTTTATGGCACAGAATGAGGAGTTTTCTAAAACCATATGTACAGCTCTTTCTTTATGGCCTCTTTTCCAGATTTTCCTCCCCCTGGTTGTGCTGCTTACTTCCTGCTTACTTATCTACTTCCGATTCTTCCTTGGAGGGTCACAGCAAAAGTCAAGGAGGGTTGCTGAACACAGTTTCATCCTCAGCAGTCTGTAATTTTACATGTAATTTAGGACAATAATTAGGGTTACTGCTAGCCCACTCAGCACTTTAAGGCTACCCACTCTCAACAGGCACAGCCTTGCAGGGGTAAGACTTGGAGAAGTGCAGACAGGCTATCATCTCTCAGCTCTCGCTACCCTGCCTGTTCTGGCCACTCCTGCCCTTGTGCAACCCTGTGTGCTTTTAGAAGCTGTGCCTTGTGCCAGATCCAGCCTGAGGCAGTGATGACTAGAGCCTCTGTTCTGAAGAATACGAGTGTGTCTTTCTTTTTAAACCCTGAGTCAGCATAATCTGCAAACCATCAACTGAAGGGAAATCTTAGGTTTTTTTAAACTAAAGTTTATTATAGGGGGTGGGGGAGGGGGGGAACCTAACAGCAATAGAGAGGGTGAAACCAGAGTGCAGCCTTTGAGTAGCAGACCTTGATGAATTCTTATTGGTCAATCTGCCCCTTTCATACACGATATCAGATCAGCAAACCAAGGTTTCGTGAGTGTAAGAAACTTGTCCAGGGCCACTCAGCTAGTGAGTCAAGAACTGGGATTACAACTCAGTTTGGTCTGACATTAAAACCTATACTCTTAACCCTTAAATGGACTCCCTTATTCCATTGTGATCCCTTACCACATATCTTATTAAGCCTTGGTTATCATATTTTGCAGTCTTACTAAATTTGGATAATTTGTAAGCCAAGTTATCTGCTGATGTGTAGCTAATTTAGTGAAGACTGGATTCAGTAGGGTATAAAACGGTTTGACTTAAAAATGTTTGTTGAAGTATAGTTGACGCTCCATGTTACATTAGTTTCAGGTGTACAACATAGTGATTCAACAACTCTATGCATCATGCTCTGCTCATCATAAGTGTGGCTACCGTCTGTCGCTATGGAATGCTCTTATAAGACCATGTTCCCTATGCTGTACTTTTCAGTTATGAAGGATTTGACTCTTTCTAATCATTGTTTTCAGCTGTACTCTGTGGAATTGCCCTGTCCTATGTCTTCAATGAAAATTTGTGCAAATTTCAGAAATTTCTGGTCATTTGTGGTTATTAAAATTTAGTCCTGTGCATTTTATAAATTCTCTATCCATTTCAGAGTGTTCTTCCCCCGTCCTGCTGACCACACTGGCCATTATCGGAGAGGATTCACTTCTCTCCTGGGCCTAGCTCCTACACAGCTGGGGGCTGTGAGGAAGGAGAGGGGGTGATGTGGGGTTCTCTTGTATTACCGGCCCTAAATCACTTGTGTGGAAGTTTTCTTTTTCCTTGCTCTGGCTCGCTCCTTCAGATTCTGCTTAGATTCAGATTCTGATGTGATATGTTTTTTGAGGTCACATTTAGCTTCCATCCAGCTCCTTTCTTCACTGAAATCTCCTTTTCAGAGGGCAGACATTTCTCCGGATGTCCGCCCAGCCAGCAGTCCCATCTGACCTACGCGCGTCCTGGAAAATCAGTAGCTCCTGTAGTATTTCCACTCTACGACTCTACCTGGAGCAAAGACCTCCTTCTGCCTTTCTACACTGCCCTGCAGCCCCACTGCCCCTTGCTGCAAGACGGCATCAGCAAACCTTCCAGTTTGGGAACAATCCAGCTATAGGGAATGTATTACTCTCTCAGGAATCTCTCTCTCCATGCTCAGCATCCCTCTAGTGGAGTGAACACCCAGAAGTGCAAGCATGTAGATAAGGACCAAGGCACATAGCAACTTCTTGAATTCTCTACCTCAGATGGCCTTCATAAGGAGGTAGTGGACCGTTGCCAAATGGGGTTGGGGGGAAGATTTCTCAGCTCACCTCCGCATTCCTCTGGTTCTGCATTCTGAGACTGTATGCCTGGGCAGTGGAGGGTGGGCAGGGGGAGGGGAATTATGATAGTTAGTGGGTTGATTCTTCTGCATCTTCTATGAGCTGTGGAGAAAGGTGTTAGCTCCAGTTCAATAGCTTAATGACTGTTTTTAAAAATATGTGTGATTTAAAATCTCTTCTATTCAGCTTTGGGGCTTAAACAACAATTCCATCAGAATAGAAAAAATCACATTTAACATTGTATGAAAACATAGAAATAGTAATTTAAAGTGGTTGCTATGCAAAGTGAGACAATTGCTTTCCTCAATATGTATTTTAAATCTTAAAGAATTTTTTTCTTAAAAATGGGGAGTGCTAACTAAAAGCACTTACAGTTGGCATGTATCCTTTTAAGTACCTTTATGTCCATTTGTGAATCACAACAATGCTGTGATGGAGATAAAGGGTCATTATCACTATTTTATATATGAGAATATTGGGGCTTAGCATGGTAGATAATTTTTCTAAAGTCTCACTTTTAAGGGGTAGTGCTGGATTTCTAACTCTCAATGTATTGCTTCACCTCTCTGCACCTGTTTTAGGGGGGTTTCCTAGAAGCAGAGTCCGAAAATGAGATTCACGTGCAAGTGGTTTATTAAGTTTTGCTCCTGGTGAAGGAAGCATCATAGACAGGAGAATAAATTAAGCGAGGAAGTGGCTCCAGGAGAAGTCTCACCTCAGCCTGATCCCAAAGGGAGCACGGGAGGGTAAGTTGCATCATAGAGTTTGCCCTTTCTTGATGCAAGGATCTGGGCTTTTGTGTCCCTCACTGTTTAGTTGTTGGGCGTGGGTCACCCTATAGCAAGGGAGGTGGGGGATGAGGGAATTCCCAGGCTCCTCAGGGTGAGGGGGCTCCAGTTTCCCAAGGGTAGCCCTCCTGAGAGGTATGCAGCAAACCCACAGCGGTGACACCTAGAGGAGTTGGAGAAATGGCGTTTGAACCAGTAAAAGAGATGGACTGGGGACACCAGCAGGGTTGGCTGCAACAGTACAAACTTCCTCTAACCATGTTAGTATTTAACGGAGACATAGGATACTTCTAAACATAAGACCAAGGTAAACATCTTAGTATAAACCCTTAAAGGATCAAAGAAATAGAAGTAGTGTTATATTACCCTTTGTTTAGATAAAGACATTTACTCTCCCTTTACCTGTTATTTTTCAGTGTAGATACATTGATCATTTGAATCTGTTATTTCCTACAAGAACTTTTTGAAACACAAGTCAACTACATTATAAAGAATCTATGTATTGAAGGAAAACACAAAAATTTATGCCTTTCTTTTTAACTTAGGCAAAGAAGAGTGCAAACGGAAGGCAAGTCGACACGAGCCTGAAGGCAATGTCTTTAATGAAAAAGAGGTTTTGGTTCAATGGGTGCAAGGCAGAGCTATCATTTATTTTGCTCACCTTTAAAATATAGTGTGTTGCATACAACTTAAACATGACTGCCAGGTGTTCTTACCAAACTAAGAAAAAAGATAATATGATCAACTTTCTTGAAGACAGTTACCCCTGTTTACTTAAGGCATCTGTGCAAGTTTCATAACTTTAATTTGAATTCATGTAAATTATATAAGTTTGGTAATTCTAAACTACTTCATTTAAAGAAGCATTGTAGTAAAAATTCTATCATAATGCAGGTATCCCCGCTTTTCAAATGATCTCATTCTGTCACTTTGCTTTTAGGACAGACCTGCATTCATACCTGTTTTCACTAACTGAAAGAAACCCAAAGACAAAAAGTGGAACTAGTGCTCAGAGTTTGTTTTGTAGTGAGCTGTTGTAGAGGCAGCATGCTCCCTGAGTGGCAAGAGTGGCCCTGCCAAGCTCTGTCCTCAGGAACTATACTCAGCCTCTCAGCATCAAGCTGCCATAGTTTGAACTGTGTCTGTGAGCATCTGCGCTTTGTCTTGATTTATCGTGTGCATCTGTTAGCAAGATGTGTCCTAAGGTATCACAAAACCCTACGAGAGCTCATTTTTGGGGTTTGGGAACCCTAAAATTTTTTCCATGTGAATTGACGGTAATTGCTTCTTTGCTTTCTGCCATTTCGACTTAAAAAGGTTTCTTAGGAATATTCGACTTTCGGATAGAAAGGAAAACCTATAATAGTAATTTTTACATCTGTTGATAGCAGGTCACACGCCGGGTAATAGTCTAAGAGCTTGTCTAATTTATTTGATCTTCACAACAGTTCTAGAGGATAGGTACTATTATGATTCCCCTTCTAAAGATGAAAAAAACTGAGGCCAGAGCAGTCCTGTATCTGACCTGGTGGTGGGTAGAGGAGTCAATATTTGAACTCAGGCAGTCTGGTTCCAGAGCCATGCTCTGAGTATGAAAAACATTTGAATGTTGGTTTCTAACGTTTGTAAGTTTTGGTATTTACTTTGGCCACAATATTGATTCTGTTTTATAGGTTATACAAATTAAAAATTCAGAGACAACAAGTAGTACAGTTGACATAAACAAGAACCTAGAGGATCAATAAGAGAATAGCTGGACAAGGTTCCCAGGGGTATTTAAAATGAGTCATTTCCTTATGTCAGTATATTAATTCCTTGTAGTTACATAATTTAAAATACATTCTTTGTACTTTATTTTTAGAATTGGTTGTAACTCTGTATACAGTTTATAAAAATTTGTAAGATCATTAATCCTTAATTGCTTAAATATCAAATTTACCCTTATTCCTTCCTATCTTGCCAAATATTTTCTGGGCCCCACGTCTACTCTTTCATTAAAAATATGTATGTACATATATGTTAAAAAAGAAAAGAAGATAGCAGGAAGGGAAAAATGAAGGGGGGGAAACCGGAGGGGGAGACGAACCACGAGAGACGATGGACTCTGAGGAACAAGCTGAGGGTTCTCGAGGGGAGGGGGGTGGGGGGATGGGTCAGCCCGGTGATGGGTATTAAGGAGGGCACGTACTGCGTGGAAAAAAAATATGTATGTACACACACATACAATTAAGCATATCTGTGCAATCCAGGTAAAAATGAAGATTTAGCCATATCTGAATTGGAATGAGGTAGAAAATGGTCCATTTTTCCCATCCTGGTCTCATTCTTTTAATTTATCAGATTCCCTGTGGTATTATCTTTTGTAAGTTATATTTTCTCAACCCATTCTTCCGTCCTTTCCTGCTTCCCTCCTTCCTTCCCTCCTTTCATTTTTTCTCCCTCTCCTTCTTCCATTTCTTTTTTCCTTCCTTCTTCATTACTTAATTCACTTGTGCTCTGTAAACATAGATGAGACCAGAGCCATGAACCATGTTATAGGCCCTTAGGAAATACACAGCTTAACAACAAGAGGAGCTTAGGTGTTTCGGTTTCAAAGGGCTCCTAGTTGCAGTTTTTTTGTGTGAAAGTTGGGCAAAACACTTTTTGGGGGGGCACCTGGGGTGGCTCAGTTGGTTAAGAGACAGACACGGACTCTTGGTTTCCGCTCAAGTCATGATCTTCTCAGGGTTGTGAGGTTGAGCCCCATGTCTGGCTCAGGCTAGCACTGAAGCCTACTTGAGATTCTCTCTCTCTCCTTCTGCCCCTCCCTTTGCTTGTGCTCTTGCTCGCTTTCTCTCTCTAAAATAAATGAATAAATCTTTAAAAAAAAAACCAAACAAACTTTTTTTTTCTCTTTTGGATATTATGAGGTTTTGATGGTCTCTAAAGCCCCTTAAAGTTTCAAAAACAAAAATAATTTTAAAATAATTTTAAAATAATTTTATGTTCTCAATCTAAATAAGAATAAATAGACAACAAGAAATGTTAGGGGGAAAAATGTCAGCAATGTAAGTATTTACATATAAGGCCTGATTAATAAATGGTTAAAAAAATATTTTTCCTATCAGTGCAAATGATTAAGCCAAGGGCGGTAGGTGCTATCAGTAAATTTGAATGAAGAACTGTGGTGAATGTGTAAAGGTGGACATATTAAGAATGGACAATAGAGATTTGCCTGAAATATTTCCTACAAGCTCTATTACTGGATTTTTAGAAACCCCATCCTGATTTCTCATAGGTCTGGTTTCACCTACAACTCAGTCCTATATTAGTTTATTCTTTCATAGATTATTCTGACATAAAAGTGACAGACATTTATAGATTATTTATGATAATATATCTCTGCAGCCATTTTTCCAAATATCCTTGAATTACCCTAAACTATTATTGGAAATATTTTTGTGAGTAAAACTTAATTTAGGAAAACACTTCAAAGTTTACATTGATTGTAGAATTGAGTGCTGCTTTATTTCCATAAAGCATATCAACTAAAATATGGAAATATAGACTTCTTGTCTTTGCGCTATGAAATATGATTGACAAATGCAAGATTTTTTCATAAGGGGCAGTTCATTTGTTATTGGGACTGGTATTCTACATATATATACACATATATGTAGATCTATATCTACATATATCTACATACATATCTACACATATATCTACATATTATATATATCTACGTATTATAGATATATGTGTAGATATATATGTATATATATATGACATAAAAAGTTAAGAAGATGTCTTAATTATTTAATGATAAATTATTTTTTACTATTTTTTTTACTGTTCAAGAAAACATTCTTATCACATGAAGTATTATTATTAATTTTGAGATAACTTATTTCTCCACAAAGTGTTCTAGGGTTTGCACACAATTTCAGTTTTATTGTTTTCACCTGAAATTTCATATGTTATTAGCTGGCTCTCAAATCAGGGGATTTTAAGGGATCAATTGCATTTGCTTTTTTTGTCAAGACAAATAATGCTAAGGGCCTGGTTTATTAATAATGAAAGAGACTAAGAACCAGTACATGGATATTTGTAATTGTAAGTTTCACAATACTTCCTTTTTAAAAAACTGTGTTATATGGCATAGCATGTATTTAGTTTAAAAATGAAAGTGAGTGTTCCATGATCCATTGTTTGCATATAACACAAAAACTAATGATGTAATGTATGGTGATTAACATAACATAATAAAATTAAAAAGTAATAAAAGTGAATTTAGATTCTTTTCATGACAAGTATAGAATGAACATTTTAAAGAAAAAAACAGAGCCCCTTTGGGGTTGCAAGCCTAGCCAGGCTCTGAGTCAATCTATGGAAAAGAGTCACTTTTCTGCCAAGGGTAATGATTGAGCTGCATTTTTTGCCAATGCATTCTAGAATCCCTCACTAGTTTTCAGAACTCAAGAGAAAGGGTGTAAATACTGATGAGTACTTGATTTAAAAAAAAAAAAGATTGATATTCCATCTTGTTCAATTCCCTTTGCATTTCCAACTCTGTGTCTTTCCAGGAGGCTGAGCCCTATGCTGTGCTTCTGGATCCAGACCCTTTCCAGTCTGTGGTAATTTGCCAGGGCTGTTCCTCAAACGAGAAGAGGTTACTCCTGTGTTAAGTCTCCCACGTTATACTACATGGGTCTGCTTCCTCATAAAACAAAATGGGTCTGCTTCCTCATAAAACAAAAGCAAATAGTAACAAACCTAGAAAGGTGATACTCAGTAATGTGAAAGTATTATCCTTCAAACTCCCCTCGAAAAAGATGATTTTGAGGCTGTTCTTGCATTCTAGTCTGCTAAATTAAGACATTTCTATATTAAGAACCAGATTATTTGACAGGGAGGAACCAGACAGAGACAACTCTGAAAGACAGGGAGATTCTCATAGGAGCTCTAAGCCCATCCTAATTTTAGGGGTAAAGCCCTGAAATAAATTTTATTTACCTTTGTGTTTCCTCATTTTAAAAATCGTGTTTGCTAATGGATACTTCTCTGGTCAGTAGTTTAGAAATAAGGAATGATCATTTTAAAATCCTTCAGAAATGAAATAAGCTTGTTATATTTTCATCCCTCTAAAAGAGACATAAGGTGAGATTTATTAACATCAATTTTCCACTTTTGATACCCTCTGTAGGAGGTGCTAGTAAAATTCAGAAATGTTTCCGAGCTTCAGTTTGAGGGTCCCGCTGAAGGACTTATCCAGATGGAAATGATAGAACTTTTCTTCCTCCTCATGTGATAAATAAGCTTATTAAGAATTTTTGCTAAATAGAGTCTTGCTTATAAAGAGAAAGATTTTTAAACTTGTTTTTAAAATTATGTGTTCATATAGAACCATACTGCTGAGGTTCCCTAGCACTTCTGATATGGCAAAGAAGGTGCTCATTGGCCACTCAGGAAAGATACGCCCTTCAGAAAGGCCTATTTAAAGTGCTAGGTTATGCTGTTCCTTGCTACGTTTAATCATGTAAGTACCTCTCTCTCTCTTAAAATTGCTATTGTTTTCAGACCAGATGGCATAGAACACATTTGTCATACATCTATGATTAAATAATATACAGTTAAGACTTTTTTTAGTAGATCACTTTGCCCGATTTTTAAATTTATTAAATTCAATAATATATTGACCATTAGGAGCAATATGTAATTTGTATCTGAAATAATATATTACTATTAATAAATCTATAAGCCATACATAATCTGTTTAAATGGTATAATGTAGTCATTTATTGTATACTATGTGAATTTTGTCAACAGGGAAATCCCCCTGATGAAAAAATAGCATAATATTAATTACTAGCACCATCTGTGCAAAACAATAGGGAAACCAATATTTTAATACAATGACTTCATGCATGTCAGTTATCTTCAACATTAAATGCTGCAGTTTTGTTGACGCAGTTTACCTGTCTAATAATTTAAATAATGGATGTTCTTACAGAGGTTAAAACTATGAATAAATGAATTAAAATTAAATATAATCAAACATTTAAATAGGTATAACATGAATCTGATTCATTCTCCAGAATATGTCCTGCATGCATGTATGTATATACAAATTACTGTACCATCTGCTAGGTTGTTACAGGTTGAGCATGAATTTTCTTTCTACACATGAAAGGCATATTGTAGATGCCTTGTAGTGAAAAGATTATTCAGTTGAAAAGGTTGAGACAATTGGTCTAACTAATGCCTGGCAGTGGTCAGAATCCAAGAGTACCTTCAAAAGATGGGGGCAGGGGTCATTATAGTAAAGATCATATTCTATTTAAATTTTGAGCTCTCAAGCTAACATTTTGCTAATTATGACAACGGATGTTGTTCCAAGCACCAAAGGACTCCCTTTCATTTGTCCTTTTAAACTACTGTAACCTGCCACCTGGTATGTTCTTTTTATATATCCACTTTAACTTCTGGCTTTAATAAATATTTATTGAAAAAATTAATGAATTATATTTATGAGAAGGAGATGGTGAGCAAAGGGTGTTTTTTTAGCTGCTGGTACAAACTATTCCTTTGGTTTGTTTATTTAGGTAGCTTAGTACCTCATACTGATAACGTTTTCTTACTAACACAGACTTCAGAGCCTCAGAGAACATAAAGAGGGACTGGTAATCATTATTGCTAGGAAACATGAACAAGCAATAGGGTTTTTCATTTTGGGGCATCTTTTGTAATAGCCAATGAATCTAAACCTTTCATTAAATAGCACTGAACAGTGATCATCAAACTTCCTTATTTTACCATGTTCTCTTACAGCTCGAAAGAAGTCTCCACATTCATAGGTTCCAACTCCTAAGATCTTGAAAGGATCTTGAAATTCTATTATGAAATTCCCTTTAGCCCTAACTCAGAATTTCCTTTTATTTTTTAAAGTTGTATCTTTTTTTATTTCCCTAAATATAGTTTAGGATGAGCTTTAGAGCTAGCTTCACTATGCAGGGTAATATTTTTAGAGCAGCAACACCAGCACCACAGTCCTGGGTTTGATTTCTGAATTACATAGCTGTGTGACTTTGACCATGATTGTCAAATCCTTTAACTTCTATTTCTAGGGTATAAAGTCATCCTTATAAAATGGAAGCTGCTTTACCTCTTGCTAATTAGATGCTGGTATAGAATGCTGGTATAATCATGATATCATGATTATCAGTAATTATTATTTATGGCTCATCCACTGAGGTAAAGGAAATAGAAAAGTTAAAAAGGATGTTAGCCTTTCAGAAAAAATATGAACAGACAATCACATAATAAACATAAATGCAAATAAAAATGAAGAGATTCTCAAAATCAGTAGTAGTAAGGAAAAGTAAAATTAAATAGCATAGCTTGGGAGAATTTTTTTCCAAAATTTTCATATATGGTACAGTCAAAAGTGTGGGGCAATAAGCACTTTTAGGCACAGTAGGAGGGAGAGTATTGGTATACCACATCTTTTTCAGGGAAGGAAATTTAGCAGCCGCTCAAAAATTCAAATGCACATGTTTTTTGACCCAGAAATTTTACTTTTAGAAATCTATCCCAGAATGATTTTTAGCCAAATGGCGAACAGATGTAGCGGTCCCCTTTCACCCTCCATCCTCCCCCAAAAAACCACGCTGATACAAAATAACAAATACATGCTAATCAAGTTAAAAAAATAAAGAGACACACACACATGAAATAAAAAATCATCAGTTTCCAGAACTAGAGAACTAAAATCCAACATGAAAAATTGGTAATAATAATAATAATAATAGTAATATTATGAATTTTGACCTCTTAAAGAACACCAATGTTTTCATGCTTTCTGATGCACAGACACACCTGTGGCCAAGTGAGTCAAAGAGCTGGAACTGAGCTTCCGATATGAAGTTTCTAGCGAAAAAAGGAGCTCCATGAAAAAGGGATCAGGAACACTCTATCCATTGTCTTTCCAAAGTATCCAAGGAGCTTTCTGTCTATCCAGTTGTGGACATATACACATACATACATACATATTTTAAAAGTCTACTGTAAGGACTTAGAGGTAAAATCTATTAGTCATCATATTTTAAGTAATGGAGGCAAGATTTGAAAACCTAAAAATATTTTCAGGTTTAAGTCCCACTTAATTGATACATTGGCTTTTTTAAAAATGAAATCGAGAGCCGTATAACCGACAATATCTCTTTCCTTTTGGGGGAATTGAAAGTAAAGTTGAAGGACAAATTTTCTTCTGTGCTGAAACAACGGTCTAGAATTCTATGGCCATGTTAAGACCACTGGCAGTCTTGGTTTCTGAAACCTTTACCTTATTCACTTAAGGAAACACCTGCAATGAGGGGAGTCAAGTCAGCAGATCTAACAAAAATTTGCATTAGCAACTCAAGAACAGGAGAAAACAAAACAATTCCAAAAAGATTATTATTTTTTATCTTATTTTAAATCATTAAAGAGATAAAAGAAGGAATAGAAATCTTGATAAAAAAACAAGGACTCTAACAAAACAGATGAAAAATAATAAAGTAGAACACCTGGGAGTAAAAAAAAACATATATCATTGAAATAAAAACTGAGCTGATTAAATGATACCTGGACACAGGTGAAATGAGAATAAGGAAATGGGGAGAAAAGGAAATATACAGCATTAATCTAGCATTCCTTGATTAGAGAATAGGGAGAAAAGACATCTCTGGGTGACATAGGATGGAAAATGTCCAAAATTGGAAAAGACATGGTTGTTCAGACTGTGTAGCAAGCAGCACAGTGAATTCTGAATAAGAAACAAAAGTCCTCTTAACTGGATCAGTTCTCTTGGCTGACTCAGCAAATTAATGTGCCTCTCTTCTTTTCAAATGATTCTTAGAGTGTGGTAAATATTCAGCTAGGAAGTGACTACGTGGTAGATCAGTGCAGTATGGCTCCCACCCATGGAATTCTGAAAGATAGATAACATGAACATCTGACCAACAGACTCATGTCAAAGGAAAGGCCTTGTGCCACATCAAAAACTTTCAATTAACACAAATTTATATATTTCAGTTTAAGCAAAATATTTAAAATGAACATTAATCACTTGGTAAAATGATTCTCAGCTTTAGCGCATTTCTCATTCCCTCATTGAGCTAATAGTTCTGATGAGAGATCATTCTTCAGAAAAAAAAAAGAACTATATCAATGATCAACTATAGAACTCAAAGTCATAAAAAAATTACCTACCAAGAAAAAAAATACACCAATAACAAAGCTTATATCAGCAATTTTATCTAAGAATCCACTGCCACTCATAAAAAACTCAATTGACCATAGATATATAAATTGATTTTGAGACTCTCAATTCTATTTCTTCTTATTTTTTTAGTTTAGTTTTTAAATTTTAAGTCCAGTGTAGTTAGCATACAGTGTTATATAGTTTCAGGTGTGCAATATAGTGATTCAACAATTCTATACATCACTGGGTCCTCATCAGGAGAAGTGTACTCCTTAATTCCTGTTGCTTTTGTTCTCTGAGTCTGTTTGAGTCTGTTTCTTGGTTTCTCTCTCTCTTTTTTCTTTGCTCCTTTGTTTTTTAAATTAATTTATTTAGTTTCCTTTTTTTAAATTGAGGTACAATTGACATGTAACATTATTTTTTTTTAGTTTTGTGTTTCTATTTAAATTCCAGTTAGTTGACATATAGTATAATATTTGTTTCAGGTGTAGAATTTAGTGATTCATCACTTACATACAACACCCAATGCTCATCACAACCAGTGCCTTCCTTAATACCTATCACTCATTTAACCCATTCCCCCACCATCCGCCCCTCCTGCAACCCTGTTTGTTCCCTATAGTTAATTGTCTTTTATGGTTTGCCTCCCTCTCTATTTTTACCTTATTTTATTTTTCCTTCCCTTCCCCTATGTTCATCTGTTTTGTTTCTTAAATTCCACACGAGTGAAATCATATGACATTTGCCTTTTTCTGACTGACATTTCACTTAGCATAATTCCACTTAGCATAATACACTCTAGTTCCATTCATGTTGTTGCAAATGGCAGATTTCTTTCCTCTTAATGGCTGAGTAATATTCCTTTGTGTGTGTGTGTGTGTGTGTGTGTGTGTGTGTGTGTGTGTGTGTGTATCAATCATTGCTTTTTTTCTCCATTCATCATTTGATGGATATTTGGGCTCTTTCCATAATTTGGCTATTATAAATAATGTTGCTATAAACAAATGTAGGGATACACGTGTCCCTTTGAATTAGTGCTTTTGCATTTTTGGGGTAAATACCTGGTAGTGCAAATAATGGATTTTGGGGTAGTTCTATTTTTAACTTTTTGGGGAAAGTCCATACTGTTTTTCATAGTGGCTGTACCAGTTTGCATTCCCACCAACAGCACACAAGGGTTCTTTTTTTTTCCACACCCTCACCAACACTTGTTATTTCTTGTGTTGTTGATTTAAGCCATTCTGATAGGTGTGAGGTGATATCTCATTGTAGTTTTAATTTACATTTCCCTGATGATGAGTGATGTTGATCATCTTTTCATGTGTCTGTTGACCATCTGGATGTTTTTTTTGGAGAAATATCTGTTCATGTCTTCTGTGCATTTTTTTATAGGATTATTTGTTTTTTGGGTGTTGCATTGTATCAGTTCTTTATATATTTTAGATACTAACCCTTTATTGGATAAGCCATTTGCAAATATCTTCTGCCATTTAGTAGGTTGCCTTCTAGTTTTTGTTGATTATTTCCTTTTCTGTGCAGAAACTTTTTATTTTGATGTGGTCTCAATAGTTTATTTTTGCTTTTATTTCCCCTGCCTTAGGAGAGACATATCTAGAAAAATGTTGCTATGGCTGATGTCAGAGACATTTCTGCCTGTGCTCCTTTTTAGGATTTTTATGGTTTCAGGTCTCAAGGTCCCACATTTAGGTCTTTAATACATTTTGAATTTATTTTTGAGTATGTCATAAGAAAGTGGTCCAGTTTCAGTCTTTTGCATGTAGCTGACCAGTTTTCCCAACACCATTTGTTTGAGAGATCATCTTTTTCTTGTTAGATAGTCTTTCCTACTTTGTTGAAGATTAATTGACCATACAATTATGGGTTAATTTCTGGCTTTTCAATTCTCTTCCATTAATCTCTGTGTCTGTTTTTGTGCCAGTACCATACTGTTTTGATTACTGTCGCTTTCTGGTAGGTTTTGAAATTTCACGTTTTTAGCTAAATTTATGACTAAGTATTTTATTCAGTTAGATCCTATTGTAAAGAAATTGTATTCTTAGTTTCTTTTTGGATTGTTCATTGCTGGTATATAGAAATACTACTGTTTGTGTGTTGATCTTATACCCTGTAACTTTGCTGAATTCATTTATTAACTCCAGTATCTTTCTCATGGGTTCTTTGAGGTTTTCTATATAATGTATAGGATCATGCCATCTATAGATATAGTTCTCCTCCTCCTCCTCCTTCTTTTACAATTTGAATATTTTTCCTTCTTTGTCTTGTCTAATTGTTCTAGCTAGGGTTTCCAATACAATGTTGAATAGCACGGATGAAAGTAAGCATCTTCGTTTTGTTCTTGATCTTGGTGGGAAAACTGTCAATCTTTCACCACTGAATAAGATGTTAAGCTATAGGTTTTTCATAAATGCCCTTTGTTATGTTGATGCACTGACTTTTAAAAATAGGAAACTATATGAGTATTTGAAAAAGATGAGAATTAAAGAAGATGATTGAAAGAATTCCCATTAAAAGTTAGAAATTCTCAGATTTGGTTTTCAAAAATTCAATGCATGTGACTCTGAATCGTTATAATCATAAAGGACACATCTGAAAATACTTAAAAAATAAGTTAAAAAGATGGAAAAATATGTATTAGACTAACCCAAAGACAGCTGGTCTACATTTTTAACAATAGGCACAATAGAATTTACAGAATTCTGGTCTATATACTATTGGAAGGATACCAGCTTATAGAATCAATGAGAGCAGGAGGAAGACATTGGAAACACCGGGAAAAAGGGAAGCCCAGAAGGAAACCAGGAAGGAGGAAATGTTGGAACACACTTGTGCAGGAATAACCTGGCCAGTGTGTTGCCACAGCTGCCACAGTCTTGCTGCTACTGTGAGGATTCAGACTCTCAAAATTCCTGATTCCTTGGTTTACTCACTTACTGTTCAGAGTCCCAGGAGCTCATATCTAGCTGACTGAACTTGTGCCTCATGCTGTCCCTGGCTGTTAGAAGCAGCTTGTAGGAAGGCTTGGATTCTATGGTGGAGGCAGGTGCTAGGAAGTGGTCTCTGGCCAAATGATCAGTTGAAGAGGAGAGGAAATACACAGAAAGGAAACTTGGGAGACTTTATGAAGAATAATATGTGAGAATTTTTTTAATGTCTGGAAAGATACAAACAATTAGAAGCAATTACCAGTGTAGAAGTGAAGGGATAGGCTAAACAGTGTTTTGAAAATTCTATATACTTATATACAGTTTTGCAATTTTTTAACGATGAAATTGCACTCAGGCATGGCTTGTGTATTTTTAAAAATAGGTTTTAAAATTATACTTAAAAAAGAACTTTTGCCTTTAAGAGTGAAAATTATATACCCACAGCACTTTTAAACTTTCATGGGAATAATTGATGAAAAACTTGCTTCAGCAAAATTCAAGGGAGGAGAAATCTCCCTGGGACTGCAGAGATTTCACCGTTGGCTAATCTACTTTTTTTTCCTTGAAATGCGTTGGCTTCTTCTACCTTTAGAAGTTCCTTCTGTTGAAAACTCTGGATGACTTTTTTCTCTCTCTGAAGCCAGCCAGATACTTTGTAGTCAAATAAGTTGTCAGAAAAATTGCTGTATCTAGAGATTTTTCTGTAGTAAAAATGTGGCCACTGCCTTCTCAGAGTAGCTCATCATTTGAGATTATATAAAAAACCATCAAAAATAAAAGCTGCATTATATAAATTTTGAATCAACCATGCTCTTAGGGAAATTTAATTTTACATATATGTAGGAGTGCTTTTATGTGTGTGCATGCATGCATACATACATGTGTGTATATGTTAGTGATAGAGAAAGACACAAAGACAGAGACAGACCAAGAGACAGACACAGAAGGAGAGAATGACTCACTTTAACTCTGTAAGGCCATTCTAGATATTTATACTCCAAGAGAAATGACCTGGAGTACAAAACTGACTGAAATTTGTACCATTACTTATTTAACAATGGAACCGAAATTAGTTGTCTACAACATAATCCAAGAGGGTCACATTTTGGAGGTCTCTTCTATGATACCTGTGTACTCATTCACTGATGATTTGATTCCTTCATTTATTCCTTTGGCAAATCTCTATTAAGTGATTTTTCAGTGGCAGTTTTCCTGCTAGACAATGAGGACCCAGAGTGAATCAAACAGCATAGAGGAGAGACACACAACTAACCAGGCAACTGATATAATGCAGTGTGATGCGTGCTAGGATGTCCTGATGCTTTGAGAGCTCAGAAAGAAGACACAAATTCTAGACTGTAGTAAAGATTTGGTGGAGGAGAATATTGGGGTTTGTGAAGAAAGCAAACTTGGACTGGGTCTAAAGGGTGGAAACTATAGTAGAAGAAGAAAAGAAATTTTAAATAACTAACTAATTAACAGGGTGAGATCTCTCAGAGATTCTGAGGCAACCAGACAGAAGATTTTAGGGACATCATTGTTTTTAATGGGTAGGAAGATTTCTACTTGAAGCATCCATGACCCCAGATTGGTAAGAGAGGATCTATAGTGGATATCTGATGTTTTTTACGGCCCAGAACTCCAGAACTATTCACCTTTTTTTCTGGGAACTATAATCTGAATTCAATTTGGGGAATTTGTTCATTCCCTCACAGCCACACACACACCCACACCCCCCCCCCCCCACACACACCAGCATTCCTGAGGTTGAACACAGCTACCTTGGACCCACCACTAATATCCATCCTTTTAGCCACAGTAATTGGTCAAGTCTTGAACATAAGATCCAATCAGAACTAAACTTACTTGGCAATTCCCAGGAAAGAGATGTTCTCTCTTTTCAATTAGGCCTGAAACCTGAGAGAATGTTGGGGCTGGAGATCCAGGCAACCTCTTGCTACCATGTGATGCTTGATGCTGAAGCCAATATGACAGAAGGCAGAGTAAAGAGATGGAGAAAAACCAACTCCTAATTATATTTTCTGAGCCCTGAATCCCGTCTTGCTCTTTTATGTGAGCCAATAAATTCCCTTTTAGCCTAAGTAAGTTGGTTGTATTTTCTTTCACTTGGAACCAAGAGTTCTAATTGATGCAGTCCCCAAAGAGGAAGACGTAGGGTGGGGGTTAGAAGGGAACAACTAATATTTATTAAGCAACTATTTTGTCCCAACAATGTAAAGCTGGATGCTATTTTTACGTAAAGTCCACAATATTCTAAGAACCAAGCGAAAGTGTCTTAGCACAAAGGTCTGCCTAACTGTAAATTCTATTCATTTTACATTACCCTGTGCTAGTTTGAGGTTTATTTAAGGCCGGCATTTCTTTCGTTGTGTTTCTATGAAATGTTAGTAAGTGTTACATGAGAAACTTACTTGAGAAAAATATGAGAAAAATCCTTAATATATAAGAAAAACATTAAACATACTTATAAGTGTTGATATTATATGACTTTTGTAAATGGTTGAAAGTATCTGATGAGAGATCACCCACAGCATGAACTAAGGATGGTTAAAAATTATGCTTTGATACATAGGCAACATTTTCAATCTTATACAATGTTTTATTTGAGAATTTGAGTTTATGCTTCTAAATTTTGGGGGAGATGTTATTCCATGTGTGTTGGCATTGGAGGTTCATACTACACATGGATATGTGGCTGACAAAGAACAATTTTTAATAAAAAAACAGACTTTAGGAGCACCTGAGTGGCTCAGTCAGTTAAGTATCCAACTCTTGACTTCGGCTCAAGTCATGATCTCAGGGTCATGAGATCAAGCCCTGCATCGGTTTCAGTGCTGGGCGTGGAGTCTGCTTAAGATGCTCTCTCTCCCTCTCCCTCTGCCCCCCTTCCTGCTCACGCTCTCTTTCTTTCTCTCAGTAAGTAAATAAATAAACAAATAAATAAATAACAAAAAAACTTTAATAGTTCTTCAGTAAAACACAAAGAAAATCATAATGATTTAAGGTAATTGTGACTAGTGACAATTGTAAATTTCCAAACACAATTATGAGGTAAACTTTCCAAGATTAAATAAGTAAATATTTTTGGAAACTGCCATATATGAGTTTAAACATTAAATTTGTGTTATTCTCTTTGCTATAATTTGCTTTTGAAAATGACAATTTTATAATATTCTGGAATTAAAACAAATATATTTGATGTTGTGCTTAAAATTAGAAACTGACTCAGAAATATCATTCCTACTATTAAATAACTATGTGAAATAAAAGGAAATAGAGTCTTATTCTCATACAAAGGATGGATGCTTTTATGTCATATTATATTATAAAAATTCACAGTATATAATTATTTGCTTTAGATTATTTTAATTTTTTTTCTTAATTTTAGAATGATTTAATTTCTTTAAAGATACTTTTATTCAGTTATAAAATTTTTAAAACATATAAATAAATTCAGATTCTTTTGCAACAATTATTTAATCTGAGACCATTTCTGTTGTTTTCTATAATGTAAAGGAGACTTCTATTTTCTGTAAACCTATGGATTTTACATGTGAGACAAATTGCATGTGGGTTCTTTTTACTATTAAAACGTGAGGAGGTCTTATAGAAAGCTCTCTAGATGTTCAGTGGTCCATCTTTTGTCATAGGGGCATATGAGTGTCTTGGGATGTTGGCAACGTGGGGATTGTCTTCACAGGCTATCTAAAAAGAAAATGGAACAAAGTCTTGCCTACTGGAAGATCAATGTACAGTGTGTTGGCTGCTTTATAAAGGAAGTTCTAGACAGGGTCAGTTTCATAGCTTGCAACTTCTGCAATTACTCAGGGCCCTGCACTTGATTTAATGCTCTGCTGTAATTGTCTTAAGATTCTTAAAAATTTTTGATCATGGGACACTGAATTTTCGTTTTGCACTTGGCCCCATTAATTATTTAGTTGATCCTGATTCTAGGAGCTGGGTACACATATTAATGAAGTGGGGGAAAAATTCTTGCTCTTGTAAGACTTACATTTTAATAGGAGAGACATAAAATAAACAACATAACAAAGTATGAAATAAACTACTAAGGGATATAACCTCAGGAGAAAAATGAGGAATGGAATGGGGATAGGAAATATATGTGTGTGTAGGGGGATTGGAGGGGTGAAGTTTGGAAATTTTAGACAAGTTGATCAGAAAGTCCTCAGTGAGAATGTGACATTTGAATAATAACCTGAGGATAATGAAGGAGTGAAGCATACTGAAATATGGTAGAAAAGTCTTCCAGACAGAAGGGCCAGCTTGTGCAAAGGCCTTGAGGGGAAAGTGTGCCTAGAACAATGAGCTGACTAGTGTAGCTGGAGAAGATACAGCTACACTATCTGTAGGCAGGTTTGGGCAGAGTAATGATATTACCTGAAAGGATCACAGTGACTGCTATGCTAAGAACAGTCTGGGAGAGCCAGATCAACAAGACAAGAGGAATAACTAATAACACACCAATGAAGATCATGCACATTGTTCACTCAGGAGATTACACAGTCTGTGGTTCCCAGATGCTGTTGAACCATGGGTCTTGCTGTAGTAAAAGCTTGAGTGGGGTTGATTATTTCTAGATTCCATTTTGAATCCTATCTTCTGGAGTCAATCCCCTTATCTCAGGCCTTGTGACCTTTCTCTTTCTTCACATCTTTCTCAGCGTCTTACCCCCACATCCTTCTCAGCGTCATTCCCCTACAATAAGGAATCCTTTCTAGTCTGTGGGCCGAGAGGAGTTGAGCCCTACCAAGGGTATGATTCACAACTGTATGCTACCCAAAAGAGAACTAATAAAGAACTGGTTACTTACCCCAAGACTCTCTATTAAAGCTAAGGATAGCATTGGAAGAAAAAGAAATCAATCAGTAAGAAGAAAAAAGCCCCCATTGCTCAGTACTCTAGTTACTTGGGAGTTATCTGGCAATACAGATTCTAAGGAAGAGGAGTGAGAAGATGATCAGCATGACTAGTGAGTGGGAACTTTTTGCAAAAGTGAGGAGAATGCCTGTGGGTGGCAATGGAAGGATGTGGGAGTGTACCTGATCCTTAGGAGACCACAGGAAGGGCATGCACATATACAGTCCCATGAACGGGCTAGTAATTGGCAGACAGACCTCCATCTCTACCTTGTTCTATTTTCTCATCAGTTTTCCTTCTCTTTGCCAACCTGTGCTGCCCTGTTACTGACATAGTCCCACGCTCTGTATTTTATCAAGTCCCAGTGCCCAGCACTATTTGATGATCACACATATGATAGTATAGTTTAAAATCCCTTAGAGAGAAATCTGATTAGCCTAATTTGGGTCAAATGTCTAACTCTGTCTGACCCAGGAAGTTTTGGTCATTAGGATCAAGGTCAGCATAGCCTTCTGGGAGTGGTAGGTAAGATATGTTATTTAGGAAAAAGAATTAGCTTAAGGAGAATGCTGAGATTCTCTAGTTTACTGTCTAATGATTTTATGCTTTGTGTTATATAAACCCTACCATAAAGGATTTTAAAACCTACTCAACAATTTGTAGTCTATACAAGCTATAGACATACACATATAGAGAGAGGTTTTTTTGTACTACTGCGTTGTGGCAAAGATTAACTCACTTTATCCCTCTATGTTGACCTCGGAATAAATACCATTTATAAATCAAATCATCTGTTTGGATGTCACATTCTATAACATGAGCAATTGTTCTTTTCTTCAATCATAAAAACTTGGAAGCAAAATTTGATAAGCTAAGGATACCATGTCGTAGTGTAATTATATAGATATATGTTTGCTGGAGACCATACTTTTCTTTACGTTGTTGGGTTCAACTGTTTGTTTACTAAATCCTGCAAGAGACAAAATCAGGTTACATTTTAATATTTGTTATATAAGATAATTTCTTTTAATGTTTTCTTAGTTCCAAACTAAAAATAGATTATCAAATGACTTCTGAATAGGAACTTACATACTTATCTCAAACATTTCTCATAAGCACTAAGGCACTACAAATCTCTTTTCCTCAAAGGATGACAAATAGCTCAGTTTCTTTCTGAGCAATTTTTATACCCTTTCCTGAGTGTTAAATTTAATATTCTTAAATTATATGCTACAATGATTTAATCTTGAACTATATCAAAGGACACTTAGGTTACTTTATTTCCAAGAGTATTTGCTGTATTTAGTTTATACTTGTTAAAATATATACAAAACCATACATATTGTATTACCAACATTGAAAAACAAAAGGAGAAGTCTGGTAAATTGGTAGACAGATATTTTGAATATACACTGGTTAAAATTTTAATTCTCATAACTTTTATATTTGAAGTCTATAAATATTTTCTTTTTAGGATAGATTTTAAAGTAAGAGGGAAGGGCGCCTGGGTGGCTTAGTTGGTTAAGCGACTGCCTTCAGCTCAGGTCATGATCCAGGAGTCCCTGGATCGAGTCCCGCATCGGGCTCCCTGCTCAGTGGAGAGTCTGCTTCTCCCTCTGACCCTCCCCCCTCTCATGTGCTCTCTCTCTCTCTCTCTCTCTCATTCTCTCTGTCTCAAATAAATAAATAAATAAAATCTTTAAAAAATAAAATAAAAAATAAAGTAAGAGGGAAGTGGTTCTTAAGGTTATTTGTGCTGTATTTTGTTTCAAAACATTACGTTCTCAACGTTTCTTTACAATTATGTTCTTACTAATGGTATTAGGTATCTATTGCTCTGTGACAAATTGGCCCAAAACTGAGATGCCTAAAATAACAAATATCTATTATCTCACAATTTCTAAGGGCCAGGAGTTCAGTTGAAGCTTGACTAGTTCCCTCTGACTCAGAGTCTCTCACAGGCTACAATCAAGGTGTCAGCTGGGGCTGCAGTCTCATCTCAAGGCAAGACTGGAGGAGGATCTGCTTCCAAGCTCAGGCATATAGTTTGAGTCTCAACAACCCAAGATTTAGTCCCTCTTGGACTGCTGGACTGAGGGTTTCAATTTCTCACTGGATGTTGGCCAGAGGCCTTCCTTAATTTTTTGCCATATGGGCCTCTCCATAAGAAAGCTCACAGCATAGCAACTTGCTTACATCAGAGCAAGAGATGAGAGAGCAAGAGAGAGAGGAAGAGAGAGAGAGAGAAGACAAAATCTAGAGTCTTTTTGTAACCTAATTTCAATAGTGACATACTATCACTTTTGCATTATATTCATACTGTGTCCAGCCCATGCTCAAAGGGAGGGAATTATAGAAACCTGAATAGCAGGAGGCAGAGGTCATGTGGAACCAGTTTAGAGGCTACCTACCACACTAATCATTGTAAAAAGTGGTAAATAGCTGCTATTAGAGAAATTTTTAGGAGTTTTGTAGAAGTTTCAACTGAAGGATAGATGAGTGACAACCTACCTATGTAGTACAGATTTTCTGTGGAAGTCAGAAGCCTGGGGTTCTAAAACTAGCTTTATCACCTGTGACCTTCGTTGATTCATCCTGTAGATCTTTCCCAAACCATAATAAGGCCAGATGAGGTATTCTCAAAAACACAGCTTAGGATAGGAATGAGGTGGAGTAGCCAAGAGATGCACAGTATGTGGCAGAGGGAATCCAAAAGACAATCTCCAAATAAAATGGTGAGAACATCACCCTGATACTAAAGCCAGGCAGAAAACACACCAAGAAAGGAAAAAATACAGGCCAATATCTCTGATGAATGTAGGTACAAAAATTTTCAGCAGAATACTAGCAAACAGAATTCAATAGCACATCAAAAGGATCATACACCATGATGAAGTAGGACTTATCCCTGGGATGCAAAAATCATTCAACAATCAGTCAATGGGATACATTACATTAACAGAGCAAAGGATTAAAATCACTGATTATCTCAATAGATAAAAAGCATTTAACAAAATTCAACACATTTTCATGAAAAAAAAAACCACTAGAAAAACACAAGAATAAAAGAAAATTACCTCAACATAATCAAGACCTTATATGAAAAGCTCATAGCTAACAATATACCCAATGGTAAAAAAATGAAATATTTTCTCTAAGATCAAGAGCAAAGCAAGGATGCCCACCCTTTTCTCATCTGTTCAACACAGTATTAGAAGTCCTAACTAGAGCAATTAGGCAAAAAAAATAAATGGAAGGCATCAAAATCAGAAAACGAGAAGTAAAATTATTTCTGTTTGTAGATGACATGGACTAAAGATTCCACATAAAAAAAGTTAGAACTAGTAAACAAATTTCACAAATTTGCAGGATAATAATGAACATATAGAGCTTAGTCATGTTTCTATACACTAACAACAAACAATCTGAAAATTAAATTAAGAAAAAAGTCCCATTTATAATAGCATCAAAAAGAATAAAGTACTTAGGAATAAACTTAACCAATGACGCAAAAGACTTGTAACACTGAAAACAATGAAACATTGCTGAAATTAAGGAAGACACAAATAAATGGAAAGGCATCTGTGTTCATGTTTTGAAAGACTTACTATTGTTAAAAATGTCCACTTTCCCAAAGCAATCTGCTATTCAATACAATCTCATCAAAATCCCAATGACATTTTCTTTCAGAAATAGAAAAAAAATCCCAAAATTCATATGGAACTAGAAAGGATTCTAAATAGTCAAAACAATCTTGAGAAAGAATAACAAAGCCAGAGGACTTACACCTCCCCACTTCAAAACATGCCACAAAGCTTTAGTAGTCAAGAGTATAGTACTGGCATAAAGAACAATGGAACAGAATATAGAACACAACAGTAAATCCACACATTTATAGTCAAATGATCTTCAGCAAAAGTGCCAAGGCTACACAATGGGGAAAGATAATCTTTTCAACAAATGGTGCTGATAAAACTGGTTATCCACATGCAAAAGAATAAAATTGGACCTTTATCTCACATCATACACAAAAGTAAATTCAAAATGAATTAAAAACTCAAATGTAAGATCTGAAACTATAAAACTTCTAAAAGAACAAAGAGAAAAATCTTTATAACATTGTTTTCAATGATGATTTCTTGGGTATGACACCAAAAGCACAGGCAATAATAGCAAAAATAGACAAATGGGACTACATCAAACTAAAAAACTTCTGTGCAGTAAAGGAGACCATCAATAGAATTAAAAGGCAACTTAAAGAATGGGGGAAAATGTTTGCAAACCATATGTCTCAGATATGGTTAATTTCCAAAATACATAAGGAACTTCTACAACTTAATAGCAAAAAAGCAAATAACCCAATTAAAAAAAATGGGCAAAGGACTTGAATAGATTTTTCTCTAAAAAAGACATATGGATGGTCAACGGGTACATGAAAAGGTGCTCAATATCACTAATCATCAGGAAAATGAAAATCAAAACTAATATGTGATATCACCTCACACCTGTTACAGTGGCCAATATAAAACAAAAACAAAAACAAAACCCAGAAAATAACAATTTTTGGTGTAGATATGGAGAAATTGGATCCCTGCATACTGTTGGTAGGAATATAAAATGGTGCAGTGACTATCCAAAACACTCTGGAGGTTCTTCAAAAAATTAAAAATAGAACCAGCATACAATCCAGAAATCCTACTTCTGTGTATTTATCCAAAAGAATTGAAAACAGGCTTTCAAAGAGATATTTGCCCTACCATGTTCCTTGCAACATTATCATAATAACCAGTGTATGGAAACAACCTAAATGTCCATCCATGGGTGAAAGGGTAAAGACAATTTGCTTTGGAATAGTATTCAGCCTTAAAAAAGAAGCAAATACTATCATAAGCAACAACATGGATAAATCTTATGACATTATGCTAAATGAAATATGTCAGTCAGTCACAGAAGGACAAATGCTGCATAATTCCATTTATATGAGGTATCTAAAATAGCCAAATTCATAGAAGCCAAAAGAAGAATGGTGGTTTTCAGAGGTTGGAGGGAGGAGTAAGTGGGAGGTTGCTGTTCAAGGGGTATATAGTTTCGTCATACAAGATGAAAAAGCTCTAGAGATTTGCTGTACAACAGTGTGCATGTAGTTAACAATACTATACAATACACTTAAAATTGTGTTAAGAGGGTAGATTTCATGTTAAGTGTCCTTTACCACAATTAAAAAAATAAGAATAAAGTAGATTATAAGCAATTGATAAATTAATAAAAGAGTTCCTTGATAGGACTGACAAAGTGATGAAGGTAAATTATTTCCCAAACAAACAAACAAAAAATCATGAAAATAATAAGAAATATTCCCCAGGCACTCTGGGGAAAACAATAAAAACTTATAGGAAATTCATGGTCCAAATGTTAAACAAATTGAACTAAAATGGTGGAAATTTTGAAAAACTATGAAGTATAGAGAAATCTATATATTAGATTTCACTTATACATTCTAATATTTATTCACCTATATATTAGACTCATTCTCCTTTGATTTGCTTGAGAATCCTGCTATTGGACTTCCAGTAAAAGAACTGAATATTGGCTCACTGATTGACTATGCCCTAAAATCTATTTATAGCCATAATAATAGGATTATTTGTTGGTTTTCCAACTCACTTATTTAAGTTATGGACCAAACATAGAAGACAATATCATGGAACAGAAATTAAAAATTTCAACTTTGATAATGTCAAAGTTAATTTTCAGCTGACAACATGTTGGGAAACTGAAGGGGAAAGATGAGGTGGAAAGAAACTTGGGAGCTTAATATCTCTAATATGGGGTATAGTGAAAAGATGTTGTCTGAAGTTGTGGAAATATGGAAGGTTGGAGTTGGTGGTGTCAAATGCAAAAGGGTATGAGTGTTAGCCTTGCAATGTTAGAATAAGTCAGATTGGAGTATGGTATAATCTGTGACATGGAAATTATTTCTTCTTCCTCATCTGCTTTTCTCTTCCCTCATCTCCTCCTCATTCTCTTTCTTCTTCTCCACTTTCTTCTGTAAATTGGGCCTGTAGGCAAAACAAATCTTGTTTATCCTCTGGGAGTTTGTGGCTTCTGGTTTAAGTATGTGTTGAAGCTTTCTGGTCAGTGTTGAACCTCTTCGTTTACCCAAAGAAGAGCAGGGGTGTCTGGCACTTTCTATTCTATTTCTGCATAAACTCTATCTTCTGTTTCTTTCAACATTTCCACCTTTGAGTTCCAAAACACATAGCTCTTGCCAGTTAAAAGCAATAGTTTTCTTAGTTATGATGAAATTTGAAGCCAAGAATTTGTCTTTTTTTTCTCTCCATGTTCTTTTATATTTTTCCTTATGAAATGAATATCCCAGAAGTAATGAATAACACTGAGTCAAAGAGAGGATGGGGAAAGGCAGCAAAAATGTTGAGACAAAAGCACAATAGATAATATTTATAATGTTATGCAACTAATTTTATTATATAAAGATAAACAAGAGAGAAAATAAAATAGTAAAAACAAAAAACTGAGATAAAAGTAGAAAAGTGGTGGGTTTTATAAGTAAATCCTTGTCTTTATTGTGTGGTCATCAGTTGATAATGTATTAAATTTTTTATTGATTGGGATGCCTGGGTGGCTCAGTTGGTTAAGCACCTGCCTTCGGCTCAGGTCATGATCCCAGGGTCCTGGGATCGAGTCCTACATTGCGTTCCTTGCTCAGTGCGGTGCCTGCTTCTCCCTCTACCTGCCGCCCGCACCCGCCCCCTGCTTGTGTGTTCTCTCTCTCTCTGACAAATAAATAAATAAATAATCTTTAAAAAATTTTAATTGATTGTTAATATTTAAAGTAAAAAAATTAGACTTTTTTAAAATGAAATAATGTAATTAGAAGATTTTGCTTCATGAAAGTGAGACTGAGAAGGGGAGGTGTGAATCAGGTAAATGTTACTTTTCATTACAAATATTTATTATATTTATATTTTTGGGCTATGTGTATGTATTACTTGATAGAATTTTAATATTTTGGAGAATAGATAAAAGCTACTGGCAGTTTGAATAAATAGGTCTAGGGAGACACAGTCAAACAAATCTTGAAGAGAATGTTGTTCCTTTTTGGAAAAAAACAGATAAAGGGTATTTTGGGTTTGCAAAAAGTAGCAAGGCCAAGACAAGAATAGAGTATAGAGACATGAAAAGTGAGGAAAGTTACGGTGCTCTGCATCATCAGAGAAGCTATGCTCATTAGTCACAAGCTTTTTTTCTATGAGTGTAGATGGTGTGCAGAGAGAAGATTTGATGGGAAGAAAACAATCTGAAAGATTTGGTCTAAATACAATGGTAGCATGATAGGATCAAGGGTGGTGGTGGGGGTGGGGGTGGGGAAGCCAGTGAAGAATTCTCTATGGTGAACTGAAATTTAAGAACACTGAAGACTGATATGAATTTTTTGTCTTTCTCATTATACTCATTCCCTGTGTCTGTAGAAAATCTTACATAGGATAGCCCTCTGTTGGTGATGCCTAAAGAAGAACAAAGATGGAGTGCGTGTTCAATCTTACTTTAGGATAGCGAATGCAATAATGGCTGTCAATGTACTGTGCTTCCCTCTGCAGTTTATATGATTACAAGAAGTGACTAGAAGCAAACTGAACATGTTCATGGTGGAGTGGAGGGATATGGAAGCCAAACAACTGTGAATAATCAATGAATGAAAAGAAAAAATGTTTTCTTCAATACACTAAATGAAAGAAATTATTGAAGTTAATGGATTTGTGGCTATAAACTCAGGGTACACTTGCTTGCAGAATTAAAGTAAGAAACTAAATTATTTTCAAGACTATCATTTCACCAGTAATTGCTATGGTTAGTTCTACAAAACAGGCATTGAAGTAAACTTCCTTATATGGTCCTATATTCATAGAATGCATAGTTCTTCAGCTTAGGCTTTTCCTTTCTTCCTTTCTTTGAGTCTTTCATCAATCTGTGGTTTCTCTAAAGTTTTCCACAAATACTTATTATGCAGCCCTCCCTTTGGACTTGTCAGAATCTCGAGATCTGTTTTTTTTCCTGGACTTGGCCAGCTTTCTTTGGAGGGGAGTTTCCTCCTGGCTTTGGTCTGCTTCTGTTCCTGAGTACTTTTGGCTTGGAAAAAGCTCCTTATGAATGTAGTTGTCTCTCTCAGACTGTCTGTCCAAGCATGAAATTCAATAGTCATTTTATGACAGGGGTATGTTTTTCTTAATGTCAGAAATTTTTTCTCCTTTCATTCCATTACTTAATATTTTTTGTTGCTTTAGTTGCTTCACTCTATCTTCAGGATACTGCTCCCATCTGACTAGGATGCAGTCTTCTGTCCTACAAGCCGTATATAGTCTATGTAAAATTAGGCCTATTACCAAGATAGCATTTGCTTTGAGGCACAATCTGTTGTCAACAGAGTATACAGAACTCTGGTTTGATGATAAGGATAATTTTGGATAGAAACAACTCAAGAGATGTTGAAGCAAGAGACCTTAATTTAAGTCCTGTCTCCCTTTCTGACATAACATGATATTGAACAAAATCTTTGTTACATTGCCTAGAATCTAACTGACCCGAGATCTAATTTTGTGTGTTTGATATGTTTTTATTTTATTGGGGAAAGGGTTTATATAATGTAGTGTATATAATATCTATTTGAGGAATTTGTTTAATTATGTATCTTGTGCATATTTGAGGATTTGTTCAAATATATATTTGAAATATATTTATAGTTTGTTTAATAATTATTATATATTATGATTATTATTAACATCTCTGCAACTGATTGTCTTAGTTTCTACACTTGGTTTTGAACTGTAGAACAATAATTCCATATGCATAATCAGGGAAGTGATATAAGACTGGAGCTATGCACATCTCATACAACATTATGAATTTGATGCAGCCTAGCAGTATACGTGATTCCTTATTTAAGTCTATACCATATTTATATCACCAACTTTTCTCTCTTTGATATTTGGCCAAGGACAATTTTGTGGTAGTACTTGGCTATTCTCCATAAATTTGGATTTAAAGTCTAGGGAAAGATTCCAGCAAATTTATGGAATATTAAACATGCATGTTTATCTCTGATTCCTCCACAAAACCACCACAATGAGGTTTCTACCTGCAAGGATCAAGGGAAGAGGCAATGAAAGCACATGAAAGGTGATAACAAAATTCTAAATGATATAAAGCATTTGGATGAGTCATAACTGACTTAGCAAATCACAAAAAGCTGAAAACTAAGTGCCTTGCCAAGAAGCAAGCTAATTTTCAGAGCATAACTCTGGAAAGCTGAGGAAATTGGAGGCAAGAGATCCTCTGAAGATAAATGGTGTGAGGTAGATCAGAGATTTTAAAAATAGGTTAAAAATATATAATTACACCTCTCATATCACCTCTCCCACTTCACACAGCCTAACAGTAGCTCCTCACTCAAATGAGCAAAAGACCACTGTTGCCACTGTTGTACTTTATGGAAAGGCTGACAGAGAATAACTGGTCTTGAAGATTTTAAGCATAGCTGAGAGCAGCAGAGCTGTAGAACAATGGGTGGAGTAAGTAGAAATCTACATAATGATTAGTGATGCTAACTCCCCTCAATTTGCTTAGCTTCACTTTTCTGGTAGCCAAATTAAATCACTGAAGAAGGAGTCTGGATAATTTTTCTCTGAGGATAAGACCAGTTCATAAAGAAGACCTATAGATACTAACATTAGGAGGTCCCAAATTGATTTGGCTGGGCGTTGGCCCCATCACCTACAGTGAATCTTTTCCTTTGACAAGCCCTACCATTCACATAGAGGTTCTAATTAGTATTTAGAGATTCATTCCTAAATATGAACTGATATTCAAACATCACCAGAAACAGACAATAATGAAGGTCTTTAATAACATACATTGCAGCATTCACTATGCTCTTAAAGAGTTCCTACTGTGTACTAGGCAGTATTATGGGTGCTGCAGAGACAGAAAAGAATAAGACAGACAAAAATCCCAGTCTTTACAGAGCTTAAATTCTAGTAGAGGAAGATAGGCACACACAAAAAAAGCTTAGCCATTAAATAGTATATATAATACTCTTATGAGCAAATTTTATGAAAGAATTAACAGGGACAATGCAGGAAACAGAACATACATGTTTAAAATCCTTAGAAAGATAAGACACTGCATTTGTTTCATAAGAATAGGATTTTATACGAGGCGCCTGGGTGGCTCAGTTGGTTAAGCGACTGCCTTCGGCTCAGGTCATGATCCTGGAGTCCCAGGATCGAGTCCCACATCGGGCTCCCTGCTCACCAGGGAGTCTGCTTCTCCCTCTGACCCTCCCCCCTCTCGTGTTCTCTCTCTCATTCTCTCTCTCTCTCTCTCAAATAAATAAATAAAATCTTTAAAAAAAAAAAGAATAGGATTTTATACTTTAAAAAAGGGGGGAATCCACAGAAAAGGAAATATATAAAATTAATAAATAGCAGAACTTTTTTAAAACTGATAGAAAATTTGGAAGATAAAGTTCAGTGAATCTCTGAGAAAGTAGAAGACAGAAATGTGGAGAGAATAAAAAGAGACAAATATTAGAGAATCTGTCCAAAAAGGTAAGCATCAAAAGAATAAGAGTTCCAGAAAGAAGGGATAGAGAAAATTTTTTAAAAGGGGAAATTATTAAGGAAATATAATAAGAAAAATTTCCAGTACTGAAGGATATAATTTTACAGATTAAAATAGTCTAGCACATCTTTACCATTTTTTATATAAAAATCCTTCCTTCAAGAACAATTTTCCTTCCTTTCAATGTATATTACTTAGATGTTCTGATTTCTTTTCTGAAAATATTTTTATTTTATTCTCATTCTTGAACAATACTGATTATAAAATTACAGTTTTTCACTATCAGCCCTGTGAAGACATTATTCCATAGTGTTCTAGACTCTATTGTTGATTTTAATAATTTATTGTTCCCTCATTCTCATTTTCCAATAGTTGTTTTTCTGTAATTTAAGTTTCTACAGTGTCAGGAAAATACAGAGTATCAAGCTTTGAAAGTGTGAGTTTCATCTAATTTAATTCTCTATTTAATTGCTCTAATTATCTATTTGATAAATGTTTCACATTCAGTAAAAAAAAATGTACATTCTTCAGTTATTGGATGTAGTATTTAAATATGTCAATTAGGGCAAGTTGGTTAATAGTATTGTTCAAAACTTTTGTATCCTTACTCCTTTTATTTCATTGGCCTGTTCTGACAGTTATTGAAAGTTATTGAGAGATGCATGTTAAAATCTCTAAGGTTTTGTATTGTGTATTCTTTTAATTCTATTAACTTTTAATTTATATAGTTTAAAGCTGTTTTCAAGTACACATAAATTTAGAGATGTAATATATTCCTGCTGATTCAAATGTTTCATAATTATGAAACATCCCTCTTTATTTCTCTTAGTAAGTCTTGCTTTAAAGTCTACTCTGACTGATATTAACATATTCACAGAAGCTTTCTTCTAAATAATGTCTTTATGGCATACCTTTTCCATAAGTTAACTTTCAACCTGTCTGTATTTATATTTAAGAAGTATTTCTTGTAAATGGAAAATAGATGCATCTTTTAAAAACTCTAGTATGGCAGATCTGTCTTTTCATTGGAGTATTTAGTCAATATACATTCAGTTCAATTACTGATATAGTTGGGATTTGGTCTAACCATCTTGCTATTTTTTTTAACCTCTCTCTCTCTTTTCTTTCCCCTTTGCTCATTTGTTTTGTTTCTTAAATTCCACATGTGAGTGAAATCATACAGTATTTGTCTTTCTCTGACTGACTTATTTCGCTTAGCATAATACACTCTAGCTCCATCCATGTCATTGCAAATGGCAAGATTCCATTCCTTTTTATAGCTGAGTAATATTCCATTGCATATATATATATATATATATATATATATATATATATATATATACCACATCTTCTTTATCCATTCATCAGTCAAGGGACACTTGGGCTCTTTCCATAATTTGGTTATTGTAGATGATGCTGCTATAAACAACAGAGTGCATGTATCCCTTTGAATTAGTATTTTTGTATTCTTTGGGTAAATACCCAGTAGTGCAATTGTTGGATCATAGGGTAGTTCTATTTTTAACTTTTTGAGGAACCACCATACTGTTTCCCAGAGTGGCTGCACCAGTTTGCATTCCCACCAACAGTGCAAGAGGGTTCCCCCTCCCCACATCCTCACCAACACCTGTTGTTTCTTATATTGTTGATTTTCTGACAGGTGTGAGGTGATATCTTATCGTAGTTTTGATTTGTATTTCCTTGATGATCAGTGATATTGAGTATCTTTTTTTTAAGTTTTTATTTATTTATTTATTTGAGGGGGGAGGGGCAGAGGGAAATGGAGAGGGAGGGAATCTCAAGAAGACTCCATGCAGAGTGCAGAGCCCAACACAGGGCTCAATCTCAAGACCCTGAGATCATGACCTGAGCCAAAGCCAAGTCAGACCCTTAACCGACTGAGCCATCAGGTGCCCCTTGAGCATCTTTTCATGTTTTATATATTTTATCCATCTTTGATACATATTTATTTCAGCCAGAAATTGTCTGGTACCAGCTATACCATTGTGTTTACTAATGGAATCCCTTGTTTTATATTTTTTCTTCTTAACAGCTTTACTGAGGTATGATTGACATACAACAAACATATATATGTAAACTGTACAATTTGATGTGTTCTAACACGTGCCTATTATGAGAAGCTATCATCAAAATCAATACAATGAGCATAGCTATTACCCCCCAAAGTTTCCTTTTGTCTCTTTGTAATTTCTCCTTCCTAAGATGATTACTGATCTACTCTCTGTAATTATAAATTAGTTTGAATTTTCCAGAATTTTATATAAATGGAACCATACTATAAGTATTCATACTGATTTGTCCTCTTTCACTTAGTATAATCATTTTGAATCTCATTTATGTTGTGTGTGTCAATATATTCTTTCTTTTATTACTATTTATATCATATATAAATACCATAATTTATTAAGTCCCTTAAAAATTGTTTAAATTCAAATTGCAGTTCATGGCACACACACACACACACACACACACACACACACACACACACACACACCACTTAGAATTATACCTGGCAATGTTTTCTAAAATTTCAGAGACTATTTCCTTTAACAAAGCTTATAACTCATCATTTTGAGGTAAAATTACTGGTACAACATATCTACAGCATTTTAATTAGATTGATCATTTCCAGGTTGATATTTTTTATGTATTATATCATGCCTTGAGAATTAATCACATGGAAGGCAATATTAGCTACTTTTGCCTGAGACTTAATCTAAAAAATCAATGTGGGTATAATACCATCCTCTAAAATATTGAGCCATTTAATTTTAACAGATTCATTTTTTTTCTTTTCCTATAGGGAATCTCTTCTGAAAACTCTGGAGGTGGAAAATACTTTGAAAACAAAATGAGTGAAACTTTAAAAATGTTTCTCACCACAGCTGAGTAAGACTATTTTTTAAAGTTTGAAAACAGGATGGATACATTTAAAATTCAACAAGTGTTAACAAATGGATTATGTATTTATATACCAGGATGATCTGAGGTATAATGAGGTTATAAAACCTGTGATATATTTGATAAACTGCAGTATCAATTTTATTATCTACTATTTAGGAAAATGTAGAGTTAATCAAATTATGTGGTTCATTGTGAATGAAACCACCCATTAAAAAATCTCTGTAGCATCCTCATAAGAGGAAACATTTCATTCATTTTTTTCCCTTTTAACCATGCTGCACTGGTTAAAAGTTTTAATGTAGTCAGAGGATTATGTTCTGTGATGTAACAATCAATGGATCCTTTGACAATAGCAAATCTCTGTTACATGGCTGTTACATTCAGTAAGAAAATATAGTATTATTATAAAAATTATAAAATATTAGTGCATGTAAAAGTATTTATTTGTTGCAAGCAACAAATATACTCAACAAAGTTGAGTATAACTATTTTAAGCAAAATGGAATTTATTGGAAACAGATGGAATGTCTTAGCATTTGGAAGAAAGCAAGTGTGAACCAGGGATGCTCTTATGGTACATTTAGTGGAACTAAATGCACAGTTATAGAAATATGAGATACTTAGGGCTCGATGTAGGATACGTCATTGGAACAAGTGCCTAACAGAAAAAAAGCCTTATTTTAAGTCTTTATAAGAGTGAGAATTAGCATTGTTGAATCAGGAAAGGTCCTACTGAAAGTGGATGACTTGAGGAGGGTTTAACAAAATAACTATTTCCAATGATGTGGACTCTTTACAAAAGGCTCTTATTGTCTAATAGATGCTATTAAAGATAACAGTCCCCAGAACCTGAATGGAAGTGTCTTATAGAGAAAGCTGCCTTGAAATGAACTGTAACTTCAACAAGGGATCAAACCATCCCATGAGACTCCACAGAGAAGGAGTCAGGAGAATAAGCCTGACCTCACTTCTCCCTCACTCCAGACCCCAACACGAACGTTGCTTTAGCTACCTCCTACTGGTAGCCAAAGTCAAGGGAGGCCATTAATAAAGGCAATACCAGTAAATATGCTGAGGGGAGAGCAGAGTGGAGAAAGATGGAGAATGTCCTGAGTTGGGGAAGATATCTAGCACAATTTTGAAGCATGGAGAACTATCCTTGCTTATCTCTTATACATCAGTCTCTGGTAGTCTAGGTAAAGCTGTCTTTTTAAAGTATGAGTTAAGGGGCGCCTGGGTGGCTCAGTTGGTTAAGCGACTGCCTTCGGCTCAGGTCATGATCCTGGAGTCCCGGGATCGAGTCCCGCATCGGGCTCCCTGCTCAGCAGGGGGTCTGCTTCTCCCTCTGACCCTCTTCCCTCTCGTGCTCTCTGTCTCTCATTCTCTCTCTCTCTCTCTCTCTCAAATAAATAAATAAAATCTTTAAAAAAAAATAAAGTATGAGTTAAGAGGAAAGAAATATGGTCTGCCTGCATACAAAGATGACATTAAAAAGTAAGAAAATAGCAGAACACATTTCTTAGATATGAGGAAAACTCATCAGTAAAATCTTTCCAAAAATTGCATTAACATGCAAGATAAAACACCCAATGTGAGCTAAAAACAAAACAAAAATATGAAATAATCATTGCTATTCAGGAACATGAAATGCAAAATTAGAGAAGTTCAGAGAAAAGATGACCAGTTAATAAAGAATATTAAAAATGGAACTGATAGATTTAGCAAAAAAAAAAAAAAGAGAGAAGCAATAGGCAAAATTATTTAGGAAATAAACACTATATTTCCAGAAGCCCAAAGGAGAATAGACACTGTGGAAACTTCAGTTAGTGTCATTGAGAATAGTATAATAAAAGTGAAGAAAATGAAGCAAAAGTAAAATGAAGGAAAAGATTTAGAGAGAAAATAACATATAGAAAAGATATGCAAGGGAGTGCAAAAGAGATACATCACACCTTTAACTGGAATCAAGCAATAAAACTAAAACCATGAGCCTTGAGATAAGTAGATGATTGATAGATAAATAGATAGATGATATATAGGGAGATATAAGTAGATGGAGAGAAAGATAGAGAGGCAAGCATGTATTTTTTCATGGTTCTGGTAACTTTTCTTTCTCCTTGTCTCTTCAGGCCTTAGGGTCCATAGTGGCCTATTGTTACTACCCCCTGGATACTTCAGCATCCCTTGTAATTTCCTTAAATATTATAAATGTCTTTTAAAAATAGTATTTTTACTAAACTTTTCTTTCAATCTTCCTGATTCATACATCTCCCAAATTTGTATCGATAGCTATAACCTTTCTCAAGAACCCCAACTTCGTACACTAAACACTCACTTGATATTTCCTCTTGGACGTCATTTTGGAAACACCTCAAAATCAGCACACACAAAACTGAACTTCTGGAATTCCCCCAAACACCATCTCTGCCAGTGTCTTCCCCGTGTTAGTTAATGGCAACTTCATCTGTGGAGTGGCTTAAGCCAAAATCTTTCTCTTGGTCCTCATTCCTAATACTCATCAGACATACCATTGGATTATATTCAAAATGCATTCAGAATATGATAATTTCTCATCTCCTTCACTACCAATTCCCTGAGCTAAGATGTACAAGACACTCACAGAGAAAATTGCAAAACTTTATTTAAAAGTCATTAAAGATGAGATTAATAAAGGGGCTAATACACATGTTTTTAGATTAGAAGACTCAATATTATCAAATATAATCTATATAATATATAGATTCAATAAAATTACAATAAAATTCCCATCTTTTTTTAAGATTTTATTTATTTATTTTAGAGAGAGAGAGCATGAGCTGGGGGAAGGGCAGAGAAAAAGACTCTCAAGCAGAGTCCCTGCTGAGCACAGAGCCCCACAAGGGCTTGTGACCCAGAGATCATGACCTGAGCCAAAACCAAGAGTTGGACCTTAACTGACTGAGCCACCCAGGTGCCCCTCAAATTCCCATCTTTTAAGAGGTAGAAATTCTATGCTTTATGTAGAAGACAGAGGTCTAATTATAGCTAGATACTCTTAGAAAGGAGGAATAGAGGAATAGGTAAAACTTATGTAGATCAAAACTTATCCTAAGTCTATAGAAACTATGAAAATTTAGTGTTACTACAAGAAGAATAAAATATACCAAATAGAAAAAAATGTTGAACACGTAAACAGACCAATGCATGTGTATGGACAATTGATAACTGATGAAGGTAACATTGAAAAGAAGTAGGTAGAAGAAGGTCTTCACATTAAATGATCCAGGAAAAAAGAGAAAAACAATTCTTCTAATGATACACAAAAATTAATTTCAGATGGATTAAAAATCTAGTCTTGAGATTGAGAAAAGATTTCTTAACTAAGACTTTAATACACAATAGCGTAAAGGAAAATACTGATAAATTGTCTACATTAAAATGAAAATCCACCATTCCTCAAAAGTTATCAGTGTCATGTATCTAGAAAGGCCAGCATTTAAAATATATGAAGAATTTCTAAGAATCAATCAAGAAAGAAGCAAGATATGAATAAACCCTTCACATAAAAAGAAATACCAGAAGCCAAAAAATGTATGAAAATATTCTTAATTTCATATTGGTAAAATGTTACTTCAAACAACAATGAACTAGCATTTTACATTTAGGAGATAGGGAAATAAATTTTCTCGGAATATCAGCATTATCGAGGAAAGAAAAAAATGACAATTTTACCAGTGGAAACATTTGAATGTTTGAAAAAACAATTTGTCAATAACCATTAATCATATACTATGAACAGCAATTTCTTTATTAGGTGCATACACCTGAGAATCGCTAACACATATGCCCCAGGGAACATGCAAAATAATGTTTGTAGCAGCCATGTTCATAATTTCTTCAAAGAAAAAACAATCAAAATCTCATTAAGACTAGACTAAATAAATAGTATTTATTCAAATGGAATAGGAAGCAGCACCGAATATAAGTGAACTACAGCAGTGTGTGTACTCGTGAATCTCTCAAACCTAAGATTAGGTTAAAAGAACAAGACTCAAGAAAATTCAAATATAGTTTTAAAACAGTGAAAATTAAAATATATTATTTGAGATTTCAAATCTAGATGATAAAACTATAAGGAAGAGCAAAGAAATTAGTATAACTAAAGTCAGAATATGTTTATTTCTGGTTGGAGAAAAAGAAAAACATTTAAGAAAGAGGACACAAAGTTTGGAAGGTAACAACACTGTTTTATCTCCTAAGATTGAAAAGTGTATTTATGTGTCTTTTCTTATTATTTAAATGTACCTGTATATTATCTACTCTCATGTAATATGTTTCACGATAAAAATGTTACACAACAAAAGAACAAGATATATTGTTGGAGATACCAATTTATTTCCACAGAACAATTGGATTCTATTTGTTAAAAAGTAAAACATTTTTAAAAGATTACATATGTTTTATTTGAGAGGTGTAACTTGAAAAATTAAAAAAGAAAATATTGGAAAGAAATGTAAAATTAGAAGGGATTAACTATTATAAGTTGTAATAGTTAAAGGACTGCAGGTCTAGACCTAAAGTATGAAAATCAAAAACGTTGAAATAGAATAAACAGGTGAGAAGATCTTTTGGTTCATAAATAGTTAATAGCTGATAACAGAGGCAAGGCACACTGGTGGGAAACTTGAGTTATGTTGGAAGAACTAATTTAAAACATGGTTTAAAAAATGTTCACTTTGGGCACGTGGGTGGCTCAGTCGGTTAAGCGTCAGCCTTCTGTTCGGGTCATGATCCCGGGGTCCTGAGCACCCTGTCAGTCTCCCCGCTGAGCGGAGAGTCTGCTTCTCCCTCCGCCCCACCCGCCCCCGCTCATGCTCTCTCTCTTTCACACTCACACTCTCTCTCTCAAATAAATAAATAAAATCTTTTAAAAATATATTCACTTTGCATCATATACCAGAAAAAATTCTAATACATATTTAAAATTAAATTGTTTCTTAAATGCAAGGAACTAGAAGATAAAATTTTATGAGAAGCACTGATATTTTTACATTACGGTTATAAATACATGGAAATATTTTAATATACAAACATTCTAAGTTTCCTTGTATAAAATAATCAAAATGTAAATTTAAAAATAGTCTGGTGAATTACTGAAGAAATATTTTATTTTTTATCTTTATCTCTATGAAGAGATTCTAGAAATTGATCATAAGTTACCTTCAGTGTCTATGTACTTAATATCAAGAGATTTTAATGTGGAAATCCAAGGAAACAACAATTTTTGCACAATGCAGTCAACACAACAATTTTAAGAACACACACAAAAGACATGTCAGATATGTCACACACACAAAGAAACTAGAAACCAAGCATATGAAAAGATGTTCAGTCTTATCATTTTTTTCCTACCTAAGGAAATTTAAATTAGTGTATAAATAAGTTGTCATGTTAATAATGAGCAGAGCAATGTGAAATCGGCACTTAAACATTACTTGTGTCATTATGTTTTGGAAAGTTATTCAGTACCATTGTATCAAATTTGATAAAAATATTTCTAACTAGTGATCAAATAACCTATCTGGAAATCTATCCTAAAGAAGTAGTAATCCAAAGTGTAAGGAAAAATCTTTGAGGATAAAGATATTAAAAGCTGTATTATTTCTAATGGCATGATATTGAAATGTATCTAGATATCCAGTAATGGGAAGGTGAAATACATTCTCTTAAAGTGATATTATTCTGGAAGTAACATGATGGTTAAAAGATGATGTAGGAAACATAAAAAGTACTTACGTTGTGATTTTAAGTGATTAAAGACCAGGTATAAAATTGTATATATATTGATAAAAAGTATAAGATGCATCAAATTACCAGAAGAAATACACCAATATGCTAACAGTAATATATTAAGATGGTGGTATTCTGGTCATCTTTTCCATTTTTCAAAACTTTCTCCACTAGGATTACATGGCCTTCATATTTAAAATATGTAAATATAAAGGTATTGCTGATATTTGCAGTCAATTATTTGAGTCTGTGTACACGGTATGGATGCAACTGTGTGAGTAACACTCTACATAGAAAATTTCTTGCAAATGTAAGAAATATAGCTCATTGAGGTATTTGCATTTTTTCTGAATAACCTTGAACTGACACTTTAAAAATAGAGAATGCCTGATGATAACCTACTTGAGCATATCCTTTAAATCAGCATGTCAAGTGATCACAGCTTAATGATCATCAAAAAGGCATTTTCTCAGAGCCTGTGAGAAAGAGGACTACACAATAATCCACCCAGAAAGACAATAATGTAGCAGCTTACATAAATTGCTACAGAAATGAAGAAAACATTCTACATGTAATCACTATGAATGGATTGAAATCTTTTGAGTATTGGTGTTCTCCTCAGTGAGAATAAACTCTGGTCTGTATCGCTGAAATGTTAAACCATGCATGATATAAGTTTATGTCCTTAAAGAAGTGAGAATAAGCAGGAGACCACAACCACAGTAAGGGGCTTCTGAGCCTTCTGGTGATATATTATTACTTTGCCATGTTTGCCAGGCAATTCAATGTCTGTAATTCAACAGCCCCCTTCATTGTATCAGTGATGACTCCGAGGTATCCACACACCAGCAGAGGTAAATTTCACTCCAGAATGTATCACTGATTATCTCTGCACCAGCTTAGGTGGGAAAACATTTCCATGCTTTGGGAAGAATACAGGACTTTAATTTGCAGAAATATTTTTAAAGTATGTTATTTTAAAACTGAAAGGTCCTTGCTGGCTGCATTAGATATTTGCTTTAACATCTTTTTCTAATAAGTTAAATTCAATACAAAGTAGATTCATCTTGTATTTCATCCAACAATTTCTCATTAAAAAAAAACTGTAGAATACATGTAAAACTAACATTATGAGAAAAGTCTCTGGGCTTTTTCTTTTTTTGTGATATGTATAGGCATTTTCCAAATGTATACAGTTATCTTACTGTTTTTACATTTATTCAGTACTTCCAGCTCTTTGTATGATCCAAATTCAGTTTATCTTTACTTTAAAAATGAGCATTCATCCATCAGAAAATAGTTTATGTAACATCTACAGTATGCACAGGGAATACAGTATTGAATTAAATAGACAAAGACCCTGCCCTCATGGAACTTAACATTTTAGTGGAAGTGGGAGAACATTGAAATTATGCTAAAAGTGATATAAACACAGTGTTAGTAGCAAATGCTATGAAGAAAAGAATGTCAGGGATGGAGAAAGACAGACTGTTCAGGGAAAAGCTCTCTGAATCGATGACATTTGAGTAGAGCTCTGAATGATGTAATGTGGGGGAAGAATATTCTAGGGAGAAGGAATATCACTTCCAAGAGTACTGAGAGAAGTAGACCAGGCTGTCTATAGCAGAGCAAATGGGAGGGAGAGTAGGAACTGACAAGTACAGAAAGTATGTGAGGGAGGTTATGTAGATATTATTGTGTTTTAAATATAACTCTTTAAATTTTTCATATGTGCTCATCACTCATTAAATAGAAAAACACTCGCAAACAAAGAAACAAAAATCACGCTCTTGTGAATTTTGGGAGGGGGTGATGAACGTATAAATTATGGTTATTTTGTTCTCACCATGCTCAAACAATCTTGCCCAACATGGTTCATGACATGTAGCACGGTGCATATGGTTTGCATGCACCAGACTAAGATTTTGCTGCACTGGGAGGGAAAAGTGAATGCCCCACAGTGTCACCTGATATTTTGAAGTGAGGACATTTCCACAGCAGCTGGAGACACAAAGACACTGGTGTTAGAAAAGTCAGACACGTATTTCTAAATAAGTCAGGATTTATTTAACTTTTATTTTCATCAGAGCTACAGCCAATCATTCATCAGAGATTTGAACCCTGCCAAACAAGCCCCTCCAGACTCACTTGGAAAGGCTTGCATACTCCTTTCCACACCGGGTGGGCTCAGAATGAAGCACAACTCTGGGAGCTGCCAATATTTATACATTCAATTCAGTTCTTTTATCTGGAAGTGAGACCAGTCAGGGAAAGAGAAGCAGATTTTAACATCTTGTTTCTCTAATATGGGGGTGTAGGGATTGCAGGTCTACATTCGCTTCACTGACTTCCACTTAAAACATGTTAAATACGGGACAAAAATAAAACAGAAAATTTCATGCTCTGTATGTTCAGGGACTTTACAAAATATGTATAATTTTTACAGCTCTGTCTTATAAGTCTGCTATAAACAATGGGACAGTTTGGAGTATCATTTGGGTGTAGTATCTTTCATCATTCTTTACCGATGATTGTGTTATTTAATTTGTAAAGATGTTAAAGGAGCATTCTCGATTTGTGTTAAGTTACTTAAAACTCCTTGGGATACAGCATAATAAATGTATCCTAAAATATTCTATGCAAACTGTCCATATTTCTCTATCATGAAAAAGTAAGCTGTAATTCATGTTCAGTCCAACTGATTTAGCAAACTTGAAATTGAAAACCACCTTTGCCTTTTTATACCCTGGTATTAGTAGTCTTCAGAGCCAGAACAACCTGCTGTGAAGCTTGGGACTTACTTAAAAAATATGCCACAGGCCATGGCAGTGATGTAGAAAATTTACTTCTGGATAGAAATTTTATTAAAAATTAAAATGGGGACAAATTAGAATATTGCATAAATTACATTTTTACCCAAATACAATTTTGTCTGCACTAAAAATTGTTTCAAAGACTATACAATTTTTTAAAGATTTTATTTATTTATTTTTTTGACAGAGAGAAAGAGAAAGAGCACAAGTAGGGGGAGGGGCAGGCAGAGGGAGAGGGAGAAGCAGGCTTCCCGCTGAGCAGGGAGCCCAATGCAGGCTCGATCCCAGGACCCTTGATCATGATCCGAGCCGAAGGCAGTCGCTTAACCAACTGAGCCACCCAGGCATCCAAGACTATACAATCTTTAGTTTTGTACTCATTTCCTTCACTTTTTCCTTGTATGCAATTAGCTATTTAATAAGCCTATTTATAACCCAAAAAATTTATCTTACTTCATTTTGCATACAGATATAAAATATCTATGAACACAGGAGAAACCCAAAAAACCTACAACTATGGTGAATTAGAAACTACTTCAAGGAAGTGTGAACTCTGAAAAGATGGGAATTATTATACTTCATATTGTTTCCCTAATAAGCTTTATCCTAAAACTTTATCCTAAAACTTTATCCATTTTATCCTCATAGATTCCTTGAGAAGGTCTGGGAAAAGGCATTACTATCTCTATTTGAGTAAGAAGGAAATTCAATGTGACATTTACTGGTATTTTATTTTAAATTTACTACTATTATTAGTAGAGGTTGAAATGAATTTGATGTATTTCAGAATGAAAAGCATTACAATCCATGAAGAATATTTCTACACTAGAGATAAAAATAAAACAAGGAGTTAAAATGTAAAAACTCAATGGAAAAGCTACTTGAAAGAGGTGAGCTTATTAATTTTTTTTCTTCCCATGTGCTTGGTCTATCTTATTCTTTTATTTAAATTCAACCTGCTTTCTTGTCTTTAAGAAAAGACCTTCAGGCTTCCTTCTTATAAAAGGTTTCAGAGAAGTTTTAAGGAGGGATTTGAGAGAGGAGATGATTTTGAATAATGGGCATGAAATAAGAGAGTGTTTTTAGAGTTAAGTATAGTATGGAAAATTTCAATCTTAAAAGTGGGAATATGAAGCTATATGCTATATGTTTAAATCCTTTCTAACAAGGATAATAATTTAAAATTTTTTAATGTGATTTTCCTTTTTTTTCCTTCCTTGGTACATGACCTTCACTCTCTTGGCCTAAGGCATCCATCTCTCTGGGTTTGTATGTAAAGAAAATAGGGATAGAGAGGTGTATCCAGCTTTTGAAAAAGTCAAAATAGAATTAAGCAGTAAGACAGGTTATTATCTTAAAAGACAATTTTCCAGATTTGTTTATTTCCCACTTTATCTAACAACCAAGCCTGCATGACCCATGCTCAGAGAATTCTCCCACAGTAGAGGAGATATTGCTGGCCACCATTAAAGCTTAGTGTATGTATGGGAAAAGAAGTATAGAAAAAGAAAAGCCCTCCATTTTCAATTTTGGAGATTAGTAATAAGTAGAATAAGAATGCAAAGGAGCATATGCACGGAGGTTTTCCTTCTCTGTGTTATGTAAAAGTAAGAGTCATTTTAGGGTAGAAAGGAACCCTAAATGCCTCCTCCCCTACCACCCCTGTACCAGCACCCGCCCCCCACATACACACCTCCACTTCTTATTTGAGAGTCTGAGAGGGGATCGCTTTGAAGACTAGCTGAGACCAATCAAAGATCAGTTTGCCTGGTCATTGTGTTCAACCAAAAGAAGACCCTGAAATGTTGCTTTCTTGAGCCACCCTTGTTTCCAGAATTAGCTGTGAGTCTGGCTGTGGAACTTACCATGGAGGCTCATAGGCATAAGAATAAGGCACTGACTATGGGAAAGAAAAGACGGCTTAATTTAAAAGAATATTATTGGAAGTGAAGATATAATGTCCAAAACATATTAAAGGGCTTGTATCAACAGGACTTGATGGTAAGAGAGAAAAGAGTCCTGTATCATTTTTAAGATCTTTGGAAGGAGTGGTGGAATGAATGGTGGGATGAGGAACACAGAAGGAAGAGCAGTTTGGAGTTGATAAATTCACTTTGGAGATTTTGAGTTTGAGATGCTTAAGTAACATCAAAATGGCGTCTGGGTTTTATGGTTCAAGAAACATCTGATCTAGACAGATAGATCTGTGAACCATCACAGCAGAGGTGACAATCGAAGTCTATGGAGTGAACAAGACAAGCAAGTGTAATATGGAGAGCGAAAGAAGAATATCACAAATAATTCTGGGAAACACCAATATTCAAGGGGAAAAAAGAAGAGATGCCTTTGAAGGAGACAAAGAAAGGACCAAAGAGGGCAGAGAAAAACCAGGAGGGAAAGGGGTCACAAATGCCAGTGAAGAGAGCCTGAAGAAAGAGACCGTGGTCAACGGGTCAAATTCTGCTGTTAAGTAAGTGTTAAATGTTAAGTGAGATAAGAACGGAGAGTTGGATTTAGCAACTCAGAGATTGTAGGTGACCTTGGTGGCAGCAGTTTCAGTGGAGTGTTGGGAGGCAGAAAACAGACTATGGTGAGTGAAGGAGTTAATTTAAAATGAGAAAAGTGTGACAGTGGAAGCAAATCATTCTCTTATAGGACTTGACAGAGAAGAGAATAACTGGAGGAGGGTACACGATTTAGGAAGAAATTTCAGCAAATGTACAGGGTGTAGGGGCAAAGTTATTAGAGAGAAATTAAAAATACCAGAGATAGAAGATAATTGATAGAATAAAGTTCCTAAGAAGACAGGAAGGGGCACGTTCTAAGATATTCAGATCTCTCTAGCAAGATAATGTTGCTAGAGAGATTCCCTCTAGAAAAGGGGAGGTACACCTCCCTTACTGTGTTGGTTGAGGAAATAAGAACAGATGCACGTTATTTTTTGGTCATGGTATTGGAGAACTAGAGAAACATGACTTTATTGGAAGGGCTTTAGCTGGTACTTAAATAAGCAGGGGTTAATGAAGTCATTTAATGAAGAAGGGGAAGTTTCTACTCATCTCAAAATTGAGATGTTGAACGGCAAAGACTCTACATTAACATGGATCTTGGGCATTTAAATTGCTCCCTTCACAGTAGTTCCCCAGAATCCACTTTGCATTCCCAGCAACAACAGATGTATGTTCTAATTTCTCCATATCATTGCCAGCATTTGGTGATGTAAGCCTTTTCTTCTCCCCTGGAAATTCCCCTTACTTCCTCCACTTCTGGATGGTAGCTCCCTCACCATAGCCTCCAGACAGTCTCATGCTGCAAGGGACTTTCCCCACATGCAATCCTGTCAAAGTGTTGCCCAGCTAAAGTTTGTGTGTGCTACTACCACCTCATGATTATATATTTTTCCCTGATCAGTCCCCAAATACCTCAATCCTCCTAAGCATAGTTGCCCAGATATTTCCTTCCCCCTGTGCCTTGAAAAATGCAGACCATTGCAGAGTACGATCATCTCCTGGAACCCGTGGCATGGGATTTCTAGTCAGAATATACATAAATGCTTAAGACTGACTCCTTGTGGGATAATGAGATTGTGTGAGCTCTAACGCTTCGCTTTTCAGAATCAATCTGTTATTACACTTACATATGTGATACCAGTAAAGTGTATGTTTAAGCTCACTTTAAATGATAGAGCAAGTTAGTCTTCTAATAAAATTTGAATATCTTCAACATTAGAAATCATGATATTTTGTAATATCAAGTAATAATAGGTTGAGGCTTTTGAAATACTAACCGTACTGAGGACAGACTCCACTTGTCAAAGCTACTTGAAATAATGTAAATGGATTTTGCTAGAATAGTGTAGAGTCTTGATGAAATGTTTATATTTTATCTTTTACTTGGGCTTCCCTTTGTACTTGATAGATAGCTTTTTCAATAAGGGATAATAGTGCCCTGTGTTTCTGCTCATGTCACAGACAATGGATTGACAGGAAGAAATTTGTGACCATCATTTGATCATATTCATAACTTTCACTATTGTTTTTAATTTTGAATTAGGGTAACGAAATATGTTGTTTGTTGCCAAATTAACCTTTGGATAAAGTGATCCCTGAGTTGTTATTCAAGTGCCAAATATTTTACTCACATAGCAATTCACTTTCTTGTTACATGCATAGTTGCTGTTTCATCAGTACTGATCAAAACACCACTTTTACCATTTATATCCAGCTGGCAAAAAATTAGCAAACACAGCATAGATATTCAGGGAAAAACAGAATAAAGGTTTCTCAACCTTAGCTCCCCCATATATACATACTATACTTATCAAGAGTAGATCATAATCTTCTGATTATAATCTGCACATTAGTGCTTTCATCTAATTGTGCAGTAATAAGGAAATATGGGGAAAATTTCGTGGGTGGCTCTCTTGAAACGGACACAAAGTGAGAGAATAATTGTGTCTCATGTGAAAGCTCATTGTGGAACACTCGATACATGTCAGCCAGTTTTCTTCCCTCTTACTGCAGTGCCAACTGAATGGGCTCATGAACCACACGCCATGATGACAGGATGTAATTATGCTAAATAACATGAGCTTCCCCTCACCAGGGTGTGCTAACAATGACGTTAGATGAATACCCAACCTCCACCCTCAGACCAATGTTATATCTCCAATAAGATATCATTGCCTAGGTAGACTAGATAGCTAATCACAGACAATTGATTACATTGAACCCTGTCTATCATAGAGGTTGCAGAGATTAATCTTCATTACAAAATAGAACTTTACTCTGAATATAGAGTTGACTTTCCTACGAAAAAAAATTTTTGCCAGCACCATCATTTGTGGACATGTAGATAGCCTTTTCTATTGACATAGTATATCACTCAACATTGCTTCTGATCAAGGAACTTATTTTTATCGCAAAAAATAGTGACTCAATGGGTTAACAGCTATAGGATTGACTGCCTTACCATGTATGAAACACCAAGAAGCATCTGGCTTAATAAAATTAGGAATTATTTTATTAAAGAGCTAGCTTCTTGAAAAGATAAAGAAAATTGACAACTTTAGCTAAACTAAGAAAAAAGAATAGTCAAGTAAATAAAATTATAAATGAAAAAGGAAACATTTTAACGATACTACAGAAATAAAGGATCCTAAGAGACTACTGTGAACAATTACACACCAACAAATTAGAAAATATAGAAGAAATGGATAAATTCCTAGAAACATATAACCTACTAAGACTGAATCATGAAGAAATAGAAAATCTGAACAGACCAATAACAAGTAAGGAGATTGAATCAGCAAGCAGAAACTTCCCAAGAAAGAAAAGCCCAGGACCAGTTAATTTCACTGGTGAATTATATGAAACATTTAAAGAATAATAATGCAGTTCTTCTCAAACTATCCCCCCCAAAAAATGAAGAGGAAGGAACACTCCCAAACTCATTTTACAAAGCCAGCATTACCCTGATACTAAAGCCAGATAAGGTCACTACAAGAAAAGAAAACAATAGGCCAATATCCCTGTGAATATAGGTGCAAAAATTGTCACCAGTATGTTAGCAAATCGAATTCAACAGAATATTAAAAGCATCATACACCATGATCAAGTGGGATTTATCCCTGGAATGGAAGGATGGTTCAACACATGCAAATCAATAAATGTGATATACCACATTAATAGAATAAAAGACAAAAATCATAAAATCTCAATAAATGCAGAAAAAGCATTTGACAAAACTCAATATCCTTTCATGATAAAAATTCTCAGCAAAATTGGTCTAGAAGGAATGTTCCTCAACATAATAAGGGTCATATATGGAGAGCCCACAGTTAATAGCATAGCCAACAGTGAAAGGTTGAAAGCTTCTCCTTTAAGATCAAGAACAAGACAATGGTGCCCACTTTCACCATTCCTATTCAACATAGTCCTGGGAGTGCTAGAACAATCAGGCAGGAAAAAGATATAAAAGGTATCCAATTCAGAAAGGAAGAAGCAGAACTAACTCTGTGTGCAGATGACATGATTTTATTTGGACAAACTACTAAAATTCCACCCAAATACTGTTATATCTAATAAAAAAAATTCAGTAGTGTTGCAGCATACAAAATCAATTTAGAATAAGCAGTAGAATTCTATATAATAATACTGGATTATCCAAAAATGAAAGAAAGAAAATCTCATTTACAATAGCATCAAAAACAATACATTTGACCAAAGAGGTAAAACATCTCTACATTGAAAACTACATGACATTGATGAAAAAAATTGAAGACACAAATAAATAGATATCCTGTATTCACAAATTGGAAAAATTAATATGTTAAAATGTCTATACAACTTAAAGCCATCTATAGATGTAAAACAATCTCTATTAAGATTCCAATGTCATTTTTTTACAAAAACAGAAAAAAATATTTCTAAAGTTCACATGGAACCTCAAAAAACTCTGAATAGCCAAAGCAATCCTGTAAAGGAAGAACAAAGCTGGAAGCATCACAATTCCCAATTTCAAACTATTCTACAAAGCTATAGTAATCTAAACAGCATGGTACTGCATAAAAACAGAAACATAAACCAGTGGAACAGAATCAAAAGCCCAGAAACAAACCCTCACATATAAAGCCAACAAATATTTGACATGGGAGCCAAGAATACTCAATGGGGAAAGGTTTGTCTCTTCAAAAAATGGTGTTGAGGAAACTGAACAATCATATGCAAAAGAATGAATTTGGACCCCAACATCATACCATACACAAAATTCAACTCAAAATGAATTACATGTAAGACCAGAAACTGTAAAACTACTAAAAGACAACATAGAGTAAAGCTCTTTGACATTAGTCCTGGCAACAGGTTTTTTTTTTGTTTCTTTGTTTGTTTTTTTACATGACACCAAAAGCACAAGCAACAGAAGCAAAAATAAACAAGTGGGACTTTATTAAACAAAAAAGCTTTTGCATAGAAAAAAACCCCACAAAGAACAAAAAACAATCAGCACAATGAAAAGGCAACCTAGAGAATAGGAGAAAATATCTGCAAACCATCTATTTTATAAGGGATAATATCTAAAATATCTAAGGAACGCAAGTAATTCAACAGCAAAAAAAAAAAAAAAAATCCAATTAAAAAACGGGCAAAGGACCTGAGTAGACATTTTTCTAAAAAAGCACAAAAAAGGCCAACAGATACATGAAAAGTTGCTCAACATCACTAATCATCAAGAAAATACAAATTAAACCACAATAAGGTTTCACTTCATAGCTGTTAGAATGGTTATTATCAAAAAGACAAGAGGTAACAAGTGTTGACAAAGATGTGAAGAAAAGGGAACCCTTGTGCACTGTATGCAAATAATGTAAATTGATGCAGCCATTACAGAAAACAGTATGGAGTTTCCTAAAAAATTTAAAAATAGAACTACCATATGATCCAGCAATTCTACTTCCAAAGGAAATAGAATAACATTCCTGAAGAAATAACTGCATCCCAGTGTTTATTGCAGCATTCAATCTGTACATACACACAGTGGAATACTGTTCATTCATAAAGAAGGAAATCCTGCCTTTTGCAACAACATCAATCTTGAGGGCATTATGCTAAGTGAAAAATGTCAGATAGAGAATGACAAATTCTGTATGTTCTCACCTACGTGTAGAAGCTTAAAATCTTGAACTCATGGAAATATAGAGTGGTAGTTACCAGGGACTGAGGGGTGGAGAAATGGAGGGATATTTCATCAAAAAAAAAAAAAAAAAATATATATATATATACTTCCAGCCATAAGATGAATATATTCTGGGGATCTAATGCACAACATGGTGATTATAATTAATAATACCACATTATAAGGGTGCCTGGGTGGCTCAGTTGGTTAAGCAATTGCCTTCGGCTCAGGTCATGATCCTGGAGTCCCGGGATGGAGTCCCACATCGGGCTCCCTGCTCGGCAGGGAGTCTGCTTCTCCCTCTGACCCTCCTCCCTCTCATGTGCTCTCTCTCTTTCTCTCATTCTCTCTCTTAAATAAATAAACAAAATCTTAAAAAAAAATACCACATTATGTACTTTAAAGTTGTTAAAAGAATAGATCTCAAATGTTATCACCATACACAAAAAGTGGTAATTATGTGAGGGGATGTAGTTGTTAACCAAACTTTTAGGGTAATCATTTCACAATATATACATGTATCAAATCATCATGTTGTACACTATATATACATTTATCAGTGTATATATCAGCATATATATCACTGATTTTATAATATATTATATGTAATATAATATATATAATATCTGATTATACATATATATCAGTAAGTCTGGTGGGAAAAAAGTCTTGTTTAGTAATGGTATTTCACAAGAAAGAGAATTTATGGGACAGAGATTATAGCCTAATGCTGGATGTGTTTTCTCATACTTTGGCCGCAGTAGATGTTAATGGACCAGACTAAGTACAGTAGCACTTCCAGAGGAATCCTGTTTTGCCCAAGGAAAAGAAAAAATAACAGCATAAATTAGAAGACCTCTGACGACACAGGTACACATTACACTTCTCTTTACTGAAGACCACAAAAACTCAACTAAGCAAAAGATTTAACAAAGTGACAACTTTTCCATCAGAATTCCATGGGGGCTGATTTTTGAGAAAGGAGGGATAAACATTCAAAGGGAGAGATAGACAATGCCTCATATGTGGTTTTCACAAGGGAGAGAATCATACAGTTGTGTTTTTGCAGTGCATATGTGAGTGTGGTGGGTCGGGAGTGGGATGACAGCTCTCAAAAGTGGAACGTGCGCCAGGACAGCTGGCTGGCAAAGAATGGACTGATATTTAACAACTGCAAGGAGAAGAATAATTTGGAAGGAGGTAGACTTAAAAGAGAATTTTAAGAAGCTTTCTATATAATTCACTGTCGAAGACCTTTAGCCCTCTCAATTAGTCAGAATTCAATCACAAAAATGGAAATCACATAGTTATTTTTAATCAGATAATTTAATATAAGAAATTGGTTAATCAGTTGGAAGTCAAACTGTTGGAGGCTAAATATTGGTTTGGTATTAGAGGACTGGCAAGACAAAATGGGAACTTGAAGTGACACAGATACAGGAACCTTAGGAAGCAGCCACTAAACCTAGGTTTGCCCATTCTACAAAGGGAGATGGTTGGGATTATCAGAACCTAGAATCCTGAAGGAGGGGGGAGGGGTCTCAGGGGTCCAACCCGAGCTGAGACCTGGAGCTCTGAGGGATGGACTACTCAGTTTGTGCTCTCATCTTAGAATCAGTGAGGTTGATTCTGAATGGCAGAAGAATCCTAAAAATGGAACTGTTTCTAGAATCAGAGGGAAGAGCCAATGATGTGACACTCACAGGAATAACAAGCAAATAGGAAGGAGCAAGTTCTTTCTTCCCTCTCCTGTCTTTTGACTTCTCCCTAGTGCCCAGCAATTGGCCAAGCATAACAGGGAGCCAGATGCCAAAGGAGAAATGTAATTTGCAGAGCACCAGCCCAGCCTCACAAAGCCAACTAGAGAAGGTAAGTCAGAGCTGAGAGAAAACTGCTTAACCCCTAACCCACTCCCGTTAAAGGGCCTGTGGTAATGACACATATTTTTTTCAAAAGCTTTCGGGAATCAGATTTGTAATTCCAAGATATGTTAATGATCTTAAAGTTCTCAAGACTTTGAAGCACAGATGAGCACCTGTCTACCCTGTAGCCTTACCTGGCTAAGGAATAAAAAATTCCTAAGTACAGTGTATTTTAGACCATATGATAATTCGCCATTATTCTCTCTCAGTGGTATTAAAGAATGCTCACCTGGAGGAGGGCCATGCAATCAAATGCAGTGCTGGTTTCTCTTCCAAAGAGCAACTTTCTTCCTTTTCACAAAGTTTGTGTTCCCCTATCAGCCAACTGGATAAAATCACCACATAAATGTGGTGATTATAGTTGACCCTTTCTCCCAAAAGTCCTCCTAGAGTGTACACCTGAATGCTTATGAAAGCTACACATTGACCCAGAGATTTTCTTCAATACCGGGGTTTGCCAAGGTGCAGGCAAGAAACACCTCTGGTGGTTCATATGAATATTTTAATTAGTGCCAAAATGCTGCTTCAACCTCACTAATGGGGTGCCGACCAGAGCCCAAGGGCTCACAGTCCAGTTCACTATCTCCAAAACCTGTATGTACCTTGACTCTCCTTTCCTGTCTGCTCCCTCTTCCTGGTATGTTTTAGGGTCCCTGGCATACCTCCCTGCAGCCCTTCCATGGCCCTTTACTATCCCTCAATTGTCATTCCAGCAATACCTCCCTAACTTCCTTTCTTGAATTCTCTGTTTTTCAACTTGGGTTCCAACTGCTTCTCTGTACTCCACCCCAGTCCTTTCTTTCCAAAACAACTGCCCTGCCTAAATTTTAGTCCATAGGGTCCCATTTCCCCAATCCACCCCTCTGCCATGTAAATTCACACAGCTTCAATCTCCTCTCAAGTCTTCAGTATTTGTGCCGCATAGTCTCTGTGAAACTATACATACTACAGCTTCATTATCTCTCTGTTGATCTCAGATTCATTCTCCTCCAATGTCCTCTCTTCTTGCTCTTATCCTTTATGCAATTTTCCCTTCCCAACTTGTCTCTTCCTGATGTTGAATAGATAACTAGAAGAAGATCCAGCTGCTTCTTGCTTGCTTGCTCTTACCGTCTTCTTCTTTTCTTGTATTCTAGCCTTGGAACCTGGACAGCCAGCCCCAGACCAGTTCTCTAGGTTCTATTTTGACTTCTGAAATCTCCGTCCCCTAGCCCCAAGAGCAACTGTTTCATGTGAAGTTGGGATTCTTCTTACCTTCGCACCTACATTTTTATTTTTAACTTAGTTTAACTTAATTCTTTAAGAATAAAAATTATCCTACTTAAACAATATTGTTAAATAAACTAGAAGTGAAGGTATATGTGAAGAGTTTATGTTTGGAAAATATTCTCCTGAAGGTCTTCAGGTGATTTAAAAGATGAGTCCTTGGGTTTTTTGCTTCCTTGGACTTCTCTAATAAGAAACATGCTGTTTTCAAGATTCTAAATAAGATTCCACTTGAGAAGGAAATAAAGACTTTAAGTGACACACTGGACCAAATGGACTTCACAGATATATTCAGAACATTCCAACCCAAAGCAACAGAATACACATTTTTCTTTAGTGCCAACGGAATATTCTCCAGAATAGATCACATCCTAGGTCACAAATCAGGTCTCAACTGATACCAAAAGATTGGGATCATTCCCTGCGTATTTTCAGACCACAATGCTTTGAAACTAGAACTCAATCACAAGAGTAAAGTCAGAAAGAACTCAAATACATGGAGGCTAAAGAGCATCCTACTAAAGAATGAATGGGTCAACCAGGAAATTAAAGAAGAATTTAAAAAAATTCATGGAAACAAATGAAAATGAAAACACAACTGTTCAAAATCTTTGGGAGGCAGCAAAGGCAGTCCTAAGAAGAAAGTATATAGCAATACAAGCCTCTCTCAAGAAACAAGAAAGGTCTCAAATACACAACCTAACCCTACACCTAAAGGAGCTGGAGAGAGAACAGCAAATAAAACCTAAACCCAGCAGGAGAAGGGAAATAATAAAGATCAGAGCAGAAATCAATGAATAGAAACCAAAAGAACAGTAGAACAGATCAATGAAACTAGGAGCTGGTTCACTGAAAGAATTAATAAGATTGATAAACCCCTGGCCAGACTCATCAAAAAGAAGAGAGAAATGACCCAAATAAATAAAATCATGAATGAAAGAGGAGCGATCACAACCAACACCAAAGAAATACAAACAATTATAAGAACATATTATGAGCAACTATATGCCAGCAAATTAGATAATCTGGAAGAAATGGATGCATTCCTAGAGATGAATAAACCACCAAAACTGAACCAGGAAGAAATAGAAAACCTGAAGAGACCTGTAACCACTAAGGAAATTGAAGCAGTCATCAAAAATCGCCCAACAAACAAAAACCCAGAGCCAGATGGCTTCCCAGGGGAATTCTACCAAAGATTTAAAGAAGAATTAATACCTATTCTTCTGAAACTGTTCCAAAAAAATAGAAATGGAAGGAAAACTTCTAAACTCATTTTATGAGGCCACCATTACCTTGATCCCCAAACCAGACAAAGACCCCATCAAAAAGGAGAATTACAGAGCAATATCCCTGATGAACATGGATGCAAAAAATTCTCACCAAAATACTAGCCAATAGAATCCAACAGCACATTAAAAGGATTATTCACCATGACCAAGTGGGATTTATCCCTGGGCTGCAAGGTTGGTTCAACATCTGCAAATCAATCAATGTGATACAATACATTAATAAAAGAAAGAACAAGAACCATATGATCCTCTCAATGGATGCAGAAAAAGCATTTGACAAAGTACAGCATCCTTTCTTGATCAAAACTCCAGAGTGTAGGGATAGAGGGAACATACCTCAATATCATAAAAGCCATCTATGAAAAACCCACAGCAAATATCATTCTCAATGGGGAAAAACTGAGAGCTTTCTCCCTAAGGTCAGTGCCACAGCAGGGATGTCCACTATCACCACTGCTATTCAACATAGTACTAGAAGTCCTAGCCACAGCAATCAGACAACAAAAAGAAATAAAAGGCATCTGAATTGGCAAAGAAGAAGTCAAACTTCTTGAGTCGCAAAGAGAAGTCACTCTCTGCAGATGATATGATACTTTATGTGGAAAAACCAAAAGACTACACCCCAAAACTGCTAGCACTCCTACAGGAATTCAGTAAAGTAGCAGGATATAAAATCAATGCACAGAAATCCATGGCATTCCTATACACCAACAACAAGACAGAAGAAAGAGAAATTAAGGAGTCGATCCCATTTACAATTGCACCCAAAACCATAAGATACCTAGGAATAAATCTAACCAAAGAGGCAAAGAATCTGTACTCAGAAAACTATAAAATATCATGAAAGAAATTGAGGAAGATACAAAGAAATGGAAAAATGTTCCATGCTCATGGATTGGAAGAACAAATATTGTGAAGATGTCAATGCTACCTAGAGCAATCTACACATTCAATGCAACCCCTATCAAAATACCATCAACTTTTTTCAAAGAAATGGAGCAAATAATCCTAAAATTTGTATGGAACCAGAAAAGACCCCAAATACCCAGAGGAATGCTGAAAAAGAAAAGCAAAGCTGGTGGCATCACAATTCCGGACTTCCAGCTCTATTACAAAGCTGTCATCATCAAGACAGTATGGTACTGGCACAAAAACAGACACATTGATCAATGGAACAGAATAGAGAGCCCAGAAATGGACCCTCAACTCTATGGTCAACTCATCTTCGACAAAGCAGGAAAGAATGTCTAGTACAAAAAAGACAGTCTCTTCAACAAATGGTGTTGGGGAAATTGGAAAGTCACATGCAGAAGAATGAAACTAGACCGTTTCCTTATACCACACACAAAAATAGACTCCAAATGGTTGAAAGACCTAAACGTGAGACAGGAGTCCATCAAAATCCTGAAGGAAAACAGAGGCAGCAACCTCTTCGACCTCAGCTGCAGCAACTTCTTCCTAGAAACTTCGCCAAAGGCAAGGGAAGCAAGGGCAAAAATGAACTATTGGGACTTCGTCACCATAAAAAGCTCTTGCACAGCAAAGGAAACAGTCAACAAAACCAAAAGACAACGGACAGAATGGGAGAAGATATTTGCAAATGACATATCAGATAAAGGGCTAGTATCCAAAGTGTATAAAGAACTGATCAAACTCCACACGCAAAGAACAAATAATCCATTCAAGAAATAGACAGAAGACATGAACAGACATTTTTCCAAAGAAGATATCCAAATGGCCAAAAGACACATGAAAAAGTGTTCAACATCGCTCGGCATCTGGGAAATCCAAATCAAAACCTCAATGAGATACCAACTCACACCAGTCAGAATGGCTAAAATTAACAAGTCAGGAAATGATAGATGTTGGCGGGGATGCGGAGAAAGGGGAATCCTCCTACACTGTTGGTGGGAATGCAAGCTGGTGCAGCCACTCTGGAAAACAGTATGGAGGTTCCTCAAAAAGTTGAAAATAGAGCTACCCTATGACCCAGGAATTGCACTACTGGGTATTTACCCCAAAGATACAAATGTAGTGACCC
>NW_027397067.1:50584375-50786632 GCF_003265705.2 Callorhinus ursinus
TGATGTAATGTATGGTGATTAACATAACCTAATAAAATTTAAAAATACAAAAAAAAAAGATTCCACCTGAGAAAGTAATCCCTCAGGGAAAAGATGATCTAGAGAGGTTTGATAAAGTTGTTGATGCTACTTGGTGATTTTACAATTTGTCTGAACTCCCTTTCAGGGCAAAAGGAAGACTGAGACACCGAGCTAGGGCAACAGCCTTGAGGGTATGTAGGGGTTGCAGTGATGAGGACCAAAGAACCTGGTGCCAAGAATTATTGCAGAAGCTGCAGAGGCCTAGGCACTTATAGTGAAGACCAGGATCCAAAATAGCTCAGAGAAACATACACAGAGCAGAAGTGTTAGAACGGAGAATACGGAGCAGAACAGGAAAGCTAAGGATGGTGAGCATTGGTGCTACCTGGAAAGATGCTCTCTGTGGCAGTGAAGGATAATAACAGCAACTTTCTTTAGGCTGCTGTAATTCCAGCCTTCCTGCAGTTGCAAAGAGGCTGTTAAGAGGGTGGAGGGCACACATTTAATGGCACGGACAATAGTAATTTTTGGCAATTGCCAAAAGGAACAAAGTATGTAGGAAAACCCCACTGAATGGAAGAAGCCTCTGTCACTCATTAATGATTTACTGAATAACACAGTTCTTCATTTTGTTAAAGTTTACAAGGTGCTTTGTAGAAGTGGAGAAAATGGTGAGGCAAATGGTATAATAGTTTATACTACTGTGACCTGTGCACTCTTGGGTATGAAGTGATTCTGCAGTCACCTCCTGAGAAATAACTGAAATGCCTGGTCACTTACCAGTGTCACACAGTGGGTACCATGGAATTCAGCAATGCTCTTAAGTGAAACTATTGTAAAATTTCACTTCCACCGTTTTTCCTCTTCTAAGCCCCTCTCCCCACCCAAAGTGAGAACTTCAGAAATTTTGACTTCTTTCCTCTCTCTGCCTTCACCCTCACATCAGTATTTTATTTCAGAAAATTTAATGCTCTCATCTCTCAGTTATTATCAAAAATTCCCTTTCATCTTAGAGCTACTAATCCATGTTAACCACTCCTAGACATTTAGGCTAACTATGTATTTGTGGCTAAGTTTTTTGATCACCATTATTTCTTCCCATTTTATTCTATTAGCAGTTTGGGTTCTGCTGTTTTGCTTGTTTGTTTGTTTTTGTTAGAGTTCTTTCATCATTTTCCCTGGAAATTATACCTAACAATATGCTGGAAACTGAATTTTCTTTTACTTTCACAGGTAAGTAATATCTTGGGTGAGGGTCAGTCTTCTTTCCAGTACTGAGAGGTTATTCCACTGTCTTCTAGTTTCAAATGTTCAAATGTATGTGTCTTTTTTCATGTAGTATGCCTATAACACAGTCAGTAAGCCCTTTTTGCCCTTTTTCTTTTAACACTACTCTTCTTTTTGATGTTCCCAGTCATTAATTTGGCTATCAACAGTGATCATCCTTTTCCTCCAAGTTATTTTTAATCATAACCAATGCCTAATAGATATCCCATTGTGATTTTTGTTTGCATTTCACTGATGATTGGTATGTTGAGCACTTCCTCAAGTACCCATTGGCTGTTTGTATGTCTACTTTGCTGAAATGATTATTCAGGTGTTTTGCTCTTTTTTTTAAAGTGAGTAATAACAAATATGAGGGGATTTTTGCTACCGAGTTGGAGGAGGTCCTATACGTTTTGGATATTATCTCCTTATCAGATAGGCGATTTGCAAATATTTTCTTCCAAGCCATCAGTTGCCTTTTCATTTTGCTGATCGTTCCTTTTGCTCTGTGGAAACTTTTCAGTTTAATATAGTCCCAACTTGTTTATTTTTGCATTTGTTGCCTGTGCTTTTGGTGTCAGATTCAAAAATCATTGCCAAGGAACTTTTCCCTTATGTTTTCTTCTAGAAGTTTTATAGTTTCAGAACTTACATTTAAGTTTCTAATCCTGAGTTGAATTTGGTGTATGGTATGATCTTGGGGTCCAATTTCATTCTTTTGCATGTGGATATCTAGTTTTCTCAACACCATGGAGACTGTCTTTTCCTTATTTTGTATTCTTGGTGCCCTTGTTGAAGACTAGTTGACAGTATATGCATAGGTTTATTCCTTGTCTCTTGAGTCTGTTCCATTGGTTTATGGATCTGTTCTTATGCCAGTACCATATTCTTTTTTTTTAAAGATTTTATTTATTTATTAGAGAGGGAGCGAGAGAGAAACAGCATGAGAGGGGAGAGAGTCAGAGGGAGAAGCAGGCTCCCCACTGAGCTGGGAGCCTGATGTGGGACTCGATCACGGGACTCTGGGGTCATGACCTGAGCCGAAGGCAGTCGCTTAACCAACTGAGCCACCCAGGCGCCCCACCAGTACCATATTCTTGATTGCTGAAGCTATGTAATATGTTTTGAAGTCAGGAAGTGTAAGGCCTCCAGCTTTGTTCTTGTTCAAGATTTCTTTGGCTAAGATCAGGATTTTGATATCAGAATATCTTTTTATACTTTATAGAGTCCTAAGTATAAGTCAAACTACCCATATTGTCCAAAATGTCTGTGTTCATTTGAGGCAATAAAGTGCTTAATAGAACTGAAGCTCGGCTGTGTGGTTTTAATTTCTTGACTTCAGCATTAATAACTATGTGAACTTGATAAATTATTGACCTTCACTTGACTTAGTTTCTTCATCTTTCAACAAGAGATAAGAATGGTACCTTCTTCTTAAGGCTGTTGTAAAGATTACATATGAATGGCCTAAAACCCTGGTCGGCACATAATGACTATCTGAGTCTTACCTTCAAATGTCTTCATACTCACTTTTAGTCATTCATACATCAACATACCTCTTGTCCAACGTAAAGAATCCCAGAATTATTTAAATACATGCACCTGAACAGTGACTGACCTGACTATTCGAGCTAAGATTCTATGCCCCAAAACAACAAATTCAGGTAAATACTCTGCTGAAAGAATTCTGCCCTACTTAGATTCATTTGTTTGTGCTGTATGTTACAATATTTAAAAAATTATATAAACATGTTATATTGAAATAGTCAACCCCCCCAAAAAAGGAAGAAATAGTCAATTTCCATCAATAACCTTGGCTTTTGGAAAACCTCTACTTTTAAATGAAATACTATAGTGGTAGACTTATCACTTACAACAGAAATATTGAAACCTACTACAGACAAATTTTAAAAGGCTTTTACGTTTTTGTTTAAATGCTCGGCATACACTGGTTTCCTCTGTGAGAAACCAAGGTTACGTTGCAGTGGAAACTATTACTGGGAAAATTAATCTCTATGGAATTTACATTCTCATTGGCAATATTGTACAAAAGCTAAATGACCTTTTATTGGGAAGGCCTTCTGGAACTCTGCAAGCATAAGGAATTTTTGTTGTTTGTTGACACTTAATTGAGAATACAGTTATTGTTTTGTACTTCCTGATTCATGTCAAATTGCAAAGATAGAAAGATATCTTCTGGTTTAGTGAATTTAGATATAATTTTTATTAAAGAAATTGTCATAACTGATATATATTACAGTAATACACATTTCTCAAACTTTTTTGTATTTGTAACAGAAAACTTTTGTTAAACAGAATCTGACTTGGTACCCCTATATATTTAACAAGAAAAAGGAATGTGGCTCTGATTGAAGCTGGAGCGTAGGCTATAATTTAGAGTAGTTGCTTCTCAGGTTTCTCTTTGCTCAATTTCCCCGACTCTCTGACCATTAGTTTTTGAACTGTAGTAAGCAGATAATCGTGTACTTTGCTGAACAAATGTCTTACTATAAAGAGCACTGTATTAAAAAACACTGACCTGGATTAGAAGGGTCCTACCCCGAGGCTTGCATCACTGTATGAAAACAGGTCACTGCAAGACTTAGTTTTCTTACATGTGAACTCAAAAAGGCATCCCACAAAATTGGAAAACAGGTAATAAATATGTTTTTAAACTGTGTTAGGATTCCAAACAATATGTTTGATTGTTTTCTTCAATTTCCAGACATTTAAAGCTTTTAAAGTTCATAATATATTTATCTTATGTGTGGCAACTTTTTGAATACCCTGTAGATGGCATCTAACTATAGAATCTGGGGATTTGAGTTATATTAATATCAACAGCATTTCACAATTTTTATTGAATCAATTGATCTGCTGAAATTTTGAATGTCTCTGTAGTGTATTTCCTTGTGATTTCTTCAACCATATTTATGCCTAGAATGTTCTCCCATAATTAGACATTAACCTATATTTTCCTTCATGTTTTTAAAAATATTGTTTTACTTGTTACTTTGAATTCTTTACTTGAAATTTATTTTCAAATGTGGTATGAAGTGAGGATAAAAATCTTTTCTTTTCCAAATTTTCCCAATAGCACTTTAAAAATAATCCATCCCTTTGTCATTGACTTGTGAAGCTTCCTTTATCATTTTTAAGTTCCCATAAATCTTTATCCCATTTCTTTTAGTTTTTATGTTTCAATTTTTCATAACTTTTTATTATAAAGCAACAAGGTGTTTGTGGAAATTTGGGGGGAAAATACAGAAAAATGCAAAGAAGAAAATTAAAATTCCCCATAAACATTAGAATTTGGGGGAAATTTCTTCTAGCCATATGTATATATTTATAAAGGATGCTGTAATTTTTATGAAGAAACAGCCCAAAATCAGGCTTAAGTAAACAAAGATGGTTCCTGAACTGGTTTCTGAGAAGGATGAGTGTTCTGTAGCATGAGACACAGATGTAAATGTAGGTACAAAAGTCTAGAGAGAGAAGCTGGGGCAGTCCATAAGAGCAGAGAAGGGAGCCTGTAAGTCTGTAAGTATGAGAGAACAGGAGAAAACAAATTAAAAACTCCTTGGCAGTGTACTCTGCAAGTGGTGGGAGAACAAAAATGTCTAGTAAAACATTTTTAAATTGTCTGCTGAGCTACCTTCCTATAAGATCTTTAGTAAAATCCACACTACTCACTAAGGTTTTTGTTTGACAGGATTCTTTAGGAAATGGTCTTCAAATTTTTGGTTCATATACTGTAAAATAAAATTTGAAAGACCTTGAGAGCATTTTTAGTTCACATCAGACATTTTTTATCATGTGTAAATAGTTTTAAAGCACTTAATTTCTGATGAGTAACAAGTATTGACATTTTAAACTAGAACTACTACCACATTGGTTTATTGTATCTAATCGAATATAAATATAATAGCAGTTTGACACCTACCATCATCCACTTAAAAAAAAAAGTCATAAAGATCTTAACTGTGAAGGCAGTAGTAGGAAAAGAATCCAAAATATATCTCAACATATTTTCAGACAAGACCTGTGTAATGAGAGAATACACATCAAAGGAAGAGAAGGCTTGCAAGTGAATTCACTTAAAAATATCTATGCCCTCTTGGAGCAAGAGACAAAGAAGACAACTAACACTTGGGATATAGGTATAAATCCTTCTTTTCTTCCATCTTTCCTTTTTTTTTCTCCTGCAAAAGTGAGGACATACTTATACATACAATTTTGAATCTTAGAATTTCCAGATGGCATTATTTTAGGTCAAGTATTCTTCAAATATGTTCTAATTATTTTATATCATTCTATCATTATTGTATGCTATTATTTATTTATTTTTCAATATGGAAGCATTAATCTAAAAGTCTGCCAGGGATTTGGGCAGTTCATGTCCAGATTTTGGAGTATATGATTTCCAGGTCTTCTATGGCTCTGAACTCTATTATCTGCTGCTTCAAGTTACTAAGGTTATGGCTTCTTACCATCTCACCTGGGCTAATAATGGAGCTTCCCCAGACCAGAAAGTCACAAAGTTGGAGTTCTCACCCATTACAGTGGCACTCTTTCTAGAGTAAATATTCCCCAAGTTTATGCCTAGTACTGGGTATTTTCTCTTGCCTTCAAATGGTAGCTTTTAGTATTTTTGCCCATGTTTATAATTGTTTATTTGTGGAAGAATCCCCTGACCTTTTCTCACCACTATTATGGAAATTTCGTCCAAGTCAATATTATTAGATTGTTAAAAGTGCTTGCTAATTTAACAAAGTGAAACTTATTGCTTTCTTAATATTGTAGTTCAGATTACTAGTACAATTGAGCATTTTCTGTGTGCTTATTAACTATATTTCATCACTTATAAATTACCTGCTCATTTCTTATTCCTATGTTAAAGTTCTGTAGTCTAATTTTTTTCTTACTGAGTAAGAACAATTCCTGTTATTCAAGTATATCACTCTGCCAAAATTGTTTGAAAATATATTTCCCTGTTAGTAATTTATCTTTAAATTTTCTTTATGATATGATTAACATAAATTGATTTTTAAAGGAGAAACATCTCTACAAATTTGAATCTTCCTATCTGGAGACCTGGTTTATCTTTTCATTTATTCGAATTGATGTTTATCTATCCTGGTAATAGAGTGAATTTTAGTATGGGCCTCATTTATTACATTTTTAATATTTCTTATTATTGATATTGCTAGGTATTTCCATGATGTATTTTTTTCATTATGACTTCTAGCTTTTGTGATTTTATGGAAAAATTATCACTGTCCCACCATTTGTTTATTATTTTACTGAAGTTATTTATATGTATCACCTCATTTAATTCTCCAAACAAAACTATCACCTAAATATTATTATTATCCCCATTTTATATTAAATATTTCAGCCATATATGAGTTTTAAAACATATGGGTTAGAATACAATGAGCATCCACATACATGCCATCCACTTAAGAAATAGTCCACAGTTAACTACTCATTTGAATTTACTATATATCATTCCCATACAGTTTATGTGTATTTATAACATGATATAGGCCTATAAAGATATATAATATTGTTTTTTTGCCTTTAAATGCATAAATAAATGGTACCATACTGTGTCTATATATCTATCTTTTTAATTTGATACTGTATTTTCACATTTTTCCATGGTAAAATATGTATCTCTATTTCATTCATTTAAGCTGCTTTATAATATTCCTTTGTATAAATATATTGCATTTTATTTATAGTCTCATGTTTATGAACTTGTTGTTTATTATAATCTATACCATTGCAAATATTTATGCATATTTTTGTATTTGTCTTTTTGTGCATAAGTGCTAGGGTTTTTCTATGATACAGTCCTAACAGAATTTCTGAGATTTAAAATACACGCATCTTAACTTTATTAGATATTGAAAATTACTATCCAATAGTGACTAATATATACTCCCATTAATAGTGTGTAGTTTCCACTTCACTATATGTTTGCCAATTCTTGGTACTCTCAGAGTTTAAGTTTTGTCAATCTGATGAGTATGAATGGATATCATATCTTTAAAATTTGTATCTTCCTGATTCCTAGTGATGTACATATTTTTCAGTTTTTATTATGCATTTTTCATCTGTTAATTGCCTTTCATATATTTTCCCCCTATTATGCTAGTTTCTTTGTCTTCCTTATTGATTTCTAGCAGCTTGTTAAATTGTCAGAATAAAAAGTCCTTTTATTTTTTTTTAAGTAGGCTCCACACCCAGCGTGGAGCCCAGTGCAGGGCTTGAACTCACAACCCTGAGATCAAGACCTGAGCTGAGATCAAGAGTTGGATGCTTAACAGAATGAGCCACCCAGGCACCCCCAGGATAAAAATTCTTTCACAGTTTTATGAACTGAAAAGATTTTAGACTTTCTTTTGAAATTCAGCTGTTTGAATTCTAAAAAGTAAAATTTATCATTTTTTCTTTGAGATTTGTGCCTTTGCTTTCTACTTTAAGAAAATTTTAACTATAAAGTCTAGAAATATTAACTACTAAATTTTTAGTGATTTAAATTTTTTTATTTTTATAATTAGCTTCTTGTCTTTCTGGAACTGATGTAAAACAAGTGGGCAAACATTTTTATATGCAGATAACTAATTTTCCTAGTACCATTTATTAAAGAATTTACTGATTGTACATATCACCTGTCATACATGAAATACCCATATATGTATGGCTCTGCTTCTTGTCTTTATTTTATGTTAATTAATGTTTTTCTACTTTTGTGCAAATAACATGCTAAATTAATTAGATGGTTCATATTAAGTCTTTTAATCATCAATGAAGTACACTTTGCTTTTTCCTTTTTCAAAATTGTCTGTTTTTCTTGGTCTTTTGTTCTTCCTTATAAATTTGTAGACACAGGTTATCAATGTCCATTTTTAGTGTAATTTCTAAATATGTAGACTACTTTATGAATAATTAACACATTTTTAAGATTGAGTTTTTCCATTTTTGGCATCACTACTTTGTGTCTTTCAATAATTTTTTTATATTTTTCCATATGTATTTGTCTTATTTTTAGTTATAGCCATTCTTAGGTACTTCTATTGCATGCATTCTTTTCACAAACATATATTCAGTATAATGTTGTAAACACTTCTCTTAAGGTGCAAACACTTGGAAACGTTAAAAAAAATGATCCTTTTCCTAAGCACCCAGACAAGATAATAACAAGGTGGATAAATAAATGATAAGAGTTCTGTTCCAGTGTGGCTAAGGAAGTTTCTAACCAACAACCAACTGCCCCCCCCCAAAGTTAACAGCTACAAACGCTGTTCAACAACTGAACTGAATTACCTAAAGGCTCTGAAGAGAGAAGAAAAGCATATAAATTATGATGGAGACTCAAAACAAGAAAAATGGACAGGATGAGTTTCTTGCTGCTATATCCTTTAGCTTGAGGAGAAACTGAGACAATACGCCAATGGCTCCATATAAGGCAGGTAAAACACTGATAAAAATCATATAGCTATTTTAGCTTCATGAACCAGGAGACAGAGTTTGGGGCAACCACAGTTGCTGGAAAGTAAATGGGGATAATACTGGAAGGGAAAGAGCAAAAGAGAAAACTCAAATTTGTGAACAACGTTGCCCCAATCTCTGCCTGATCTCTGACTTATAAGACCAGGGAAGATTGTAAGCAGCCTAGCAAGGGGAAAGAAAAAAATAACTGAATTGAGATGGGTATTTCTGATAAAGTCTCTGTTTACAGCTTTACTAAGTAAATTGCCTACTAAAACAGATATATAAATGTTATTCAGAGGTCTATAACAGAATCTGGGGCCTCCACAAATTATTATTCACAGTGTCCACACTACTGTTTAAGGTCACTCAACATATGAAGAACCCATTTTCTCAAAAGAAAATACAGCCAACAGCGTTCAGCCCTGAAATGATTCCGGTGTTTAAATTAGCAAACAATATCTTTAAAACGTTATAACTACATTTAATAAGGTAAAGGAAAATATGATTGTGGTTAAAAATTAAGAAATCTCTATAGAAAAAAATCTTTCAAATCTATAAAGCAATCAAATAAGAATCCTATATGAAATATCCAACATCTGAAAAATATTAACTAGATGGTGGTAACTGCATACTGGAGATAATAGATGGATGAATTTTTAAACTTGAAGATATATCAATAGAAGTCATCTAATCTATTAAACACAGGGGGAAAAAAATGAAAAAATTGAACAAGGCATCTGTGGGACAATATGAAAAGTTTGAATGTGTGCAATTGTAGTCCAATAATGCAGGGAGAAATAGAGTAGAGCAGGTGAAATATTTGAATAAACAATGACTAAAATCTCCTCAGATTTTGTGAAAGCAATACATTTAAAGAATCAGGAAGTTCAGTGAACCCAAAGCAGTACCAAAATTAATGAAATCATCCTGAAAATCAGTAATAAAGAGAAAATCTTGAAAGTAGCAAGAGAACATATTATATGGAAGGGAAAGACAGTTTGAAGGATTTCTGACATCTCCCTGGAAAATACAAAGATCAGAAAGCAGTGAAACAATATCTTTAAAATTTTAAATACAAAAACATAAGCAATCTCGAATTCTATATCCAGTGGACACAATTTTTTTTTTCAGAATGAAGAAATAAAAATGTTTTTAAATAAAAGAACATTAAAAAATTTGTCCCTAGCCCATGTGCATTATAAAAAATGCTAATGGAAGCTGTTCAGTATGAAGGCAAATGATAACCAATGAAAGCTTGTATTTTCAGGAAGGAATGAAGAGAATAAAAAAATGCTAAGTATCTGGATAAATACAAAAAACTTTATTTTCCATTTAGTTTCTTTAAGGTATATAGCATTGATTAAAGCAAAAATTATAGCATTTTCTTGTGGGGGTTATAATGTATGTTGATGTAATATATGTGATAATTATAACATAAAGGATTTAGGTGGTTAATAAACCTATATGATCCCTATGTGTTCCTATATACATTTTATATGAGCTAGTACAATATTAATTGCAAGTAGACTGTGAATAGATAGGGAGGTATATTTTAATCCCTAGAGTTAACTTAAAAATATGCAAAGAGGCATAACTAAAAAGCCAATAGAGGAATTAAAATTAAAAATCTTAAAGATATTCTAATAATCCAAAAGGAGTCAGAAATCAGTAATAGGAGAGCAACAACACCACCACCAACAACAAAAAAATAAAAATAAAAACCAAAGGAGACAGAGACAAAACAAATAATAAAATGGTAGACCCAAATTCAACTACATCAATAATTGTATTACATATTAATGTCATAAACTTTCCACAAAAAGCAGAAATTGTCAGAATAGAGAAAAAGTAGGCTCCAACTATATGTTGTCTATGAGAGACATCCTTTGAATATAAAGACACTGATAGATTCAAAGTAAATGGGTAGGAAAAAGGTATACCATGCAAATAGTAAACACAAAAAGTCTGGAATGGATAAATTATTAACAAATAAATGATGTACTATGTTAGAAGATAATAAGTACCTGGTAAATTTTTTAAAAAGTTGAACAAAATATGGGTATCAGAAGTTTGTAGAGATTATAACTTCAAATGGATTGGTTAGGTAGACCTCATTAAAAAGGTGACATTTAATTAAGAACAGAGGAATCTTTGCATGGTCAAGAAGTAAGAAGCAATCAAGCTCAGTCTCATACCGTAGGTAGAATGCTGCTGGTGGTGATGTTATGAGCGACCTCCAGGTAGTTCCTCAGTCACTGTATAATTAATTCTATTCCTTGTTTCATTCACTCTGATCCTTGGAACAGTCACATGCTCTTCCCTGGCTGTTCCAAATGGCACAGAGAAGAAACTGGACCTATTATCTCAAGTCACATTAGAGTGGGATCTAGAATTACTCCCCCACCAAAACTATAATCAATGATGAAGAATAATTCACTTGCATGATTACCAATTTGAATGGGGTAAATGGAATGTATGCTATTACATTAAAAAAATGGTCAAATGGTACTAGAAGTTTTCTTCCAGTTTGAATTGACACTGCTAGGTGCTGTGGATAAGAAATTTTCTTCCAGTTTGAATTCAAACTTGCTAGGGGCTGTGGATAAGAATATGAATAAGAAAGGAATTCTCTTCAGGGGCAGCCATTCAAATGAGTAACTTTAATATTTTGTACTAGATATTATTATGAAAGTTTGTTTAAAGTGAATAAGGACAAAAGTAGAATACCCGGGAAGGTAAAAGAAAACTAGCAATTAGGCCATGAAGGATGCACAGGTGCGTGTTAGGCAGATATAGAAGGAAAAGTGGATTGAAGGCAATTGTATGGAAATGTGAAAGGAGGTGTGAACATGAACTGCATATTTGATGTGTAATGAGCAACCCCAGATAGTTGTAACACAGGGTTTGTAGTGCAAGATAGGACTAAACAGAATGAAGATAAATATGAAAAATGTAAAATGCTAAGGAATTTGGTATTGTAGACACAATGCTTTTAAGTAGGAGGGTGCAATGATCAGATCTATGCTTTAAATTATATCTCCGGAAACTATCTAAAAGATGAGTGGGGAGAAGTGCAGATACTGAAGAAAAAGAAGCTAGTACAGAGGTTTTGTCTTGGTCTAAATAAGAAGCAAGTCCTGAATTAATGTAGAATGTGTATTTGAGAAATGTTTCTTAGCTGAGTTACCATGAAAATTATGAAATGGGGGGGTAAAAAACTTTTCTTTATTAATCAGAAATATGAATCTGAATTTCCCATTCTGAGCAATAGTGGACCAGTGTTGCTTTTGAGTAAAGTAAGAAAAGAAAGGTAAAACAAAACAAAACAGATTCAGGCTGAAAAAGAAGGAGATAGTAGAAATGATGAGCTCCCATTTTAGATATATTAACTTTGAGATGCTCATAGGATAAAGAGAGAGATACACATAACTGGTGACTATTCTGGCATTTTAGAGAGAAACTAAGCCAGGAATTTTAATTTTGGAGTCCTTTCTAAATGAATATTATTTGAAATTATGGAATTAGATGTGACCTAGGAGAAATGTAAAAAATGAGAAGGAAAGTGGAATAAAGACAAAATCCTGGCAATACCAATGCTTAAGGCAAATGAATAAACATCAGCAAAATAAAGAATAATTAAATCAGTAAGAGGAAAACCAAGGAAAAAACTAAAGCTACATGAGAATATATTTTTAAATAAAGGATCAAAAGAACAGAGACTCCAGAAATAGCAACAAATACAAAGGGGATTTAACAGGGGAATAATAAATCAACAGGGAACAGACCAAACTGTATCATCCAAAATACATTGTTGGAACTACCACTTAGCCATGTGAAAAAAAATTGGAATTCTTTTATATATTTTACAGAAAAATTAAGCCCAGATGGGTCAGAAGTTTAAATTGATAAAAACTGAGGAAATAAAATTAATTAAATGGATAATAGGTAGATGTTTTTATAATCATGGAGAAGACCTTCATACAAAAACACAAAGAAAAAACAAAATCATAATAGACAGAAGGAAAAAGGCAAATGAGAAAAAATGTAGTGCATATGAAAAGAGCTTCTCTCTCATTGTACAGAAAGAATTTCATATATCAGTTTTGAAAAGCAAAGGCAAATACGATAAAAGAAAAATGAGCAAATCGTGTCTCTGGTCTAGAACTATTGGAGAATAAGGATAGTGGTGAGAGTTAATGATTTGCCAAATGCTAGATTTATCACAAGTTCCAACTTTAGCATAATTTTTACCTCCCTCTAGAAAATATGATGGGAGAGTAAGCAAAAGGAATACCAAACCAGAGGCCATCGAGGAGTAGGAATTGATGATTTTCTTTAGCTGTATTGTCTTTTTGATATCTGTATCTAAATCTCTATTCCAGAATCTAAGAAAAAAAAAAAGACAATCAATATGGCTGTTCCCTAGGTATGAGAATGTAGGGAAGAACTCATGGAAACCGGAAAAACTGATGCTCAGAGATACATCAAATGTATCTAAGTGTGCAATATAAAACTGTTTTGGCTACACTATGAAATACATTTAAAAATCTACTAGTGATCCTATAGACATTATAGCATCTTTCCATCTAGTGCTTAAGGAAAACTTAACTCTCACGAGCAGAGAAACTGCACACTAGAACAGTTATTCCAGGGTAATTGGGAATATAGTGCCCTTGTTGAATTTTCAAATCAGGGGGAGAAGCCTAGCTGCATTTTTGTATTAGATTTCTCTAGACTTTCACCATGACTGCAAACTGTTGAATAGAATTTGGCCTGGCATGGGCTGCAATGTCCTTAAGGTATCTGTCTCAGGGTGGATAGACTTAGCTATATGATAATAATAAACAGACCTTGGAATTTCTCTTTATTTTTCATTCAGGCAATAGTCTGATGTAGATCAGTCAGCTCTCTTGACCAGCTCCCCTCCAAGTGGTGACTCAGGGACCAAAGATGCTTCTGTCTTTTAGTGTATCTGAAAAAATATACAAGGTTAATGTTGAAGGGAAATACAGAAATAGATAATTGTGCAGTATTGTTTTAAGAGCTGGGTATAAAAGTGTCCTTACATTATTTCTGTATACATTCCATTGACGTAAACTAAGTCATATAGCTCCCAATATGTTTTCTTGGGAGAATAACATCTGCAATTATCTATGTGCCCAGGAAGAGAAAACAGTGTTGAAAACATAACATAGTCTTAACCACAGTCCAAATTCTGGTCAAGAAAATGTCTTCTTCTTCTTCTCCTCGTATATCAAAGAAACTCACATCTGCCCCCTCTCTTCCCAAAGAAAATAATTCAGTGGTCCTCTATTCACTGCATCCATCTCAGAAACTAAGTTCTCTGTCTTCTTGTCAAGTCTACGTGTGGCTTCTCATGATCAGGTGACAGATGAACAAAAAAGACAACTTATCTGTATCTTTATCTCACATCCACATATGGCACATCTACAATGAATAGTAATAATTGGGAAGAGGAAGAATAAAGACATACAGATCAGTCAATGTCCTTTATTTATTCAGTGATACCCCTGCCCAGAAAAACTGTGAAAATCTCACACCAGAGGTAGAGGCAGAGTAGAGAGGGGGAGGTTGCTGGACTAGGCCTTGATTCTACTCTTTGGGAGGAATTACTTTGTAACTTCTCTGTAGCCCCTGGCTGTAACTTCTTGGAGCTTCTTTGTTGTCATTATTTTTTTTTCGCCACATCAGAAAAGAGTTTGGAGAGCATGCCTTCCTTGGAGGAGGTGCTCCAAGGCTGCTTTCTGTATGTGGGAGTACAAGAACTGATGTTAGTATTTGAATTTAAAAATAAAAAACTTTTTTCAAGAGTGCCCTTGTGATTTCCTTAACAATACAATTCCCTCAAAACTTTGTAGACTTCTGATCTATTTACTTTGCCAGTTTCATATAACCAGTTATCATACCCAAAGTTATTTCCTAAAAATAATGTTCAAATTTATTTTACATGGCTGCTTCCTCATCCTCATGCCTCTTTCTCACTCAGCTTAATTGTGGCTACTACTGGGTTTTTGGAACAAATGGAGTCAAGCCACACCCTACTCTGACCTTTGTCCTGAGTCACTTTATTCAGCTGTAAAGTTTTTCTTACTGTGTGTTGGCACTCAGAATCTTTGTAGTTCCATCTCTACAAGCAGCCGGGTTTTCCAACCTCGAAAGACCTTCAATTTCTGAACTTTCATTTCTGCTTGCAAGCTGACTAATTCTTCCCTGAGCTCATTTCTTCCTTGTAATACTACTGAGATGCAGCTAATAATAGACAACACACAGCTGCGCTGTGAGGCGTTTTAACATCTAACTAGAAATGATTAGTCAACATGTAGTCTTCTTCCTAAGGTACATTAAACAATGATTTTTAGCAAAGATTTCACCATTTTTTTCAGTCTTAGGTATCAGTTTCCTCATCACATACTATCTATCCTCAGGTTTCATACTTTCAGATTTTGTTGGAACATTACCCCACTTCAAGATAACAATTTCCATATTAGGGTAAATAACATAAGCTCCTTGAACCCATCCCCAAAACCTCAATAGCTTAATAAAACATAATCATTAGTGCCTAATAAAGTAACAACATTATTTTTTTCCTTTATTGCCCATTCATCTTGGTCAGAAATGATCAAAATAGCTTGGAATATGGTTAAGTGCTCAGAAAACTGATTGTAACTGTTAGTGTTGTTATTGATAATATTACTAGTCACAGAGAATTATAAAACCAAACACATAGAAGCCATATGGTGAGCAATAAACAAAGCAGTACTGAAGACAGTATTAGATCAGAGATTTGGTTATAGTTTGCTAGGGCTGCCATAACAAAGGACCACAAACTCGATGGCTTAAACAATAGAAATGTATTGTTTCATAGTTCTGGAGAGTAGACATCCAAAATCAAGGAGTCAGCAGGGTTAGTTCTTTCTAAGGACTGTGAGGAAGAATCTGTTCCATGCCTTTCTACCAGGTTCTGGTATTTTGATGGACATCTTTGGCATTTTCTGACTTGAAAGAGCATCACTCCTGTCTCTGCCTTCATCTTCACATGGCGTTCTCTGTGTGCGTGTCTGTCTTCAAATTTCCCCTTTTTAAAAAGACACCAGTCATTTTGGATTATTGCCAATCCTAATGACCTCATTTTAGCTTGATTACCTCTGTGAAGATCCTATCTCCAAATAAGGTCACATTCTGAAATACTGAAGGTTAGGATTTCAACATACGAATTTGAAGGAGACACAGTTCAACCTATAACACATAATAAGCCATTAATAAGTAATATTTCCACTGAAATATTTCTTAAGTTACATATTTACATGGTGGCTAATGGTTCTCATCAGTATCTTCATGAACAAAATCTAGATATTTATATTAGAAATCAAATGTGCATTCTTTACTCTTTATTGGGCATAATTATGCTTAAGTTAATGCATAGTAAACTACTGTACTGCAGTAATCTCAAGAAATCTTTCCATTGCTTCCTATTTCCTTGAGTATAAGATACCCTTTTGTCTTCTGTGTATTGTAATTAATTATTAGCTATGACAGAACAAGAAAAACCAGGGGAGCAGAATACACCTTTAAAAAGGTTGCCTGAAAGATTACTTTCTGTGTTATAACCATGTAAAAACTATGGTATCATCCAAAGTCTTCTATTGCAAAACTGTTTCGCCTTGTTAAAAAAGAAACCTTATTATGCTTAAATAAATATGAAAAGAATGAGAATGAGGAAGAATCATTGAGGCATTCATTTAATTAAAATCAGTATCTTCATCATTTTCTGTATATTGATATTTTATATTGTTATTTACTTGAGTAAGGTGAAACTTCCATATCATTTACAATGTGCTGAACTATAAACTTATAGCTATACTACAGAGAAATTAATGCATGTTTTAGGTCAAAGATATTGCCAAATAAACTGTTATTGCAATCAGATTGTTCTCTTGAAACTACAGAAATACTCATGTACAGAAATAATAGTTGTCGGTAAAAGGTTGAAAGATATGGGTTTGTTCTTGCTCTACACTCCATGCTTGCTTTTGTTTACTCTGACTAAAGTGCCATCGGGAAAGAAAGCAGGTTTGGCCTGAGGCCAAATATCTGAGTAGTCAACATTTAGCACAACCTCGCTTTTGTCCAGCTTTTTGTTCTTTTCATCTTATTATCATCTCCTTTCCCCAAAATACAGTTACTGAATAGTGTTTTCTTGTTTCCAGCTGCAACTTGCCTTTCTATTTCCAGCCTTTAAAAGAGAGGGTGACACATTATAAATACTGAGGAAGTACATTTGACTGAATACCTGAATGAATGAGTGAGTTGTATGCAGAAATCCTACTTGTAGCTCAAGCGGAACTGCCTTCCTACTCTTGAAAATCCAAAATCAATTTCCCTTTCCTTATTTTTTACTCCTTTCAGTGTTCTCAGTTCATCTAGTTATAAAAATGTAAAATTGTGATTATAATAATTAACATCAGGGCATAAATGATTGGCCGTCACGGAGTTATTTGTTTTTAATTTAATGTGCTATTTTGTAGCATTTCACCCATTGTGGTAAGAAAACACTGACTGTAACCAGATCAATTTTTTGGCTAGCTTTCTAAGCAGCAAAACTAGTCCTGAGAAGAATGGCTAGGTACATAGCAGACACATGATATATAAATGTATTTACTAACTGATGAGAGAAGATGAGAATTTGAACACTGCAATGTATCTTAAATACGAAAGTCTGAATTTTGTTATGTTTCATTGGAACAGAGATTTTGCCTCATCCTTTAAACAAATAGGAACATACTCAATATTTCCAGGTAGTCTCATCTAAGTGTTCATGTTGATGAGGTTAAGTTTCGATCAAAGAAAACGAGATCGGTGAGAAGTATTTCCCCATTACAGATATCAATAGTGGACCATTTCCTGCCAGCTTAGGAAAATAAGGTAACAGGATGTTGTGTGGCAGTGTGACAGAGCAGATTTTTTACAGGAGAAAGGAGCTTAAAAGTTAAGTCAAAAACTGGCTTTAGAATATAGTTGAAACACAAATTATTATTAGTCACATTTATGTTGGCCTTTGGGAATTCAAATTTCATATTACCAAGGGAATACTTAAATGAATTTTTTTAACCACATATATAAAAACCACCTAGTCTGTAGTCATGGACTAAATTTCCTATTGATGCAAAATATTTCAAAACTTCCTTCTGCCAAATATTCTAATAAGCATCTATCTATCTTATGAAAATCATAAGGCAGTACTCTGTACTACATTAAACTAGGGCTCTATTTCCCACAAGTGGCAAAGACATAATATAAGTTCACATTCTCTTTACACAGACATCTGGATTAGAGCCTCTCAATGAAACTTGTTCCAAAGACATGACTACATGAGCCTTTCCTGTATAGAGTTCCACAATATATAAATGTAGAGACAAAAAAGTAATAAGAAAAATACATTTAGGGGCACCTGGGTGGCTCAGTCATTAAGTGTCTGCCTTCCGTTCAGGTGATGATCCCAGGGTTCTGGGATCGGCCCCACATACGGCTCCCTGTTTGGCAGGAAGCCTGTTTCTTCCTCTCCCACTCCCCCTTGTTTGTATTCCCTCTCTCGCTGTCTCTCTCTCTCTGTCAAATAAATAAATAAAATCTTTAAAAAAATACATTTAAAATTTGACAAATTGTTTACATTATCAAGAACATTTTCAAGATCTGTCTAGGTATGTAAATACTACACAAATCACGTATTTAGACAAAGTTCCTACTATTTAGAGTTTCACAGTCTAAAACATGGTACTTAAAACTAACATTAGAATTATAGAGGCATCAAATTTAGAATCTGAAAAAAAAATTACCAATGTGAACAATAAGGCTAATGATGAGTACAATTCTCCAAGTTGATGAGTTTAGTTTAGCCCCTTGCTTTCCTGATTATCAGTCCAGTTCACTGTCCATTTGTTTGAGAGTCCAGATTTTGTAATTGTCCATTATCAGGGGAGCTTTAATGGCATAAGGAAAGCTCCATCATTTTTTCATTGGACAGTGCATGGTTAGAATTCCACCATGTCCAGTTACTCTGTGAACTTAAGACGTATAATATTCCATTCTGAACCTCAGTTTCCTTGTTGGCCAAACTTTTATCTGTGCAGATGTAAATGTGTAGGACCAAAGAACTAACCAACAGAACAAGAGCTAACAGTTATTGCCACTGCAATCCACTCATCTCTATAGGAAATGGGAGCACCATAAGCATGTTCTCTGGTAGATTCCATGCAGATTCAATCTTACTGGAAGGCAGGGTACACACTGGTGGTTTATGTGCAGGAACTGGGTATCACTAGTAACAAGTACTTGGTTAATTAGAGTTTTAAAGTGTATTATAAGCCATTATTATAATGCAAAGCCTCAACACATATATTAAGGCAGGGAGAGGAAAAAAACTGAGGAAGGATGGGGGTGGGAAATGCATATTTTCCTATCTTACATTTTTACTTAGTTGGTTTTCTTCCAAAGCCATAGCAACCCCCACAGAGAGGATTTTTGTTTGTTTCTTTTGTCTATTGAGTATAATATTAGTTACTGCATTATCTTCTGTATCAGTCAGAAACCAAAAAGGGGAAAAACAATTTCAATTTGGAAGTATTTTAGCTAAATACACTTTCAATTTTAAAAGGTCTTAATTATATATTGTTTTGTTATTACTTATATTGGTGTTTTGGTGAGGAGGTGCATTGCAGTTCAGTAAGTATGACAGTTCTTTCACATGTATTATGTCTTAAAATCAGAATCTGCAAAATTTTAGCCTATACCCAGATTGGGCCTACAGGTCTATATTCTTTAAGTGGTACAATATCTATTTTATTTGTATTTAAAAACCTTTAACAAGGACATGTACTCTCCATGTCTCCATAATCCTCACCTGCATCTTACATCTGGATACTTCATTTTTTTTACACTGCCCATAGCCCCTGAAAGAATTGAAGTTCATAGTCCCCAGGATAGGTATTACTGTTATTTCCCTTTTCTCCAGAGAAGAAAATATAGGAATAAAAAAGGAGTAAACCTTAAAGGTAAGGAGGTTGGGAAGAAGTCATTGAAATCTTTTGTAGATAACTAAACAACTTCTAAAATGTGAAACAAGGATAGAAATCTATTGAACGTATAAAGCATAATAAGAAAATAACCTCCGTAAAACCAAGGTCTCAAAAGGCAAAAAGAGAGCACCACCTTGCCCAGAAGGCCCCTTGTGTAGTAGTTAGGATTGCCTTTGGCTGTATGTAAGCACCTAAATATGGTGCTTAACAAAACAGGTGTTTTTCCTTCTTGCAGATAAGGATTCCAGAGTCAGTTCAGGGCTGACATACGGCTAAAGGAAGTCATCAGAATTGGCTCCTCTTTTCCACCTATATTCCAAACTGTGTAGATTTTGTTCTTATGATTACAAGATGGCTCTCCTATATCCAAGAATCATGTCCCATTCCAGATATGAGCAAGGGGGTGGGCCAAGAAAAAAAGATGCATTGTGGCTTTTGAGCCAAACCATTTCAGGTTATTTAACCACATCCAGTAGATCTCTGCTTGCATTTTATTGGTCTGAACTGCATTACACAGCCAAATCTAGCTCTAAGGTAATTTCAGAAAATTAGTACTTCTAACTGAACATCTTGGACAAGATTAGGGTTCTGTTGCTAAAAAAGAAGAGAAGAAATGATTTATTTGAGTAATCTGTTAATAGCTAACAATTAAACAGCACTTTCTACATGCCAAAAACTTTTCATGTAACCCATTTAATACAACTCTTCTCTGCCGTATAAATACAATCATATTCCATTTTGAATATAAGTAACCTGAAACACACAGATATTTAATAACATGCAAAAGATTACCTAGCTAAAAGTGAGAGCCAAGATTTGAACCCAAATACACTGTCTTCAGACACCATGATAATGATATGTTGTGTATATGACACATTTAAAGATGCACAGGATTTAGAACTGCCAGGTACAAAGAGGGCAGAAGTGATGTTATTGGCCAAACTCAGTCTGAATACTAAACTACACCGCAGGATGACAAGCCTATTCCCCATCCATACTCTCCACTCCTCTTCAGTCCATGTGACTCAAGAATAAAAGACAAAATACTTTTCTACAACTTTAGAATCAGTTATAATACTTTCAGCTTTGAGTAACAGAAAACCAATACAAATTGTCTTAAATATTAAGAAATCTTATTGGCTCATGTGACAGGAAGTCTAAAAACAAAGTAGTTGCCAAGCCTAGAATGACTGGGGTTCAGCTTTATTTGAATGCTCTTCGCTTTGTTATCCATAGCTCTGTGGGTTAGCTCTGTTTTAGAGATAGATTTTCTCACTGTCCAGAATGGATGACAGAAACAAGGGATGCAATATTCTTCCATGTCTATTTTCAGGAGAAGAGAGACAAACAGGCTCCTCATACTTCTCTCCTAAGAACAAAAGCCTCCAGCAACTCTCCCCATACTTCTCTCCTTTCCCAAAAGCCTCCAGCCACTCTTCCCTTGTCCAGAATTGGGTCCCTTGCCCGTTCCTAAAACAATCACTAACAAGGGGGGATGAGATCGTATTACAGGAGTAGAATTAATTAAAGATCACTCAGAGTGGAAATGAGGCAAGTTTACTTGAATCACAGGGCTGTGTGGAGGAAGGGTAAGATCTGAATAAAACCAGGCTCCTGTTAAGGCTGTTACAGGATAGATTACTGGTAGGTTGAAATTTATAATATTTAATAGTATACAAATAATAGTAAATACGATCCTAATATTAACAATAATATATATATACTAACATACTACACTATATATAATAATAATAGTATATAAATTGAATATAAATAATACAATATAAATAAAAACAATGTGGGGAGCCTGAGTGGCTTAGTCAGTTAAGCATCTGCCTTCAGCTTCAGTCGTGATCCCAGGGTCCTGGGATTGAGTCCGCGTCAGGCTCTCTGCTCAGCAGAGAGTCTGCTTCTCCCTCTCCAACTGCCCCTCCCCCCACTCATGCTCCTGCACTCTCTCTCTCTCTCTAAAATAAACAAAATCTTTAAAATAAATAAATGGGGGGCCTGGGTGGCTCAGTTGGTTAAGCGGCTGCCTTTGGCTCAGGTCATGATCCTGGAGTCCCGGGATTGAGTCCCACCTCGGGCTTGCTGCTCAGCAGGGAGTCTGCTTCTCCCTCTGACCCTCCCCCCTCTCATGTGCTCTCTCTCACATTCTCTCTCTCTCAAATAAATAAAATCTTTAAAAATAAAAATAAAAAAATAAATGAAGTGTAAAATTCCAGAAGAGCAAGTTAATGAGAAAGTAATAAAAGCATCAGCTGAGTAAGGATTAGATAAAATTCAAAGTTTTTTGACTAATATCACATTTCCAACCAGTAATACGGGATACTAGAAGAATGATGCTTTCTTGACTTTAACAAGGGAAAACTTGTTTTTAAACTTAGAATTATATTCCCAGCTAAACTATCAACCAAGGATCAGAGCAAAATAAATACATTTGCACATACATAAAGATTCAGTAGTTTTATTTCATATGTACACATTCCAAGAAAGTTATTTGAGAATATACTTCAAAAAATAAGAGTGAAAAAGAAAAAAGAAAAATTATGGAATACAAATAATAGGTATACCTGAAAGTGGGATTGCAGATGGGACTGGAAATATAAGGATTGGTGCAAAGTCTATGTAAGAATCAATGATACCTCTAATTTTTCTCCCATACCACACTGCCAGTTATCAACTTCTCAGTACTTGGCTAAAGGCTCAGACTTATTCTTTAGGATAAACCTAGAGATATTCTGTATTTTGTATTTAGTGATAACAACTGAAGATGGGAATTCTTTACCGAAAGGAGAGATTAAATAAAAGGCTATCCACTAAATAGTGAGATAGTAAAGTTCCTTCACTGGCTATGTATTTATGAGCCTGAGTACTGCAGGATTTCTCTCCGGAGAGTGTGTTGAACCCAAGAGAACTCTGTATAGACAGGGACCTCCAGCAGGAAGATCCTTGTCCTATCACCCAAAGCCCACAACCTCACAAGTACTACTCAAACCCCATTCTATCCTTACACAGAAACTTCTAATTAGGTTTTTAGTGTCTCAGTCAGATTAGAAACAGAAAATCAAAGATACCAAAGAGTATGGAAAATTTCTAACATGAAAGACAGATACAAAATTATTTAGAAAAAAAATAAAGAAGTACTAAGGAAACAGAAAATTCTCAGAGAACTGAAGAAAACTTGTAATTACTGGACTCAGAGACATGGAAAAGAGGGAATAAACATAGAATACTAAAAAAAGACCTCTTTCAAAATAAAACAAATAAGTCAAAGAAATTAAAATATGATCACATAAATAAAAATTGCAGTGAAGATTTGAACGGCAAAGCCAAAGACATTTTCCAGAAAATAAGAAAAATGGTGAAAGTGAGGAAAGGAAAATATAAGAAAATGGTAGTATCCATTCAAGGAGGACCAAGATAGTAATAATTCCAGGGAAAGAAAGAAAACGAAGAAGTTTCTCAGAACTGATGGCACAAGTATCTCTACTGAAATGGTTCAGCAAACAAATGGGAAGCTCAGTAAATGGGGAAACAGTGCAACATATTTTCACATTATGAAATCTCAGAGGATTGAGGGTAAAGAGAAGATTCTGAAAGTTTCCAGGGTGGGAGTGGGGGAAAGAAGCAGGCTACATTCAGATGTTAAAGAAATTATACAGCATCAGACTTCTCTGAATGGCACTGGAGGATAGAATTCAATGAAACACTGGTTTAAAAATTGAGGGAGGCCCTTCTTGAATGCCCCCCCAACAATAATTTGGCATCCATCAACAAAAAAAGTGCTTTTGTGGGAGCCAGCACCATAAGCCAAGGTACCTAGGAGATGTCTCACCCACCTGTGCATTGTGCCATAGTCAAACAGACTTTGGTCCAGACTATGAACACAAAAGTAGCCCATGAACTGGTCCCTGGCCCTTTGCCTACAGTCCAGAAGCCCTGGAGAACACTGACTTAGACAGTCATCATAGATAAGAAAGTCTTTGCGAAGTCCAAGAATCCAGCAGAGAAGTTCCAGCACACTGTTGGAACAAGAAAATCAGGGAGACTGAACAAGGTGAAGAGGGTAAGAGAAAAAGCTTGCGTTTATCCATGTCACCGCTTTCCCAAAGTGGCACAGCTAGTGCCACGAGAGCCCTTCTTAGCCTATGATTTCTCTTGTGGAGGAAAGTGAGAACATGTGAGTGAGTACGTGGCTTCCCCAGCTGTGTGGGATGCTGCCAGAGGCCCATTTCTCTCTCATCCCATCCAGAGTACTGCATCATGAATTGCATGACTGGAGGTTGTAAGCAGCTAGGAGAACAACAGCGAAGGCTTGGATCATGTCAAAGGAACACCGACCCTACTAACCACATTATGGATTCCATCAAGAGGCCCACCCCATAGCTGTTGAGATGCCTCACCTGTCAATCCCCCCAATGGGCCCATGGACATCAATAGCACTCTGTGGGCTGCACCCACACACCTTGATGGGCAGCTCTTTGTATGTGCCCCTAACGGTAGCAAGAGTGAACTTTGGCAGACAAGTAGTGAGCATGCACATAAAGCTGGACTGTATCTATGGGCCAGGAAGAGACCAAAACTGAACATTTAGCATCGCCTTTGAGAAAGTAAAAGGGTGGCTGTCAGCAATAGGCCTGGTGTGCAGCAGGATCAAAAGAAAGCATACAAGCTTAAGAATCTGCCACAAAATTTAAGAAACAATACAGATGCACATGGGGGGAGACAGAGAGAGAGAGAGGGGCAAACTACAAAACAGACACTTAACTATAGAAAAGAAACTGAGGGTTGCTGGAGGGGAGGTGGGCAGGGGATGGGCTAAACGGGTGATGGGTATTAAGGAGGGCACTTGTTGGGATGAGCACTGGGTGTTATATGTAAGTGATGAATCACTAAATTCTACTCCTGAAACGAATGTTACACTGTATGTTAACTAACCAGAATTTAAATAAAAACTTGAAACAAGCCAACCAACAACAAAAAAGAATCTGCCACAAGAGGGAGCAAGAAGTGTGGAGCAATGTGTATCCACAGAAGATCTGAGAAAGCCCCAGAACGCCTAGTAGGGCTGAAGGAAGATGATTCTTTTCCAAAGTCATTCAGTAAAGAATGAAGGAGGTGATTGCTACTTTAAATGCAAAGATAGCAATGCAAGACTTCAGGGAACACAGAAAGTCATGGAAACATGACACCACCGAAGGATCATAATAATCTTCCATTAATCAACCCCAAAGACATGGAGATCTGCAATTTACCTAATCAAGAATTCAAAATAGCTGTTTTAAGAAAGCTCAGTGAACTACAAGAAAACACAGAAACACAATTCAATGAAATCAGGAAAACAACGTGCAAACAAAATGAGAAGTTAAAAAAAAACACAGAAATCATTTAAAAAAAATTCTGAGGTGAAAGGATCACTTTCATTTCATTTATGAAATGAAATGAAAAATGCAACAGAGAGCCAATCTAAATTGAAGACAGGACCTTTTAAATGATCTATTCAGAGAGAACAAAGAAAAAAGAATTAAAAAGAGTCAAGAAACATTGTGTGATCTATGGGATACCATTGAACAAGCCAATCTGAGAATTACTGGAGGTCAAGAAGAAAGAAGGATGGAGGCAGAAAACTTACTTTAAAAGATAATGGCTGTGTGTTTGCTTCGTTAGCATATATACTAAAACTGGAATGATACAGAGAAGGTTAGCTATGGTGCCTGCTTGCACAAGGATGACATACAAATTCAAGACATTCCATATTTTAAAAAAGTAATAATGGCTCAAAAGTTCCACATCTGAAGAGAGATTTGGCCATCCATGTTCACAAACTCATAGGTCCCCTAATTCAACCTATTCTCCAAGACACATTATAAAAGCTGTCAAAAATCAAAGACAAAAAATCTTACAAGCAGGAAGAGTAAAGAAGCTTATCACTTAAAAAGAACCCCCATAAGGCTATCAGAAGGTTTCTTGGCAGAAACCTTATAGGCCAGGAGAGAGTGGGATACTCTATGGATCAAAGTTGTCCTTTAGAAATGAAGGAGAGATAGAGACATTCTCAGATAAACAAAAGCTGAGGGAGTTCATCACCACTAGACCTGACTTACAAGAAATCCTGAAAGGAGTTCTTAAAGCTGCAACGAAAGGGAACTAATAAGTAACATGAAAATAAGCAACACACTAGTAAAGGTAAATATACAGTCAATTTGGGGATATTATGACATTGTATATGGTACTGTGCTAGCCACTTAATTCTAGCAAAAAAATTTAAAGGATACAAATATCCTTTGGAACATGTCAAAGGAGCACCAACCTTACTAACCACATTATGGATGTATTAAATATAGCAATAGCTATAATAAGTTGTTAGTGAATATATAATATAAAAAGATGCATATTGTGAAATAAAAAAATTAAATGAGTAACAAAGCAAAATTTTTATATGTAATTGAAATTAAGTTGCTGTTAGTTTATAACAGATTGTTATATCTATAAGATGTTTTAGGTAAGTCTCATGATAACTACAGAACAAAAACCAACAGCAGACACACAAAGATGAAAAGAAGGGAATCAAAGCATTCATCATTATGGAAAACCATCAATTCACAAACAAAGGCAGCAAAAGAGGATGAAAGGAACAAAAAGACTACAAGAAAGCCAGAGAACAATTAATATTATGGAATAAGTAAGCCTTTAGTTATCAATAAGTATCCAAAATATAAGTGAATTAAATTCTTCAATCAAAAGACAAAGTAGTTGAACGGAAAAAAATAAACAACAACATAAAGAACAAACTATATGCTTCCTACAAGAGACTCACTTCAGTTTTAAGGACACACATATGTTCAAAGTGAAGGAACAGAAAACTATTATTTCATGCAAGAAGAAACCAAAAAAGAGCAGGAATAGTTATACTGGTATTAAAATAGACCTTAAGTGACAGGTGGTAAAGATACAAAGAAGATCATTATATAATAATAAAGGGATCAATTCATCAAGAGGATATAACAATCTAAAATACACATACACCCAACCTTGTAGGATCTAAATATATCAAACAAATACTAAAAGATCTGAAGGGAAAAACAGACAACAATACAATAACAATAGAATAGTAAGGGATGTCAGTATCCTACTTTCAATAATGGATTGATCATCCAGACAGAAAACTGATAAGGAAATATTGCACTTGAACTATGCTTTAGATCAAATATACCCAAGAAACATATACCAAAACATTCCATCCAACAGCAGCAGAATACACATTCTTCTCAAGTGCACACACAATTTCCTCCAGGATAGAACATATGCAAGGTCACAAAACAAGCCTTAGCAAATTTAAGACTAAAATCATATTATTAGGTTAGAAATATCTCTTCATAATAGATAGAAATCAATAACAATAGGAAAATGGAAAAAATCCATAATTATGTGGCATTAACACACTCCTAAATAACCAATAGATCAAAGAAATCAAAAGAGAAATTAAAAAATATCTTGAAACCAAGGAAGATGAAACAGCGTACCAGAACTTATGGAATGGAGCAAAAGCAGTTCTAAAAGGGAAGTTTATAGTGATAAATGACTACATGAAGAAAAAAGGACGATCTCAAATATACAATCCAACTTTATATCTTAAAGGAACTAGAATTAGAAAAGAATAAGTAAGCCCAGGGTTAGCAGAAGGAGAGACAGTAATGCTCAGAGTAGAAATAAATGAAATAGAGAGAAAAAGAGGGATAGGAAAAAAATCAATGAAACTAAGAGCTGGTTTTCTGAAATGTAAATTGACAAACCTTTAGCTAGACTAAGAAAAAAAGAGAGAAGACTCAAGTAAAGAAAACCTGAAATGAAAGATGAGGCATTACAATGGATGATGCAGAAGTTCAAAAGAATCATAAGACACTACTATGAACAACTATATGCCAACAAATTGGATAACCTAGCAGAAATGGATAAATTCCTAGAAACATACAGTCTACCAAGACTGACTAATAAAGAAACTGAAAATATGAACAGACTAAGTTTTAGGAAGAATTAACAATCAAAAACCTCCCAACAAAGGAAAGCTCAGGAGCAGATGGTTTCACTGGTGAATTCTACCAAACATTAACACCAACATTTCTTGAACTCTTCCAAAAAACTGAAGAGGAGTCTACACTCCCAAACTCATTTTGTCAGGCCAGGATTATTTTGATATGAAAGTCAGAAAATGACACTACAAGAAAAGAAAACTGCAAGCCAATATTCTTGATGAATATAGATACAAAAATTCTCAACAATACATTAGCAACTTAATTCAACAGCACGTTAAAAGAATCATATACCATGATCAAGTATGCTTTATCCCTAGAATTCAAAAAGGGTTCAACATACACAAATAAATAACTGTGATATACTACACTAATAGAATGAAAGATAAAAATCATATGATTTTCTTAATTGATGCAGAAAGAGCATTTGACAAAATTAATCATCCTTCATGGTAAAAACTCACAAAAATTTGAATATAGAAGGAATGTTCCTCAACATAAGTAAGGTCATATATGACAAGCCCACAGCTAACATCATACCCAATGATGAAAGGCTGAAAGCCTTTCCTCTAAGGTCAGGAATAAGACAAGGGCACCCACTTTTATCATTCCTATTCAACATAAAGCTGATACCCTACCTGGAGCAATTCGTCAAGAAAATGAAAGGAAAGACCTCCAAATAAGAAAGAAAGAAGTAAAATTGTTTGCAGAAGATATGATTTTATACATGGAAATGTCTAAAGCCTTCACTAAAAACTGTTGGAACTAATACAAATATTCAATAAAGTTGCAGGTCCTATAATCAACACACAAAAATCAGTTGCATTTTTATATTTTTATAAACTAACAAAAAACTACCTGAAAATATAAGAAAACAATCCCATTTATAGTAGCATAAAAATACTCAGGAATAAATTTAGCCAAGGAGATAAAATATCTGTACATTTAGATTTTTTATTTTTATTTATTTTAGAGAGAGAGTGAGTAGCGGGAGGAGCAGAAGAAGAGGGACAAGCAAACTCTGCACTCAGTGTGGAGCCCGATGCAGGGCTTGATCCTTCAGCTCTGAGATCATGATCTGAGCCAAAATCAAGAGTTGGACACTTAACCGACAGAACCGACCAGGCACCCCAAAATATCTGTACATTTAAAATTATAGGATATCAATGAAAGAAACTGAAGAAGACACAAATGTTGGAGTTAATGTAGAGTATGAAATCATCCATAATACCTGGCTTGCCAAAATGTAACATGGAGGACGCTGGGGGCAAGGGAAGATTTCAAAGAAGGGCGTAGGCCTTTGGAATGCCGAGACCTGCGTGACCACTCTGTCGTAGGAATGCCACGGGGCATCCCATGTTCATGAATTGGAGGAATTAATATTTTTTTTAATGTCCATACTACCCAAAGTCATAAATTCAATTCAATCTCTATCAAATTTCCAATAGCATTTTTAAAGAAATAGAAAAAACAATCCTAAAATTCATAAGGGAACCATAAAAAGACCCTAAATAGCCAAAACAATTCTGAGAAAGAAGAGCAAAGCTGAAAGCAACAAACTTCCTGATTTCAAACTAAATTAACAAAGCTATAGCAAAAAATACAAAAACAAAAACAAATAATATGGTATTAGCATAAAACAGACATATAGACCAATGAAACTGAATAAAGAGCCCAGAAACCATTTCCTCACATATAGAGTCAACTAATATTTGATAAAAAAGTCAAGAACACTCAATAGGGAATGGACAGTCTCTTCCATAAATGGTGATGGGAAAATTGGACAATCACATTCCAAAGAATGAAATTAGAGCCCTACTTAACCACTCACAAAAATTAATTTGAAATAGATTATAGATCTTAAAATAAGCCTAAAAACATAAAAATACTAAGAGAAAAAATAGGAAAAATCTTCCTTGGAATTGGTCCTCCAGACAATTTTTTGGCATCAAAAACACAAGCAACAAAAGTGAAAATAAACAAGCTGAGACTATATCAAGCTAAAAGGCTTTCTTCACAGCAAAAGAGTGAGCAAAATGAAAAGGTAACCTATGGAATATGAGAAAATATTTGCAAATCATCTATCCGATAAGGGGTTAATATCCATAACATAAAAAGAACTCATATAACTCAGTAGCAAAAAACCAAACAATCCAATTAAAAAATGTGCAGAGGACCTGAACCATCTTTTCCAAAGAAGATATACAAATGACCAACAAGTGCTTGAAAGATTCTCAACATCACTAATCATCAAGGAAATGCAAATCAAAACCACAACGAGATAGCATCTAACAAAAGCATTGGTGAAGATATAAAGAAAAGGGAATCCTTTTGCACTGTCAATAGGAGTAATAACTGGTACAACCACAGTGGAAAACACTACGGAGTTTCCTCAAAAAAATTAAAAATATATAGAACTACTATATGGGGGCGCCTGGGTGGCTCAGTCATTAAGCATCTGCCTTCGGCTCAGGTCATGATCCCAGGGGCCTGGGATGGAGCCAAGGGTTCTAGGGGTCAAGATCCCTGCTCAGTGGGGAGCCCACTTCTCTCTGTCTCCCTCTGCCCCAACCCTCAGGTGCTCTCATTCTTGTTCTCTCTGAAATAAGTAAAATCTTAAAAAAAATAAGATAATTAAGTTCTGGGGATTTCATGTACAGCCTTGTGACTACAGTTAACAACACCGTATTATACTCTTGAAACTCGCTAAGACAGTAGATCTTAAATAGTCTCACCACAAACAAAAAAAAGGTAATTATGTGAGGTGATGGAGGTGTTAACTAACCTTATTGTGGTAATCATTTTGCAAAATATAAGTGTTTCAAATCATCATGGGGTACTCCTTAAACTTATACAATGATATATAGAATTATATCTCAATAAAACTCAATATAGCTCAAGAAAAAAAGGAAAGAAAAAAAGAAAAACAATTCAGGAAAAGGAATTTACACCCTAGCATTCTATACCCTCATAAACCATATATCACATATTAGGGCAAAATAAGGAGAATTTCAGTCTTGTCAAATCTCAAAAAAAAAATTACCTTGCATATACATTTTCCCAGGAAATACAAAAGTACAAAACAAGAAAGGATGAAAGGAAGAAAGGAAAGGAAGGAAAGGAAAGGAAAGGAGAAAAAGAAATACGGAGTATTCAGGAAACCTAGAATCTAATACAGGACAAAATCAAGGGAATTCTCAGGATGATAAGGAAAAAAAATTTTTAGTTACAAAGAGCAATTAGTTGAGAATAGAACAGAAGAAAGGAAGGGTCCAAGAAGGACACCAGCATGGCAGGAAAAACAACAACCTACTTGATTATCTGATAATCTTTTTTTTTAAGATTTTATTTATTTATTTGACAGAAAGAGACACAGCGAGAGAGGGAACACAAGCAGGGGGAGTGGGAGAGGGAGAAACAGGCTTCCCGCTGAGCAGGGAGCCCGATGTGGGCCTCGATCCCAGGACCCTGGGATCATGACCTGAGCCGAAGGCAGACACATAACCGACTGAGCCACCCAGGTGCCCTGACTATCTGATAATCTGATTATCGATTATTGGATGTAACGGTGTAATGATATATTACTTGATGTAATAATGACTATATTACACTGGCAAAGGATTTGGGGCTGAAATAGTGATAGTTCATAGAAAACTGAGAAAATGATGAAGACAGCAATTATGAACTTCAGGAAAACAAATAGATCAAAAGAAAACATAATCCCACCATACCCTATATAGATTAGCTGTTAATAAAAATATAAGCCTTTGATTAAATAAAAAATTTGAAGAAAGTGTGTGTTGGGGGTATAAATCTGTTACAACTTCATATTTTATAGTAGTCAATATAATCAGTAATAACTAAACTAATAAATTTTTAAGATGTAGTATTTTATTTAGAAATATGAGAGGAACATCAGAGTGCCTGGGTAGTTTAGTCCGTTAGTGTCGGGCTCTTGATTTTAGCTCAGGTCTTGATCTCAGGGTCATTAGTTCAAGCCCTGCATTGGGCTCCACGTTGAGTGTGGAACCTACTTAAAAAAAAAAAAAAATGAGGGGAACATCAGGAGAATCAGCTAAAAAGAATTGACAATGATTACACTTCTGGGAGTGGGAATTGTCATTGGGATCTTGAGTGGGACAAGAAACTGCTAATTTTCATCATGACCCTTAAAAGTCTATTTGACCTTTAAATCTATGTACATCTATCTGTTTAATAAACATAAAAATTGTTTTAAAAGAGATATATTAGTCATATAGTTTAATTTTCATTATCAGATACATTTTAAAAGTGTTCTAATCATACTTTTCAGTGTCTTTAGATGATTTCATTATCAGTATGCCCTGGCATGGTTATTCATAATCCTACATCTTCAGGTCACCCTAAATTCACTCCTGATGCATTATTTTAATATACTCTTGCAAGTAGATAAAAGCAAAGATAAGCGATTTGATTAACTCTATACACATAGCAAGTTTTCTCAAAAAGCTGTTTAATTTCTTCTTTTGCATTTAGGAATTTATGGCAAAAGTTATAGGTTGGAAAATAAAATCCACCACAGAAGTATAAACATTATTCATGCAAATTATAACAACATTCGTAAAATTTACGCGCAAGATAATCTGTTAGATGGTTATTCAAATGTGGCAAAGTAAAGTTGAAAGTAAAATCAAACATCTGGGGCCAGAATATATGTTAATCAGGAGGGTTATAGATGTGCATGTCAATGGATCATCATGCCCTTGAGGAATTCTGAATTTGAAAATACTGACTTTTCCTCCAAGAGTTACCCCTGAGTGAAGTGAATATCCAAAATCGGTAATTGATTTTTATCCTGATTATCTATGTTAAAATTGTAGATTTGCCCACTTAACATTCATAAGGTTTCTTTGCCATTTCAGGGTTGCCCCCGGGGAACAAAATAATCAACAAAAGTGCTTATGATAGTTAATTTTATGTGTCGACTTCACTGGCTCTTGGGGTGCCCAGATATTTGGTCCAACATTCTAGGTGTGTCTGTGAGGATGTTTTCAGATGTGATTAACATTCGAAAGGGTAGAGTAGTAAAGCAAATTGTCCTCCTCAATTCCACAAAGAACCTGATTAGAAAAAGGCAGGTAAGTGAGAAATCCCTCTCTGTGCATGACTGTCTCCCTGCTGAGATACCAGTCTTAACTCTTGTCTGAATACTCAGACTCAGACTGGAATTTACACCATCAGCTCCCTTGGTTCTTAGGCCTTCAGATTCAGGCTAGAACTATACCATTGTCTCTCTTAGATCTCCAGTTTGTCAGCTGTAGATCCTGGGACTTCTCAGCCTGACTACGTAAGTTAATTCCCTATAATCTTCCTGTATATATATATACTGTTGCTTCTGTTTATCCGAAGAACCCAGACTAATACAGTGCTTTTCTGGAAGAAAGTTGAATTTCAGTTAAGCTGCTATTTCTAAATATTCAAATATTCAGTCAAGCCAACTGGAGTCATAGATGGTTAATTTTTTTCTTAGTTTATTTAGTCTTTTGGCTTGAATGTAACAGTAATCAACTAATGCTAATTTAGGACAAAAATAAGTGAAAAAAGAAAAGATTGGTTGGGAGGAATTTATTTTAAGAAATCCTAAGTATCTCAGTGATATCAAGGGCAGAAGTGCTTCTGCAGTCCATGAAAGGGCTGGAACAAGACGTGGGATTCCACTTCATACTCCCATCTTTACTTTATCTCAGGACATTTGTTTTATTTACTTTTCTCTCTACAGAAAAACTATCACTGCTACTCTGTTCAGATGGTCATAACCATGCCATAATGCCAAAGGTTTTACTTCTTCATTCAAGAGATCAGCCTATGTAAGGATGAAACTCCTGAAACTAACTCTAGATTTCTAAGGGAGGAATTTGATTGGTCATATTTGAGTCAGGGATTCCCTCGTGGTCCAAGTATCTGCCAACAGGAACGTGGAGTTATGCTGTACAAGTATGGCTGCCATCTCCTGTACCTGTGACTATGTGGATGGGGACTGAGAAGGGCAGGAGTTCCTGCATAAGACAGGTTAATTCTGAATTCACTTTTTCTTTCAATAATATATTAGGACCTTCTATGTGTCCAGCACTGGGGAGGATATGATTCTGAAAAAGATGTTTCTTGTTCTCACCAACCTTTCTATCTAGTTAGGTGTAGTGGGACAGGTGTATTGGCTGGTGAGGATTAGATTTTTATGTAACTAAATTGTCAATGTAACACAATACAAGTGACACTTTGCAGACAAAAAAAATGTTTTGGTAGCAAAGGAGAAGAAGTATCTCATTCAGACTGGGAGATAAGTGATGTCTTCCTGTGAAAAATGACATTTATACTAAGACTACAAAGGTGCCTAAGTGTTAGCCTGGTCAAATAGATGAAAATGAAATATAATAGAAATGACTCTAATGTTTATGGAGACACAAAGATAATGTTGATGGATCCAAACAAAGTAATATTGGAATGTTGATGGCTATCTTAGTTTGGATTTCCCAAAAATCAGATCCTTAGATAAGACAGAATTAGTCCTCTGTGTTGGCAGCGTTCTTAACAGTTTCTTCCAACAAGCATGGCCAACAGCAGATTTGCGTATCAGGATTTGCATTCTCCCAGCGTAGCCCAGCAGAAAAACAGCACCTTTTCCTCAGTGGTTCCATTGGAACAGGAAAAAGTTCCAGGGCTGACTCTAATGGGAATAATCTGGGCCACTGAACCAATCACTGTAGACAAACACCTAGAGTATTCCGGTCAGGGATTGAGGACAGTCACATTTGTATCACATGACCAAATAGTGGGTTAGGAGGAGTAATTCTTTAAAAGATATCACAGCATTATTACCTGAAAAGAGAATGGATGCTAGGCAGGCAAAATCCACAGATGTCTACTAAAATTTTGGGCGATACTCCTTTAATATTTATTTTATACTTGAAGATGTGATGTATTATACAGACTTAGCAATAAAGAACTTCTTCTTCTTTTTTTTTTTAAATAGAGTTGATCCCATGACTCTCTTCTATCAGAGTAGTACCTTGGACATAAAGGATGATTTGCAAAGAGTAAAAACTTAAGTCATCCACACTTTGGTTTTCAAAACACCATAAAAATTTGCACATAAAGAGAACAGTGATTCTTAACTCGTAATGGTCCACAGATGGCTTTTTCACAGACATTTTTAGTATCCGGTGAATTCAATAGATTCGCTCCTTAGAACATATTTTTTGTACATACAAACTTCTTTTGAGAGATTGACCGTCTACACGAAGCCCAAGTTAAACCCCTGATGTAGACTGAATGTGTTTTCAAAGCCTTTGGCTCCTTTGCAAGTAAGCACATAGTCCTTTTCATAGTTATAACATAGGAATGCCATTTAGATGAATTTGTTGATTTTTATTTTTAAACTGCTCAAATTATAAAGATATACAAATCCGAAACACTATTTTCATACTGCATTCTTGTTCAATTCAGTGTCACAATCTTAAATCAAGGCAGATAAACTGTATTCAATTTCTGGTGAGGATACAAGGGCAAAAAATTAAGTCTTTCTGAAGCTTTTGAATATTGTTTACTCCCATAATAAAGGAGGCAGCTTGCTGCCTAATAAGATGTGGCCTGGGAGGTTGCTTTATCAATTTGTCAATCCCTTGGAGGAAAAAACACATTTTAAAAACAAATCCAAGAGTAAGACATACATGAATGCAATCCATTTACACTGAGAGCACATTTCTGTACTGTGCCAAATAAAGTAAGAATTTTTGTATAGAAATTTATTCTTCTACCTTGCCATCCTTAAATAATATGATGTTCAAGAATTATATATATGTCTGTGGGAAGCACTTTAGGGTTTTTTAGCCTTTTCTATAGACAATGTTATTTGTAAAAAACCATAAATTTGTGAAAATGGTAACATACTAAATTTGTAGGTTTGTCATAAAATACAATAAAGTACAGAATATAAACAATTGTTTTTTAAGATGAGTATGTACCAAATATTGCATGGAACTAATACTAAAAAAAAAAAGTTGCTTATTTGAAATACAAATTTAACAGAGCATCCTATTTTAATTTTTGAAATCTGGCAACCCTAAAACCTGCAAACAATATTGCTTTTATTTACTTGTAAATAAACCTTTGATTTTATACATTAAAGTAGTTTTGGTAGTAGCATCTCATTTTATTGTCAGATATATGTTTTTGGCTAAATGGACTATTAAGATTTATATACAATTATATTTTCATTGAAGTTGTAATAGAATACTTCAAGTTTTTTTTTCTGTAAACAGTGTCCACTCACATCCCTTTTCACTCCTGAAGAACTTTATGAAGTAAGCCAGACTGAAGTAAATGTTTCTTTATTTCAGATTGGTTTCAGATCAATTCTTTTAGTACTTAAGGAAATGTTATTAAAAGTTACATATTTTCTGCATTTAAAGTAACTTACATATGTGATTCTTAAATTATTTGTCCTTGAAAGCAGAAACTTTTCAAAATGAACCATTATGTAGAGATGAAATCAGTGAGTCTAGAAAATGAATAATTCATTTTTAAGTAAATGAGAAATTATTTTGTGCTGTTACTTATACATTTTCACATTTATAGTTAAATAGTAATTTGCGATACACAGGGTATTAGTTGTGAATTGTGGTTTTCAATATCACAGACACATTTGTTGCTGTGGTTTTGTAATATCATTCCCTGATGCTTTTCTCAATTGTGGTTTTCATAATCATTGTTTGATAGTCATGTAGCTGTGGTTTGGGGCTGCTATATCCATTTGGACAGAGATAATTGCTTATAGGTTTTGCTGTCTTTTAATTTCATAACCTTGGTGAGTTAAACTAGAAAGAGAAAAATTGAACTTTAAATATCATCAACATTCTCATTAAAAATGATGAGAAAAAACAAATTGTAATAGTATTCCTTAGTTTAATTCATTCGTAATGACTATAATTAATATATATTTATAAATTTATATAAACTATATCTATTTCTAATAATGCAGTCTGGTTATTTTATCAATCTTGCCTTGAATTCCCTGACTTTTGCTCCTTTCGGCTTTTAAACTGAATATTTAGCTGAGATTTATTTGTTTCTCTTTTGCTTTGCATATTTAACCATTTCAAATGCCAAAAGAAACACTAACTGTTATGATATTTTAATTCCAATGGGCATTCCTTTTGGCTGATATAAAAAGTAAGCCCGTTCTGTAAAAAGATCTTTAAAAACCATAATGTATAATACACCCAATTCTAAGCACACCAATTTAATTGTAATGAATTGAAAATTAAGGAGGCAAAAATCTGTAGTTCTCGGTCTGCTTATTCATTCCACAACACAAACACACATAACCCTGCTTTTCATGGTACTTACGGCTTTAATTTGTTGGTTCTTCAGGGGAGGGACTTTGTCATTTAGTGCATTTTCCACTGCAAAGGACCATGTATTCTTACAACCTCATATGGTAATAGTACTAATGGTAATGTAATAAAATTCACAATTGGTCTTCAGCTGTGTATTAAGATTCTCTCAGCCATACCTTTCACAGGGCAACTCTTTACACCTTCCAGAAGATGTCCTGATGGGGTTATAAATGACACTGATTACAGTGCTTCCTGCACACTGAGCAGCCTGCATTATGCTCAATCAGCTCAGGCTCTCTGCTGACCCCCAGACCCTTTCAGAGTATCAAGTTTGGTGGGGCTCATAGGAATGGCTAGTCAACCAAACAAAGGGGGGCACAATTTTAGATCGGAATGGATGATCTCACAACCGGGGGAGGGGGGGCGAAGAGTCAGCAGTATCTGGGGGATACATGTCAACTGCAGTGGAGTTTATTAGCAAATACTGATTACATAAAGCAGCCGGTTCTCCCGCCACTTGGATAGAAGCTTCTTCCAGCCCACCCGGGAGTATATATTTAATACTCAGTATATACGAAACTATGAGAAACTAAGCTAGCCTCATGCAGCTTAACTTGGCCAAATAATAACTATGCAAATCACTTCAAATTTTGTTCTTCTTTTGGCTTGCAGTTTCCGACATACTACACACACAATAATTGAATAAGAATGAAACAAAACTTTAAAAGCTAAAGAACCATGAAATAGTTATTGGGTCTTACCTGCTTGGGAAATTATGGCAAGATCAAATCTTTTATTAGTCGCTGGCTGCTTCCCTGTGGCAGAAGAACTAAAAAGAATTAAAGGTCATGGGATGGGGTGGGACTTCAGAACTTCCACAGACTTCCTCAAAAAGTTAGTGTGTTCTGATTAGAGACGGTTCATTTCCCACCTAGGGCTAATCACCTAGCTAATGGTCCTCCCTTTTGATATGAGGAAAAATATCTGCCGGTTTCCAAATTCGGAATTTTTACAATCTACAATGAAAAGTCGAGGTGAGAAAGAGCACTTTGAGGACGCCGCTCAGCATCCCATCCGTGCGGGCTAAGTGGGGGATGGTCCACGTCCGCAGCGGTCTCCTGGGAGCCTTGAGAGCCATGAAATGGTCTCCAGAGAGCCCCGGCAGATGAGAGGGCTTAACTGGCCCCAAGACACACAGTTGGCATTTGTGATCAGCTGCCTCTCGCCGAGGATTTTGCCAGGGGCCTAACCTTCCTGCCAAGAAGCTGGAAGGGCGGGCGTGGAGGCTAGGGGAGGGGGCGGCATAAGTGGAAGCACAAAGTTTACGAAGAGACTGGGATTTCTTTGTGCCCGGCTGGACGGGCGAGGCGTGGGGAGAGTTGGGGTCCATCAGAGGGGGCTGTGGGAAGAAGTTGCCTGGAGGGGTGCTCTGGCAGATGCCCAGAGCTGACGCCGTGACAACTGCAGAAGGTGGCCTCCCTCCAAAGCCTCCCCACGCCTCTGTCCCCCCCACCCCCCACCGCGCTCCCGTGCACCCCACCCGACCGAGGCCGGGGCCCTCTTTTGCATCCGGACTGGCTTTGGATGTAGCCAATCCTCCTTTTGCTGATGGAATAGTCTCCCCTCCCCGCAGCCCCGGCGCGCCCCTCCCTCCCGCGCCTCGCCACCTCCCGCGGCAGAGAGCGAGCTGCGCGGCCCGGAGCGGCGGCGGCGGCGGCGGCGGCGGCGGCGGCGGCGCTGGAGTCTCTGCCCCGCACGCCGGGGAGAGGGGAGAGCGAGCGCGCTCCTCCTCCCGCGCCTTCCGCCCCCTCTCTCCCCCTCTCCCCTCTGCTCTCTCTCCCTTCTCTTCCTCCTTCTCTTCCTTCTTTTCGTGTTCCCCCTTTCCCCTTTTCTCTCTCCTCATCCATTCGTTTGTAAATTCTGTTCTCCCCCCTCCATCGCTCTCCTACTCTCCTCCTCCCCTCCCCACTGTCACACTCTCTCTGCCCCCTTCTGTCTTCTCATTTGCTTGCTCATCTCCAAACGTGGCTCCGCGGCTCCCGGAGGAGCCCAGCGCCCGGATCCCGCGCGTCCGGAGCACCTGGAGTCCGGCCCGGGGCGGCCCGAGCCTGGCCAGCGGCGGCGGCAGGAGCCGAGGAAGCGGCAGCCCCGACCGCGGGCACCGCGGGAGCCTCAGTGGCAGCGGCCGCCGCCGAGATGTCCCGGCGAAAGCAGAGCAAACCCCGGCAGATCAAACGTAAGTTTGCACGCTGGGCCGGCAGTTGCTGGGATTATTTCTGGGGAGGGGGGCGCGCGGGGCGGGAAAGGGAGGGAGGCTCGGGGAAATCCGCTCCTGGTGCCCCGGATTTGTCAAACTTTGCCTGAGCAGCGGAGGGACAACTAGTCAGTCACAGACAGACAGACGGCCCGAGCGCCGGGCAAGAAAGACGCTGCGACGAACAGCCTACTCTTGCTCGCCCGAGTCTTCGCGCTCGTGGGTTTCTTTTTAATTCCAACCCCCGCGCCCAGTTAGTCCCGCTTGCTGTATCGTTCAGCCTGCCTGGGCAGCCCCACTCATTTAGGAGATTCTTCTGATTGTGGTTGTTGTCATTGTTGTTGCAATTGACGTAGTGCTACTCTTGGGGACCACACTTTTAGCAAGCAGGGTGAGAACTTAGTTCTCCGAAAAGCTGGTTGGACCTCGGGGCGAGGGAGGCACCGTCCCTAGGCGGTGGAAAATCAGTGTCTGGGTCCCGGTCCAGGGCGGTGCCAGTGCCACGCCAAACCCGAAGCGAAACAAAAAGTAGGTGTAAAAGTTTGCGCTTCTGCAGCGGGCGGCCGTCCGCCTCCGCCCCGAGGGCGCGGGGCTGGCGGCGGGCAGGGCTGGGCCGGGGGCGCCGGGCCCGTCCGGTTCGCGTGGCGGGGAAGCTCAGCCGAGGCGGGATTCGGTTTACCTCCCGCTCCGGAGGCGCGCGGAGTCCTCGCTGGGAGGGGCCGCCCGTCACTTCCCACCGCGGAAGCTGTGAGTTCAAGGCAGCCCGTGCGCCGCAGAGAGCGTGATCCGGAGCCCCCCCAGCGCCCGAGGGCCGGGGTGGCGCTTAGAGGACGCCGCGGGGTCGGAGGTACCTGCCCGAAACACACACACTGGCAGAACTCAACTCGGTCAACTTTTCTTGTCTTGGGGAAAATTCCTCCAATGGTGTTTTGTCGCCCTGCGACACGTCTTCAACGCTTTGGCCGAAAAGGAGACACAGCCTTAGTAGTTTAGTTTTTGCTAGGCTTGTGGTGTGTCCATTTCTTCGTGTTGTTTAAAGTCTGGCAACTAGTTTCAAACTGATTATAGTGTAATTTTAGGGTAAGGCTTTAATAGTATCCCCTCCCCCTTAATTATTAACCACGCTCACCCCACCCCCAAATGTTGAAAATTCTGTTTGGTGTAGTTTAAAAATAAATCTTATCAATCAGCTTATTCAGCGTGAAAGGGGGTCCAGGTTGCAAGCAGTTTGCTACAGTTAAGTATTTCGATCGTTATATACATGTACAAACCTTGCCTTTCAGACAAGACTCTGTGGCTTTTATTCAGTGGCTTTCTTCTCTTATACTTCATTTCCTTTTTTATGCAACTTGGGTTAAAGCAGGGACTGAACTGAACTTATAGCTCAAAGCAGTTTTAATCAAGCAGATACTGTTGTTGAAGACTTTCACTTTTTCAGAGTGATTATCCATGGTTTTAACTAATTGCCTTTTACTTTTTAGTACTATTTATCGGGTCCCTCTATATAAATGTTGCATTTTATAGTACAAAACTGTGCATATTATAAGATATGATTATAAACATTAAATGTAAATGCTTTTTAGTTCATGACTGTCGTCTAGATTGTTAATAAATAATTAATATTAATTGATTGTATGGCACAAAGACCATCTGATTCTACTTGGGAATACTTTGTTATCTTCTCAATTAGCTACATTAAATTTTTTTTTCTATCCTTCTATGTCCACCTCATATAACTGAAGATTAAAGCGTTGGAACTAATTGCTGATGCTACACTTGTGTTATAGGTCGTAAAACATTTTAGTGGCTTATTTGAATGCTGTGATTTATTAACTATCAAAAATACTTGAAAGTTCTCTCATTTGAAAGTGAACAAATATTATATTTATATATTTCTTCACAGTGATCATTGCCTACTGATATATGCAAACATATGTATTATTAATATACATGCATTTTAGACTTTTATTGGATTCAATTTGGGGTCACAGTGATAATCTATGCAAATGTGGACACGCTTCTCCCCTTGGACTGTTAAGGAGAATGAAAAATTAAACGTCTTTGAATTGTTACATTAGAGCAGTGCTATCTAATAGCTGGAATTTTGGGGGGGGGGGAGGAGTGGAATATTTAAATATGGTTTGACCAGCTGTAAAGTCATTTTGGTTGCAGCCTATCGACATTTGTCTCCTTTTGCCTGTCCAGGCACAAGAGGCAGCTTTGCAGATGAAGTTTGTCTTGATACTCAAAGTCATTAGTATGGTAGGTCTTTCCCTCCAATTTTAGTAGTATATAACAAGTGTAGCATTATTATTATTATTATTACAAATAACACTGCTGCTTTTGATATTGTGGGTCAAATATAAGTTTGGAAAAAAATCAGAAAGAAATGCTTTTAGAAACAATAGCATTCCATGCAACTAATGAAACTGTATATTAAACTTGGAAGCGTCCAGAATTTGAAAATAAAGCTTTGGCACTACTGATAAAGCATACCCAATTTAGAGCAACTATGACAAGCAAAAGTCAGCTTATACCAGAAACTCTGAAGACAGTCAATTTAAAGGACAAAAAGGTTGTTGGGCACAGTTTTTTTTTTTCTTTTACTGCGTACAGTTCTCTGCTATCTAAAATTGTGATTTATGCAGTATTTTAATATTTTGCTTATTCTTTCCCCTTGGGTGCTCTCCGGGCAGCGATAAAAAGGCGACGCTGAAAGAGCACCATTAATTTGCTATGATGACTGGCCAGATAAGAGGAGATAATGGGAAAGATAAGCGGAGAAGATATACCATCAGAAACCCGATTATTACCATTAAAATTCCAGCCCAGCAATCTGCAGAAGCCTGATAATTCCTTCTCCGTTTCCACCACTTTGGATGATAAGGCAAAAAATAGTCACTCAGTGCTCCTTGATTAGACTGCCTGGATTTCCTGATAATACAGTGATAAATTATGTATTTTGCCCCCATGTTTTGTCCCAAAATTCAGATTTTTTTTCCTATTTCAAGACTATATTTTCTGCCCTCCCCTCAGAAGCTTTCTCTCCTGAGCTATTATTGTAATCCTGGTTTGATAAAAAGCCCTGATAGGACGGGAGGTGTTTGGTGTGGGAGCCATATCATGCTATCAGCCCATCTCCTCACACAGCTGCTTGCTGTTGTTGTTTTTAGCCTTATCACCTCCTGCCAATATGCCAATAAATTGCCCAGATTGTTCTCCATTCTGGGGCTGCACTGCAAAATTTATGACAGAAATGATGATTTTTTTTTCTTTTACCAATGCATCTCTTTATGATTAGTAAACGTGTTGTGTGTGCAGTTTTACTGTTATTTTCTTCCTCGAGCTGTTGTCTCTAGTAATGTGTTTACTGCCCTATGTGTCCCCAACTTCAGTCACACTTAAGTGTATTGGCTGTGGGTTCAGGAAAAGATTTTTTTTTGGGGGGGGCAGATGCTACCTCGTAGTGAATGTGGAGGTTGAAAAGGGAGGGAAGAACTCAAATGTTTTATTTTCATATAAGATGAAGAAAAGGCATTCTTTTTTATACCACTAAAGTACAGTTTTCTTAAACTTTTACATTGCTTGATGTTTTCATACATGTAGGACGTAACTGTGCTGTGTAAATCATGTGCCAAATAATTTGTGGTGAAGGAAAAAGAAAGGCTGAATTAAGAGGCAGAATTTTTTTTTTGAAAAGTGAAGTAATATTGGGAATTAATACATACTTTGAAAGTAAAATGGTCCATGCGAAGAATAATCTTGTTAGCAGTTCCATAGAGGGGCTTTTGCAGAAGTTGGAATCCGTTCATATTGAATAAATTACCTTTCTGTTATTTGAGATGATCTAATAATTTCAGGCCGTACGAGTCCCTACCTTGCACACTGGCATTTTAATGTTTTATGCTATTTTTTTTAGAGTAGATAGTATTACGTGTTTTATTTATAAAATGATGATTGTCTTAAAATGAGAACGTTGCATATTAAATTTGTTATTTGATATTTGCCAATGTGAAAATCTGTAACTGGATCATCTTTACAACCTTAAAATTACGTTATGCGAAGAAGTGGCTGTGGTTATTTTTCATTGTTTTAGTATAGAGTTTTTTATTTTGGTGTTACCTGTGTTAGTGTTCAATACATAATTTTTGGGTTAATTATCTACTGTATTCTTATTCATATTATTTTTAAATAAGCGTCTGGGATTGCTACGTACGTTTGAAATACATTGATCACCCATACTCAGGATGTCTTGATTTTCACCTGCCCAATATTAAGACAGGGTTTTGCTTTGAAACAAATCACTCATTTCTTGTGAATTTTAAGGATAATTAAAGATAACATTAAAAAATAAGCCGTTCCCTTTGGTTTGTGATATGTCTCAGGTTAGAGATTTTATTTTCTGCATCTTTGGCTGAGTAACATTTCGGAAAACCTACTTTTACGCTGGCCATAAAGAAAAGAAAAATGTATACTGTGTAATACTTGTTTTATTGATAAAATAGATTGGTACCCTTATTTGAAAGGTAACAAAATTAATTTCCTTATTTACAAATTCAAAATATATCACTGCATAGAATTTTTCTTAATAAATGTAAGAGTAGTAGAATTTTTTAAATAGGCAAATTTTAAGATGGCTAATATACTAATCCTGGTTTTTTAGGTGTTAAAGAGAATATAAGAAAGTTTACCTCTAAAAGATCATTAATCATGAAGTCACTTTTTTTTTAAGTTCAGTGGAGTCAACAGTGCAAACATAAATGCAGTAGCATTTTTATCCATAGTTGCTGTGAAAGAGTTTTTAAAACTTGGTGATATGACTTGGAATTAAAAGAGTAGCTCTTGTATTTTCCACTTCTGGTAACTTTCTAAAGTGACTTATTTGTAAAATTATGGGGTAAGAGAAACTAAGAGGTTTAATATATATCACAATATTTTTTAAACAAACAACTTTGAATTTTTCTGTTCATTACAGTTAGAGACCTTAATAGTAATATACTTGTATCAGCTCAATTACAAGGAGTGTAACATCGCTTTGAATTTCACATAAGAGAAGAGTGCTCATTGTAGACATCACAAGGTTACCAGTAATTGTAATTAAATATAGACGTAGAAAATATGGTGTGACTTTTGTCAATAATTATTTAAGTTGGTGCTATTAAATTGTTAAAGAAAAGAATACAACTAGATGATTTGCCCCTGATTTCTACATTATGCTAATTTAAAATTTTATTCTGTATTTAAGGGTTAAGGCAAAGATTTATACATTGATTTATTTTGGGTTAATTGTGGGCATAAATGAAGATATTCTTCAATTATAGCAATTGTCTAGCCTATATATTTATGTTTTGCCTATATACAGTAGTGTAAATTAAGTTAACTTTGTGCTACAGTTAAGGTAACTCACTTCTGGTCATGAGCTATTCAAAACTTCTCATCTGTGTTATTTCTGCTATTTGAGGATTATTTTAGGACTAATGAGCTCTTCCATCACATGACAAAAACAAAGAAATGACACACTAATTAGCCCATTTTGCTATTAGTTATTATCACTGGAAAAAGTTTTGAGAGAATAAGATTAAGGTAGTATGTTTGATAAAATGGGATATTTGGGACTAGATGTGTGGATTTCTAGTATGGATATTTTTGCCCTCCCACATACTAAGGCAAATCAAGAGTGGACCTATCATTTGCATTTTAATCACTTCCCCACTTTTCAGTATGTAACTTTTGCTGAAAAGGCATATTAAATAAATGAACTGATTTTACTCATTCTCCATTCTTTATTTTTACATTTCAAGAAAACACCTTCCCAAATGAACTTACCTTCAAAATAATGCAATGTATATTCAAATTTTAAGTAAAGTGATACCATCCAGAGGAAGTTTTTTGGTTTTTGGCTAAGTTGTGTGAAGTATCTAAAATTAAGTTTATCTGGGAATAAAATATACTTTTCAGGAATACTTTTTTAATGCAATCTTTTTTCCAATAAAACGTGGGAGTGTATATGGTAACTTTGGAGCCCTTATCCTCCAAATCATGTTCCCTTGGGGTTTTTTTTACTTTCCTAGTTCCACAGGGCTAGCAGGACATTTCAGAACACTGTAGGTATTTTTGAAACCCTGTCTAATTCAACAGCTGCCACTGGGTAAAATTATCAGTTCATTCTCTCACCAAATGAATACCAGCAAAAGTCCGTTACTTCAGTCACCAGAGAATGTGTTTCTATCATAGATAAAAGGGTAAGTATGTGTTATCATTCAATAAGGTTACATTTTTAAAAGCTGAAATGCATTTAAATTAATAAGCTCAGACATGGCAATATTTGGCATTCTAGAAAGAACTATCTCTTTAAAGGTATTAGCATAAAGATAGCACATTTGTTTATTATGCTTCCAAATCAGCTCCTAGTATCTCTGCCACAGGTAACAATTGACTTTTCAGGCTTCAAGTTAATAGCCTTGTCTCTTGCTTGTAGGGATCAATATTAGTATTAATTAATCACCATTATCGGCACTAGGATCTGGTTCTATTTGTTGTTACATCAGCAAAATATCAATATAGAAAGTGGACTCTCTGATCGTCATGGCAACTTCATCTCTTGGGTCAAAGAAAGTTTATCTTATCTGTGCATAGAGAGTGGCAAACTGTTTAGGGATCTAGTTTGAACTCTAAGAACATTGATTTAGTTTTTGTTTGCGAATAGAGGCTGAATTCCAATCACAAGGGATAGGTAAGATTTAAATATTAATGCCGAGAGGCTTGTCTGAGAGGGTGTCATACCATTACTGTCAGACTGTCTATTTGAGATGACAAAAAGGTAGAGAAGAATTGTCTAGTCAGGATTATTTAAAGCCTTCGTAATTTGTGCTTTGACAAATACTTCTAAAAATGAATATATAATAATTACTAGGTCGATTGGTTTTGGTCAAGATTTCAGATATTAAAAGAAGAGCCCGTTATTTTTTTCTCTTCCATCCCTTCTTTCTTGGTCCAATACTATAATATCCACTACTTTAAAAAAGTGCTTTTGAGGACCAGTTTTGTCTTGTGAGATAACCAGTCCCCTGTCTGAAACCAAGAATTTTGCTATGGATTTTCAGGTCCAAGAAAGAAATTCATCTGGGAATATTTTAATATTAAATATTCATTGTTAATAAGAGAAATTCTAAAACAGTATGCTGAAAGGATAGATGCCTTTGAAGAATGTTTGCAAAGATAATAAAAGATTGTAAGTTGCTAAAGTCAGGAAACAAAATACATGCTATTTTGTTGATATTATTAAGATACAGTGATCACTGAAAATGAGCATTTTTCCCCTAAATCACGTCTTTGGAAATTCATCTCATTTTTCTTAAAAATCATGATTAAAGAACAAAACTAGATTTAGAAATAGTGCCTGAAATACTCTAGAGTAGGCACTAAATAAACTTTTAGGCACTGAATAAGCAAATATGTGTCTCTCATGATTTTGGAGGCTTTAAAAATGAATGTCGAGTGCCTCTCGAGTGCCTGGTGCCATATAATTGCTTATTCATTCCAGGCATTGTGCATAGAATAGCCAGAATTCAACTCTTTGTATAGTCTGCAAGGCAGTGCCAATTATCAGTTAATATTTGTGGTAATACTCCCACAGATGTAGAGCAAGGAGTAGGTTCATTAGAAGCACTAGTGTAATATTTAATATTAAATAAAACATTTCATCTGGGCATCTGCCATTGACTGCTTCATTTTATTTATTTGTGAAAGTACTCCCTTTTGAATTGCTAGAAGTTGTTGAATGGTGTTAGTCCGATGATTTCTTGTATATTATTTGGTTTATGGTAATGTCAGATTTATTGTAGGCCACTATCACAAAGATATGTATGATATAATAGTTTATATATAGGCTATCACAAATATATGTAATTTTAGTAGCATACCTGAAAGTTAGAGCGCCTAGCTTTTGTGTAGGCTATTAAAATTTTTTTTAATATTTGTTTAAATAAAAATATATCTAAAAATTATCTTTCAATGAGCATTTCATTGAAGATATATTTAATGTTATTTTTCAGTTGATTTCCTTCTTAAAAGAAATTCTTTTGAAGATGTAAGTTATTCTAATCTACATTTAGGAAACTTTTGCAAGCATTTCTTATTGAGACAATAAAAGAGAATTTTCAATCAGTTGACAGCTATATAATATTGCCTATGAAAAATTTCTTATAAGTGTGAGTTACTTGACATAGATTTTTCAGCCATAATCTCTAAAATTCTCTTACTGAGTACAAGATTTGCAAACTGTTTAACCAATTGAAGAATTAATTACAAAATTTAGAGTTATAAGCAAATATTTGTCCTTCATTGACTATTAACCTAGAACTTTTAACTTTTAATTTTCTTGTTATATGTTCCTTGCAATATAAAGATGGTGGTGTACCCTTTAAGAAAGACTTGAATTTGCTTTACTCTGGTATATTCTGAAGTTGTTGTGAGCCTGAAATAAACTGGAGATTAGAAGATTAAAAATAGTGAATTGACAAGTCTTCAAGTCCAACTGAGGGCCAGATTCCTCTAAGTTTATGCAAAAAGTAGCTAAATACCGTATACTATTAAGTAGTTTTTAAAATAATGAAAATAATATAATAATAGTAAATGATAAATACACTCAATGTTGTCCATTTCCCTCTTGCTTTTACTACATTTAGATTATCTCATTTTGGAAGAGTAATTTTAAAGGTTTTCAGACAATTCAATTACAAGATCGGATTATTCATAATTCAGTGATAAATTTTGTGTCACAGATTAACTTTAGTATATTTGGTATTCAAAAAATTTTTTAAATGTATTGTTTTATGTCCTACAATAGCTATGTAAAAGGAATATTTTTTTTCATATCACAAGTAGAAGCTTGTTTAATTCCCATATCTAGCGCCTCCAAAACGTAAAATGCCATATACTGGTAAGCCTTCTTGCTTACTGTGTGTGCTGCGAAGTTCAAAGGCATTTGTTTTTTTTATAAACCTCTGTGAATTCAGTGGGAATCTTTGGGAATGATGTGTTTCTCATTATGTACAAATTATTTTCATGGTGCGTATTCTCATCCATGTCAAAATATATCACTGTAATACTTTGTGGTTTTTATAGCCAATGTTTGTATGAATAAGGTATGTATTTATGTGGATAAAGTCTGTGGATAAATTTTATGCTGCTTTTAAAAGCCTTTTAAAATATAGTTAAGTGAAGTTTTTGAGAGATGGGTGGCATATCGATCACATTGCCTGTTAATGAAAATCTTACATTTATTATTGAAGTTGTTTTGATTTTAGGGAAAATCTGAAAATGTAATTGCTCCTTGAAGAATAAAGAAGACAGAGTGAACCAAATAGACAGATGCTTATGCTAGCATAGATTACTTATATCTGCAAAATATCTGTATAATTTGCTGTTCTCAGATTTGTGCAAAAATTGTGTAACAGATACTTAGAATTTTAAAATTTCGAATTCGTAACTTAGTTCACAATTGTTTCCTTCCCTAACTACTTTATGTATAGGAATATATTCTGTAGCATGTCCTTAGAGCAGTGGGGGCCAGCTCACATGGATTTGGCAACAGCACTGAAGATTTAAACATTTTTTTTTTTCCTTTGAGACTCCGGTCAATACAAATAGATAAAAAGGCTTTTAATTTTCCAAGTTATTTTTATTTGGGATAAAACTGTCTGAATTTATATTGTGCACATTTATCAATTAGGTCTTCTTTCTCTTCTTGAAGTGACATCCTGAAATCCTCCTTTTGATAGCCTTTCTGCCTCCATTGTCATAAAAATGACCACATTTTCCAATGACATTTGACTTGTACCTAAGGACTCTTGCATATTTTGGAAATAGTGGGCCTCCCACAGCCAGGAACAGACTAAGTGTCCAGGGAAGACGGACCAAGATGGGGGCGTGTGTAAATCTGAAATATGCAAGAGTTCATTTGCAAATATATTAGGTAGCTGCTAAAAATATCACCCCACTTCTTAACAGTGTGCATCTTGGACAAACAGGCACATATTTTGTCATCAAGTTGCTTAAGCTTCTGAAGTCAGGGCTACAACTGGGTCAGATGATAAGATGAGCACAACAGAGAAACGAAGAGCGCGTCTGATAAAACCTGATTGATTGATGTCTGGCTTCCCCACCATCACAGGCAGTTGACAGTTAGTTTGGGATCAGATGATTTGGCTTTTGCGATAGAAGATGGGGCCTGGTAGGCAAGCCTGAAGGACAAAAAGGTCGGTTTCTGTGTAGTGTCAAGTAATGCTGAGCTCCCACCAGGTGGGACGTTATTAATATTTCATTCTTTCTTTTTTAGGTCCAGGCCCTAACATTTGATAGTCACTTAAAGGCATGAAGATTCAATCTACAAACAGAAATGTGTGACTACCTTCCTGTTTTGTTTAATTTAATGTTCTTACATTATTTATGTCATAAAGGGCAAGAGCATATGCTTATTTAATAATTGTCATATTTTATATGCTAGTTTGCAATATAGAATGACTTGTGCATATTTAATGTTATTATAATCTTGTAAACTGTTACAAAAATAATCGTAACACATAAACTGGCCAAGCTTAATATTTTAACAATAATGTTTATGGAGGAACATAGGTTTCCTGAGGGGAAAATTACAATGTAAATTAAGCTAGAGTTATCAGTTCCAAGTGTTTTGGTATTCTAGATTATGAGAAGCTTAGGTGAAAAAATATTCTAAGATGCAGTTTAGACATGTCAGAGTTTAGGAAACCTTGGCTGGCACAGTGGGAGAACTTTATATTTTATACAGGTCCATGGTAAGTGCCTGATTGTACTATAATCTGCTGAATTCTAATCTTGCTGGTGAGGGGATTTTTAGGATGTGTCTGTGTATTTTAATCATGGACAACCCCAAATTCTTGATGCATATTAAAATCGCCTTAAAAATAAACGCTAGCTAGTTTATATGCTAGCACAGAGCAAAATTATAGATCACTTTTGAGTTAGAGCATAATGAATGATTAGGATAAATATTCTTAGATGAAAGAAGGAAGGGAAGAAAGGATGGAAAGAAAGGAAAGGAAAGAAGGAAGAAAGGAAGAAAGAAAGAGAAAGGGAACAAAGAAAGAAAGAAAGAAGAAGAAAAAGAAGGAAGGAAAAGTAGGTAGTGTTAGAGTAAAACATTTTCCAGTTTTGGCCATAAAAATTAGTACAACTGTTATAGGGTTGGAATTCGTACAGCTTGGATTTGAATTTAGATTTAGGACAGTTTGATACTCCCCAGAAATCTTTTAGGATGTATCACTTTTCTCTTGAGTTTTAAGGGTCTCCAAAGGACAGTTGGGTCTCAGCTAATTCTGTAGGCTTAATATCAGCAAGATGAATTCTGCAAGGTGCTGTATTGCTGATAGTATAAGTGGAAGACTGTATGAAGCACTTGCGCCCAAACCTGAAGTGGTACTCACAGTAAGTGACCGGGGAAGGGGGGCTGATGGCCATGTCAGCAGTGATTGGTAATACTTCCAAGAAAGGTGCTGTAAGAAAATGACTTGGTCTCTTCTACACACATTCATAGGGAATGAATTATCTATCTATCTATCTATCTATCTATCTATCTATCTATCTATCTGTCTGTCTGTCTTTCTATCTATCTATCTGACCTAGGAACACTGAAGAATCATTATGGGTATACTTACAAAGACTTCCGTAGAAAGATGTTTCAGGCAGAAACAGCACACCTGTAGCGACCCTGTTCTGATGGCCACGTCATGGGTAGGAGACCAGCAGTACTATTTACTGGTGGCAGCTAGTAATGGTCAACCCTTGTCACATCAGGGAAAAGAGAACACAAGTGGGTTTTTCTTGTATAATTGCTGTGTAAGTCTCTGATACAGTTTTTGAATTATTCAGTTCGATAATCTTTGATTTTAAGGCAGTGTAACCATTGTCCAATGCAAATTGCTTTGATACTATGTAGGGTTTTTAGGGTAGAGTATCTATTATGGACAGCCCTCTAAAGTTTATTAACTTCCTCTTCTACACACACACCCACACACGCAATATCAGAGTTTACCTAAAACTTCCTTCTCAACACCTTTATTCCTTCAGTATTTTTGTCTCTTTCTGTTATTCCATGTGGCTTTGAATTGCACACTTCCTTTTGCCTAGGCATAAGCTGCATTTGAAAAATATCTAATTATACATTGAGGAAAATTGGAGTTGACAAATGAAAAAGATGTCGGGTCATAAAAATAATTAATATCAGCAGTCCTTATAAATGGAAAGTAGCAATCAGCTAGTTGGTCAGCTAGACTGAAATTTCTTTCAACATAGCTTCGGGAATCTCATTTAAGGAAGAGTAGGAGTTTGAAGATGCAGGGGCTAGACTGATTAGTCTGACATTCACTTTGATGTTTTTCCACTCTTGGTTTGGAAGTTTTTGTTCCCAAGCAAGAAGAACAATAAGGTTTTAGGTAGAGGATGTTACTGCGGAAGATCTTTGGGGATTTGTTTTCTCGAAACTGTTTACTACCAGTGTTCTTTATATTGAGAAATAATCTCAGGTATTACAAGAGGTGAAATAGATGTTAGCTGCACATTGTTCTTCTTACCCTGAGAAAGAAAAATTAATTATTACATATTGATTTAAGGCTTTCAAACCTAGGATCCATAGGCTTTGAGGAGTTTGTGAATATCCAGACATTTTATGCAAAATTAGGGTATTAAAGAATTTTTCTGGGAAGGGGTTTCATGAAATAGTCAAAGGGCTTCACTTTTGATGGGCTCATCAAAACTTTGAGACCACTCTAAAGAATTTCTATATGTGTGTCAAATGATTACTTGTTACATTTTAAAATGTAACCATATAAATAAGAGTTGTTTCATTTTTATTTGTCAAATGATTTTCTTCAAAAATATAAAATCAAATCTCTCGCCTTGCTGCTCTAAATCCTCTTCCAGTGGATGTCCTTTGCAATTAATTCCTGAACTTTTTATATGACCTCCCACATCTTCCCTGATCTGTTCTTCGCCTTCCTGTCTCATCTGATCACCAAATATACCATCATCATGTGCCAATTCCCTTCCCAATCCCTGTCCTGGCCAGCCCCATAAAGTACCTGTATTCACCACATTCCATTTTTACCGGTCTTCCTTCTCTTCCTTGAACATGCCAAGCTGCTTTTCTACCTGCATTGTTATTTCCCTAGATTTTTTTTTAAAAAAGATTTTATTTATTTGACATAGAGAGACACAGCGAGAGAGGGAACACAAGCAGGAGGAGTGGGAGAGGGAGAAGCAGGCTTCCCGCTGAGCAGGGAGCCCGATGTGAGGCTCGATGCCAGGACCCCGGGATCATGACCTGAACCACTCAGGCGCCCCTTCCCTAGATTTTTATATTGCTGGTTCCTTCTTAGCACTTTTCACTTCACATGTCAACTCTTCAGGAAGATCTGCCTTAACCCCTTATGTAGAGTTTTCTGGGCCCCTCCATGCCTCAGTTTGCTCTCTAACCCATTCCCCTGTTTTATTTACATTACATTAATAGTTATTGGAAATTATCTTATTTGTTGGTATGTTTACCTGCTTATTAGATAATTTGTCACTAGATTCTAAGCTCAATAACTGTGGGATCTGGTTGTGTTTACTTATGTATCTCCAGTTGCTAGCAGAGTACCTGGCACATAGCAAACACTCAAAGAATATTGGCTGAGTGAATGAATGAACAATTTTTAAAAATCTACATCATTTCCCATGGTATATGTTTAAACAAAGTTGGTTTTGTAGTTGTCTACTCAAGAAAAAAGAGTACCCACATGCCTTAAATTAACTCCTACTTTTCATTTAACAGCCATTAAACAAATATATAGTAAGTATCGATTATTGTACTGTGCTAAGCCATGGAGAGGGGAGAATACAAGAGTGAACAAACTATAGTCTCTCCCTTCTGGTAGCCCACTAGCTAATGAAGGAGAAAGTCATAGTTACTGTACACTGTGATATATTCACAATACATGGAGGTATGAGGTGTTGTGGCACCAAGATGCCCAGGAGAGTTTGGATAAGCCTCTAGAATGAGGTCTTATGTAATCCGGGGCTTGAAGGTTGAGTAGGAGATCCAGTTATGACGAGGGGGAATTGCATCTTGGCAGAAATCAACAACTTGGCCAAGAGCAGAGAGGCACTGAAGAAGGTGGTATTTTCAAGGTCCAGTGAAGAGTTGTGGCCAAAGATGTGTCTACCTGGAAAAGGGTGGCAGAAATGCAGCTTCAAATCTAACTTGGAACCAGATTTTTAAAGGGTTTTGTGTGCCATGTTAAAGAACTGGAATTTGTCCCGTAGGTAATTGATGGTCACTGCAGATTTTGAAAAATAGAGCCTGATTAGTGTATTTCGAATGTTCTTGATAATTACATGGCCTTACCTAATTGCCATTTGGTAATAGGAGAGGACAAGAAGCCCTTGAGCTGACAGTGGGTTTAGTCACCTTTCATTTTGTTAAATTTAACAATTATTGTTATCTCACATTCAACTTTAGTCCTTCTGTGCTCCCCTCTAACTTTTTTTTAAGATTTTATTTATTTATTTGACAGGGAGAGAGAGAGAGAGAGAGAGAGAGACAGAGAGAGAGGGAACACAAGCAGGGGGCGGGAGAGGAAGAAACAGGCTTCCCGCTGAGCAGAGAGAGGCAGATGCAGGGCTCGATCCCAGGACTCTGGGATCATGACCTGAGCCGAAGGCAGACGCTTAACGACTGAGCCACCCAGGTGCCCCTCCCCTCTAACTTTTAGATGTAGATTTAATAATAGCATTGCAGCAGAGGGCTAAAACCATCACTCAGTGATTTCAGTAGTTTAGTATGAATATTTTATTGAGGCGAGACAACACATGCAAAAATAAATGAACAGAGCAATATCTTTTTAATTGAATCTGTTTGTGCTTAACTCATGAGATTGTCATTGGTAGTAGCTTTCCATTCATTCATATGCATTAGCTTAGTTTTATAACTGAATATTGAGAAAGATAAATTTATGTTCAGTAGCAAGTGGGCAGAATAATTTTTACCAGATTGCCAATTGTTGCAACATCTTTGAAAGACAATGTGGCACTTTATCGCAATTACAATTGCACATATACTCTTGGACCCAGTGATTCCACATATCCCATAGAAACTCTTACATATATGATGGTTACAGCATGGTTTGTAACAGCAAAAAATTAGAAATTACTTAAATGTCCACTAATAGGGAATGGGTTAAATAAAATTATAGTATAACCCTCATTGTAGTTTATATGTTATAAAGGATGGGGCCAGATGTGTCCATACTGATATGGGAGCATCTCAAAGACTTATAAAGTAAAGAAAAAATAATAAAAAATAAATAAAAAACATTTAAAAAATCAGTATGGTATCTTCTTGTTAAAAATGAAAGGATGAATAGATAGATATTTATATTTTGTCATAAAAACATCTGAAAAAATGTTTAAGAAATTATTAATGATGCTTTTCTTTGGGAATTAGGACTGGGAGTTTGCAGTAGGGCATAGATTCCCTTTCTACTGTGTGCCATTTGATAGTGTTTTAATTTTTTTAACAAATTACAATTTTAACCAATTATAAATGAAGGCCATTAATGAAAATTAACACAAAAGTAAAAGGCATCCATCGGAAGGTGTATGTTATTTTCACTACCAGTGAAAGCCACTACCAGTACTGCTACTAATAAATCCTTTTGGGAGGGGTGGGGGGTGAGGGATTGAAAATAGTCAAGTATGTATTGCCACTGTAATTAAGTGTTAAATTGCTCATCTTCACTTCAGTTGTGTAATTAGGAGGGTAGAAATACTGTTGGGGGTTGGGAAGAAAGGATAGGGAATGGATAAAAATATTTGATAAAATGTTTCAGTGTCTGTCTAATTCAGACATTACTGTGAGGGAGAATAGCTATAATGGTAAATTTTTCTGTAGTCCTTATTAAGCTTAATATGAGAGTATACCAAAAGTGAGCACTCCAGTGAAGATTAAGCTCTCTGTTTTACTTTAGAGGAGGAGATAGCACAGAGAAAAAGATTTTCAATACATTGCCTTTTAAAGTATAATATTTCTCTATTCTCAACATAGGTCATGGCTATGTTATTAACTTCAGATTAATAGTGTATGATACTTCGGTTTTAGATAAAAGATCTATTCTTTAAAATTTGATGTTCTCATATAGGCTCTGTTTTCCAAAAAGAAGTTTATCCCCAAGACATTGTTTTTTTGAGTTCAGAAATTTTGTCCTACTCTGCCTGGCACTGTTCATCTTTAACCCATACCCAGTGTTTTACCTTTGGAATGATATTAAAATGCCTATTATTTTTCTCCAGATTATTATATGCAGATATATTTTGGTTCTGGACCACATATATTGCTTCTTTCTTGCACCTTATTAAAGGTTTTGTGTCCTTGAAAATCTTCCAGGCCATCACATGTATTCTTGTGGGAAGCAGCAACAACAAAAGCATGAGCTGATCCAGTACATGGTATAGGCTAAAGCTTCAGGTTCCAGTGGGATTTAAGGATGCCCTGAAAAAAACATGAAGGTCTTAATTCATAAATGCCACCGTAAATTTCCTCTGGTAATTATGATAGAATGGAAAAGGAGATAAGCGATGTTGAATTTTTGTCAAATAATTTTAAAGAAGTGGGCATGAAGTTGGGCTAGAAATAACATGCAGTTGCAAGAAATTATAATCTGAATGCAAAAGAAATATTTGTTTCTCTTATTTGAAGGGGCCTAGGGCCTAGAAAAGTTAATACATCTTGCTAAGTTTGTTTAGTCTTCTACTATTTTCAGTCTTGTTAGTGCATATGACCAAAAGGTTAGTTTCATTCATTTTCTTCTTAAGGATTCTGAAAAAACCTAGGGCGGGCCTGAAGATTTTATTGTATTTTTATATTTTACATACTTAGTTTGGACAGTGGTGTTTCCAGGATGCATGGTCAAATGGAGATAAATTCATCTAATCAGTGGCCTTATGCAATGACTTTATGTAAGTAAGAGAATTTGTTTGGAAAAAAAAAAATTTTTTTTTTTGATTTGGCTTCTTGAGGCTTCTTGTCATCAAGAATTCTGTTCCTAAAGATCTAGAGAAGTATCAGAGGAAAACAGACCCAAAGTGGATCCAGCCCCCTGCTTCCCTGTGGCCTGCTGATGTCCCAACCATCAAGTGTTGAAAAGCCACAAGTGGTTTTCATGATGATAAAGTTAGTGGTTGGTACTAAAAATAGACTCGGAGCAAGGCCCAGTAGAAGTTATTGAAGATGATCTGGTTAAAACTACCTCTGCCCGGAAGATCATACATTTCTAGAATGACTGATTTCAAAAGTGAGAAGTCATTTAGAATTATTTAGGTTATTAGAATCCATTTTCGGAATCAGGTGGAAGACTACATGGAGTGTATCCTGATCATATGGTATGCCACCTCTCCACAGCCACCCTGTGAAAATCTGTTAGCCTATAGGACTGAATATTCTAAGAAATAACTTTCCAGGCTAATCGACTTGAAAATTAGAGTGTAGGTAAATTTACTTCTTAACTTCAAGACAATGCAATGGCTGCCTGTGGGGTAGTACTTGAATGGAGTCACCTTTGCATTTAGAAGGGGACTGATGTATACAAGCACTCATTAGAGAGGGAGGGGTATGGTATATTGTTTTAGAACTCTGGAGTCTTCTATCAGGCTTTCAGTGACAGCTCTGCTACTTCCTTGTTGCATGTCCTTGAGCAAGTTACTTAACTTGTGACTCAGTTTCCTCCATTTGTTGAGAAGAGGTTACTAAGGAAACTGGTACCGTGGGTTAATGTTAAGCATTATATCGATTAATACATGCAAAGGGTTTAGAAGAGTACCAGGCCTACACTAGTAAAACATTTTTCTTTATTATTGGCATTTTTGAGGTCAAATCCATGAAAATAAATTGTTCTCTTATAGGAAGGAATAAGTATCCCCAGGCATCTAAAATATAAATTTAAAGGTCTTTGGTTTGCATACTTTAATAGATGAATATTTAAATGCAGTCTTCTCTTTTTTGTAAATAGTGTTCCTGCTTGGAGTAAAAAGAGAGATGTTGTTGAATATCCTAAGTAATTGAAACTTTTTGCTCTGACAGCCCTAAAATAGTTTTTTTTAAGTTTTCTTCCCAAGGAAGAAAAGATTTCAAGCGTCACTGGGAAATGCCATATAAAATATATTGATAGTAAAGTGTAATCTATTTATCACCCATACATAGCTATAAACCAGTAAATGTTTTTAAAATTTATGAAATCTGTTACAGACCATTTTGTCTAATTTTCTATTAAATAACCTGCAGTGCCTTGGGTATCATAATATTACTAGAAAACACGAGTGGTAAGGTTTTCTTTTTTTGCCCTCCAGACAGTTCTGGAGTTAATATACAAAATTTCATTTAGAAAGATCCTGAGTGGAGTATCTGAAAAGGTCACTGAAGAAACCAATTGGTTAAAATGCATTTGGATGACCTGAACACATAGTTGTTGTGTCTCTAAATCCCAGACATACTTTATTAGGACAATCCAGCTGGTTTGCTATTTCTATCTCCTCATTATCAACACGTTATGGTATGGCCTCTTCCCTCTCTCTTCCAACGCCAAGAATTTGGCAGGGACACCATGCTAGCAAGTCAGAGACTAGGGGTGGGGGTGGGGAGAAACAGTAGCTTCAGGCTGCTGTGAGGGTAGGGAAATACATCCTCTAAACATTTTGCCACTGGATTAAGGCTGATAGTGGACATTTGTAGACTCTACTTGAAGAATTTGAAGACATAATAACATTTCATGGATTTCTGGGAATAGTCTTTAAAAAAATTCTATTCATGCTGGTCTATACTTCCCTATATACAGAATCTGTAAATCTTGAAGCTCCAAATTCTTTGCTTTTCTCTGTTTTCCCAGCCATTCTCCCACACAGGAGCCCAAGAAAGTGAGAAAAGAAAAGATTTGTCTTTAGGTCTCATTTCATAGGTTGCCTGATCAAAACCAACTCAGTAACTGAATATCATGGCACATCGTATTATTATACGAGTGACTCTACTAAATAGACTAAGTAGAATCTCTTCGAATGTATCATAGTATAAAGAAAACAGACATGTAGATCTATTTTTGGTTATGGTTCACAGTTTTGTTTAAAATTAGTAAAATGAAAAGCAATCACATTAAGAACTCCCTTGACAGTTTCATAGGATTTCAGATTTTGTGTTAGTAAAGCTCTTTGAAATTTATCTTAGGGCTTTCACAAAAACATGAAATATGAATTTTATAACGGTTATACACATGATCTTTTCTTGTGTGTATGTATGTAATTTTGTGTGCTATACATTTTCTTTTTATTGATCTTCTTTTCTATAAAGAACTTCAACTTGTCCTACTGGCATTCATTGGGATGACTTCATGAAATATTTTCTTTACTTTGATAGAATGTTTTAAAAATCATCTCAAATTAAAATTACTTATTTACTTTTCAAAGGCCATGAATTCTGCTACTAGAGCAACCTAAAGGTATTTTTTCATGATATTCCACATTATTATAAAATATTAGGTTTTAATAAATAAAGGGTCATCTTGCCTATATAAAGTGATATTTATGACAAAGTATGTAGTTTGTGATCTCTTTTGTCCACTTAGGAAGCAACTACAGAAGGAAATATTTCATTCACATATATATTATTTATATATCTTAAAATTTTTTACTCTGGTTCTTAGATACATCCCATACAATAACTCAGACACCCAAATAATGGCAATTATAATGTTATCAATATCAGTAGAAACTCACTAATTTAGAAATTGATACCCGGGGTCATTTTTTTTATAATGTTCTTTCCCTATTGGTAAAATGTATTACTTTATGTTTCTTATTTAATCTTCTTATTTTATCTTTCTTAGCTTATTGTAAAGGGCAATAATGGATTTTCATGTTTTAAAAGTATTTAAGTTAAATAATAATAATAAAGTGGGACTTTAGTCATCTGAAAAAGGGATAAAGCCATGAGTGAAAGAATATCTACCCTATAGCTTTTATTAAAGAGAAAAACGTGTAATTTTTTATTCACTAGTCAGAATTGTGCCATCAGCACAGAAGTGAGTAAAAGTCTCAGCTTTCTTCTAAAAATCTTGATTCCTTGAAGTTTTCATCACCCTAGGAAAAATGGAAGAGGAGTGTGTATGAATTTGCATGCATCTTAATTTTATCGTTGTAGTAATGCTTACTGAATATGTCAGTAGGACATTGAAATTTACTGTGGGTAGGAAAAAAAAGAATGCAAATTAAAAGAGAAAGAGTTTATTCACAAATTAAAGAAATCGTTCCCTTGGGTGTCTCCTTAATTGATGAAGAGCAAATAAGTAGGGTACAGTTAACTAGACATGCAGAGAGGGGCAGGCATATCTCTCAGGACTGAGGTTAGAACCTCAGGCTTTCTAAGTGTGAGGGATTTGTAAATTAAGCTACTCTGTTACTGTCAGAATTAATATGTGGATAGAAATCTATGTTTTCAAGGCTCTTACAGCATTTTTTTGTAGCCCTTTATTTTTAAAAGTAGTTTTATGTTATTTTTGTACTATTAACATTCTACACTTATGACATTTCTGCCCCCTCACTACCGACACCGAACAATAGAACTGCTTCAATTAAGAAACAGAACATCAGCCCCTGGCATCTTATTCTGTTGTTCCATCTTTTTTGCTAGGGAGAATTCATTTGTTTCTTAATTAAGAAAAACACCAATAGCATGAAAAATCTGCTTATGGTACCTGAATGGTAATTAGGCAAAAGGTAAAAAAGAAACATGCACATACATTCCAATAGCAGCCAAAATGAACTTGAGCTGATAAAAAGGAACTAAACTACCCTTGCATAAATGGAGGCTGAGAGAAGTGTACAGTCATTATGGCTAAGACAATATGCAAACTATCTTCAAAGAAATCAAATTGCTAGAGTGTTTTCATTTGCATGTATTAACTATTAACATAATGAGGAGAAGTGACATTGGACCCGGATTGTGTGTCTGTTCGGATTGATAACTCTACTGCATCTGCAAACAGACGCCCAAAAATCATGCTAGTAGTTAGATCAGAGTTGAACTCTGCAAAGTGGGCTAAAATGAAACCTAGAGCTTGACGAACCTGCTGAGTTCCTGAATGGTTGACATCTCTCATTCACATTCTGGGTCGTTTTCTCTTTCCCTTTCTGTCTGTCTCTCTCCCACCCCTCCTCCCCTTTATTTATTTTTTAAGTCAGTAATAATATTTCAGTGTGAATTCTTATTTGAAATATCTTGGTTTTCCCCAGCACAACTTTTCACGGTCTAACAACGGATGTTATAAAGGAGATCTTAAAGAACCACAGGGTTAACTTAAGATCTATGACAGGATTTGAAAATTTAGGTTTTTTGTTTATTTATTTCCAGCAAATGTAAGTCTAAGAATAAAGGAAACTGACATATATTGAGCTCCTCTTATGTACTATGCTTTGCACAAAGTGTTTTTTCTTAGAAAAGTGGAAAGAGTCATTGAGAAAGATGAAGGACATGTGGCAATTGAGAGACTTCTCTAGCTTTTTGGGTAACCTGTAAGAACAGTCCCTGAACCTCTGGGTCTTAATTCATTCTCATCTGTGAAATGGGGTGATGTGACTATACTGGTCTTTCCCAGTCTAAAAATCTTTGAGGCTAGTAGGTGTCTTAAAAGCTCAAGAGAAATTGGAAGGTCATCACTCAGAAACCTGCCCAGAACAACTAATATGTTCTATTTCCTGTGAGTCTTGGGATTTACCACATAGTGGGTTGACATTTTCTAATCCATGTTGATGAGAAACTCTGACAACTATATAAATCTTTGAATAATTTTAAGAAGACAAAGCCAAAATATATTTCTTGATTTGAGAATTCATATTATGATATTCCTCAAGTCAGAATATAGCTTTCTTTAAAATCCATAAATCCATTTAATGTTGTAATTTTTCTTTTTCTGAAAAACTTACTGTTGGGTCTTACAAATGATAGACGCTGCTAATTAAGAAATTCTGTATCATTTCTTCTCTACAGTTTTGTTTATTCTATTAACAAATATGTATTGTGATCTTTCTCTGAGTCTTGTTGGCACTGTTTTATGTATGGAGGTCAGTCATGCCCTAGGAAGGTAAGTTCTCTGCTCTCTTCGAGTTTATATTCTAAAAGTGGGCAACAGGCAATAAAAACAGTAATTCAGTCAATGCACAAGGTAATTTCAGATTGGGATAAATGTATGAGGAAAACCAAATAGGATAATGTGGCCAAGAGTGACTGTTGGGATCCTTAAATGATGTTAGTCAAAAATTTCTTAAGCTTGGTGCAATTGATGAGGAGCAAGAAAATTAATATTTCCTTGTAAATTGTTGGGAACCACTCTCAAGGGTGAGGGGACAAATGTCTCCCAGAGACTGTGATCCACCTCAGGCCCCAACAGCCCAACTGAAAGTTGTTACCTTTTTGAATAGTGTGGAGGCCAGAAAAACATGTTGGGGTCCATTAGATTTTATTGAACAAAGTTTTGAGGAGAAATGTGTCAGAAATGGAGTTAGGTTCTAGGGATAATGGAGTTAATAAGGCAGACATAGAACACACCATCATGAGGCTTTTACTCTAGGAGAGATACAATGCCTTAGGAGTTTTCAGACATGCTTGTTTACATGGTATTTACATGAATATTTTCAACAAATGAGGAATAATTAGTCACATTAATAATTACATTATTCTGTCAATATTATGGGAAGTAATTTCTATTATAATATATTGTATGAATATATGTAACATTAACACAGTATGTCTTCATTTTATATGTGTGTGTGTGTGTGTGTGTGTGTGTGTATGTATATATATATTTTTTCTCTGAATGGATATTGGTGACTGGTTAGATTAAGTGGCAATCCTTGGAAATTTTGTTATTGACCATTATCACTACTGTTGGAGTACCAGCTGTGAATTTTTTAGGTTTGAAGTCATGTTTGAAGTCAAGTTTTAATTCCAATTTAATTCTCTTTTGCATAACATGTATCACTGCTTAATACAAGTGGACGTGTGTGACCACAGAACCCTGTAGAGCTCCTTAGGAGTTCCTTGGGACCGTGAGGCATTGGAAACATTTTGAAGCATTACACTTTTGTTCTCCAGGCAAAAGATTCACTAGGCGTTTGGGGGAAGAATTCCTTTACTTGTTGTTCAACTGGTGATGGCTTAATGAAATGGCTCAGGCATTTGCCAGTGTCAGTAAATGTACTCCTCTCCTCGGGGAGAACATGGGGGAAAACACCCAAACTATGGATGCATAAAGAGCTTTATGCTTTTTAAGATTTCAAATAAATGTCTTCTCGGGTAGGAATAGGTGAGTTGACAGTACTCTTTGAAGACATCTCCACACTTAATGATACCTTATTGTCTGTTTTCATGAATATGCATGTTATAAAGAAATCTGTTTCATATTTAAGTGATAAGTTAACCTTTCTGCCACATATATTTATAATGATGTCAAAATCTCCTTTGAGAAAGTCAGGTTGATGATCTATGTTGAATCATTCATTCAGATTCAGCCTAAAGGGGTTAAGAGGTGGGAGCAGGTATTGTCATATTCTCTTAGAAACTATGTAAGAATTAGGAAGCACAGTTGTTCCAGAAAAACTCTGGAAGAATCTGTGTCTAGAAAGAAGCACAAGCTGAGTACAGATGGATAATTTGAAAAAAGAAAAAGACACAAAGCTGAATTCAAGAAAAATGTTTGAGACATTTAGATACTTACTAATTATGGAGCATTAATATTTTCATCTGGACTAGCCTGTCTACTTAACGAAAATAAAATGAATAAGAGAGCCACAGCGAAAAAGGCTGGAAAACTCCTTACAGAGGCATATAAGTTCTTCTGTTTTATCTTATATTTAGGTTAAACTCACAACAAGAATCCCTTAAACAATCCCTCCCCCCCCCGCAAAGAACTTGCTTTCTCTTTATCAGTTGCACTTGTGTTGATTCTATTTGAAAGAGAAACAACCAATTCAGACTCATTGTTATAAACTATTATTTATTTTTCTAGATATGAAAACTGTAAATGTGGAGTAATATATCTCTGGGTTTCTAATAATCTCTACCAGTGCCTCTCATGCCTAAACTGCTGGGTCTGGTACATGAACCAATAAAAATATATCACTGATTTTTCTGGAGACAGACTCAAGTGCTAAAGGTGGAGAGGGACAGAGTTAATACATGCCCGAAAATTTTGAATTATTTTTGTTTAAATGGGTTTCACTATGTCTCTTAATGGAAGCATCAACTTTCAAAACTATGCAGGCTGGAATGATGTTCTAAAACTGTTGGTGACATTTAATAACATCCTGAATTTTGGCTAAAAAAAGTTAACTATAGGACAAGAAGAGGGAACCATATATGCTACCAAAATTAAAACTTCAGAGGTATTTCAGTTAATTGTGGGTCTTTACTGGGAGTCTGGAATGATTTTGCAGTGTTCAGTATTTAACAAGGAGTCCTGCTCTGCTTTATACTGGTCAGTCAAGTTTAGGGTATTATATTGAATGTCCATGCCCTTCTGAAAACTCAGCTATGTCTGGAGGATGTTAACAGCCAGGCAATAGCTGAAGGAATTGGAGATATTTAATAGGAAAAGAAAAATATAGGTTTCATTTGAGAGTTATATTCAGATAATTGAGGAACTCATGTAGAAAAGGAATTAGCTTTCTTTGTAGCTCAGAAGAAATCATTTTCAAGGGCATTCTGGGTCTGCATTCCACATATGGGATGATTTGGGTTCTGCCAAGGGCAGATTTGGGTTCAGCATCAGTAGAGCAGTTAGAACTATTCAAAATGGAATGGCCTTCATTGTAGGGTAGAGAGCTACTTGTCTCTGGAAGAAAGCAAGTAAAGGTTTGCCTGGATAATCACTTGCTAGATTATTATTTAATGGATATTTGGAAGGTAGAGGGTGATGGGGATTGAGGAGTTAAGGGGCAAGACAACAATAGATTCTTGGGTGATTTCATATTCTAGATGGGCCTTAGAGTGTTTTGAGTCTCTCAGGTCAATTCTAAAAGCATTTCATTGGTATCTATCAATGAAAGTCCTCATTATCATTGTTATATTATCAGTAACAGTCAACTCTTATGAAATCTAGACAAGCTCAAGGTGTCAGGACCCTGGCTAGCTGAGGCCCTTTTTATGGCGTTGGGAGGGGCTCAAGCAGTGTGTTCATGTAATCTGTTTTTATAAAAATTTAAAAATCAAGCTACTTTAACTATAACTGATTAAGACTGCTAAATCATTTCTCTTTAACTTTCCCTCTGTCATACTTCAAAACAGTTGCAGTCATAATTGGGATGATTGTAAGGGGAAGTTGAGCTGGAAAAATAATTGTGATATTTTTAACATTTGCAATTTACTAAGATTTCTCTTTCTAAATAAATATTTGCTTTAATACATACTTTTTTTTTTTGCAATTTTGTGTCCTTTCACGGAGAGACCACACCTCCCCCCGAGTTGTATAAGCCTCAGATCTTCCAGTTCCTGGATCTGTTTCTCTTTGCCCCTTTTATATGTGGTATAATTCTAAGTGCCACAAATAGAAAGGGGCATAAACCATTGTCCTTTATACCCAGTTATGCACAAGTTACATAGTGGAGGAATTTGATGGTTTTATTATGGGTTCAACTATCTATTTGAAGAAATAGTTAATGCTGATATAAAATATGCTTTTTTGCAACTATACATGCAGGGACATTTTTATTATTGAATAAGAAACAATTAATTTAAACAAAGACCAACAGTGACTATGATCCCTCAAATCTAAGAAAATCAAACTGTTGTATTGCAATCTAATATATGTGTGTATTATTCCTATGGCAAAAGCAAAAGATTAGGTTATTGTGTGCATCTCATTGCTTAGGAAACTAAGGTGTGTATGAAGATATCAAGACTTTTTTATGTTTAGAGATAAAAATCACTTTGACATCAAATCAAGTGAAGGCAGTTGATAAATTCTGAGGATCTGTAAGAAAGAAGTTTTCCTCTATCTTAAATGATAATAATAGGTTACCAAACATTAAGCTTTCAAGCAAACTGGAGCTTTTTCTGTATCTTTTACAAATATCTCAGTGCTCTGCATCTTTTTTTCCCCCAAAGTTCAATTTTATTCTTTTTTTAAAAACTTTATTATGTTATGTTAATCACCGTACATTACATCATTAGTTTTTGATGTAGTGTTCCATGATTCATTGTTTGCATATAACACTAAGTGCTCCATTCAATACATGCCCTCTTTAATACCTATCACCAGGCTAACCCATCCCCCCACCCTCTCCCCTCTAGAACCCTCAGTTTGTTTCTCAGAGTCCATAGTCTCTCGTGGTTCGTCTCCCCCTCCGATTTCCTCCCCTTCATTTTACCCTTCCTACTATCTTCTTCTTTTTTTTAACATATAATGTATTATTTGTTTCAGAGGTGCAGGTCTGTGATTCAACAGTCTTATACACTTCACAGTGCTCACCATAGCACATACCCTCCCCAATGTCTGTCACCCTGCCACTCCATCCCTCCCATCCCCCACCACTCCAGCAACCCTCAGTTTGTTTCCTGAGATTAAGAATTCCTCATATCAGTGAGGTCATATGATACATGTCTTTCTCTGATTGACTTATTTCGCTCAGCATAATACCCTCCAGTTCTATCCACGTCATTGCGAATGGCAAGATTTCATTCCTTTTGATGGCTGCATAATATTCTATTATATATATGTATATATGTATATGTGGTGTCCATTCATCTGTTGATGGACATCTTGGCTCTTTCCATAGTTTGGCTATTGTGGACATTGATGCTATAAACATCGGGGTGCATGTACCCTTTGGATCACTACATTTGTATCTTTGGGGTAAATACCCAGTAGTGCAGTTGCTGGGTCGTATGGTAGCTCTATTTTCAACTTTTTGAGGAACCTCCATATTGTTTTCCAGACTGGCTGCACCAGCTTGCATTCCCACCAACAGTGTAGGAGGGGAACCCTTCAATTTTATTCTTGTTTCTATTTTCTGTGCTGATATCTGCAGGTTTTGGGGGACCTTCTTTTCAAAAAAGAAAGGTGACATAGTCAGATGTGCCATGACTGAGTTCCCATTTCTCTATCAAGGGAAGCTTGTGCTTTTCGAAGGGTATGGAAGTGCCTCCAAGTGCTTGGCTAGCTAGCAGGTGATCTTTTCATATCTTCTACTGAGCCAACTGGCTTAATGGGAAAAAATGCTATCCAACTTGTCCAGACTCAACCATTGTGCAAAAACAAAAACAAAAAAATCAGATCAAATTTCATTCTCTTTGTGTGTCCCCGTTTTTGAGATTGGTTTAATAGAGAGATTGGAAATGCAAATGTTCTAACATGGTTAATAACTCCAGATGAACTGTATATGTAAGCACGTAGACTTATTTCAAACTCTCAATGGGATTTGATTGATTCCATCATTTTCTAGAATGTACTATTATCTTCTTTCATTTCTGTTAAAAATCTATTTCTAAATAGTCTATGTCTTCTGATTTTAGTGTTTAATTACAGTATACTCCAAACTGGCAAATATTTGAGTGATTTCCCTTGAGCTTAAAAAAACAAGACAGGAAAAACAGACATTAAATATTGTCACAGTATAAATATTCTAGTAGGTAAGTGGAGAGATTTAGTTCTTGGCATACTTGCTTTAGGTGTTACATATGGAGTTAAGCTTAACAGGAGGGGGAATGCAAAAGCACTTATTTCCTTCACTCAGTATTTCCTTGGGAGTCAGTGATACGAAGTTATGATAAATATATGTGTGTCTTACATATTACTTCTGGAGAAGGGAAGAAAATTTTGAGAGTCCTCCTATGTGATAGGCATAACACATAATGCTTGTTAGGCATCTTCTATACATTTAATCTAACTGTTGACATTATCTGCCTTATCCTATTTTATGTAGAACAGGCACAATTAACCACATTTTAGAGACATTGTTTAGGGTGACTGCAGTTCACAAATCCAGTGAATGGACCAGGTTTGGGGGACTCTTCATAACCCCATTTTATCAGTGGAAAGGATTTTGTGGCAAAATGAAGGGATCCAATAATGAACGCAAACCTAAGAAAACTTCTGGGGGTGATTGATATGTCTGTCATTTCGATTGTGGTAATGTGGTTTCCACAGTTGTATGCATATGTCCAAACTCATCAAATTACATACATTATGTGTCACTTTTTGTATATTGACTTTATATCAGCAAAGCTGTTTTAAAAATATGTGCACACAGACATATCCAAGAGACATATTATTATAAAATCAGAAAAAAAAAAGTTGAACTGGTTAAAAAAAAAAAGATGTGATCATGTAGGTGAAAATGCCTATTAATAAATCTGGCACATAAACATCAGGTAAAACTTAGTCAGTTTTGAGCCATGGTTCCTATTGTCTCATGGCTTACTGTCTAAGGAAACCATAGACAACTCTGTATATAATACAGAATGAACTAGCAGGAGACGCATGCCCTACAGCTTTAAACAAAGAGCTGTGGGGATTAATCTGGAGCCTTTTGTTAACTTTTTTGAGAAAGTATGTTTTTAAAAACTTCAGACAATTTTAGGTAATACAAAATCCCCTTGGGAACTCTTAGGCATCAGATAGAAAAACTTATTGAAAGCCTTTTATGTACCCTTTCAAGAAAGTATTCAATCTAAGTATGATTCTTCTTTTTTTTTTTTTTTTTGAGAGAGAGAGAGACAGAGAGAGAGGCGGGGAGGGGCAGAGGAAGAGGGAGTCTCAAGCAGACTTGGCTCTGAGCACAGAGCCCGATGTGGGGCTCAATCTCATTACCCCGAGATCATGACCTGGACTGAAATGCAGAGTGGGACGCTGAACTGACTGCACCACGCAGACACCCCTGATTATTCTTTTAACATTGAAATTTTAATTTACTGATCGTGAATCAAAAGCCTGTATTGAACATAGAACTTGTAGTCATTGATGTCCATAAAAACTATTTTCTCAAAGCTTGTGAGATTTAACTTAGGGTTGGCATAGTCTTACAAACTTAACACATTACTTTTTTTATAGAAAGTTAATAAGATACATCCATAAACCTTACTGGGAAAAAGAAGCGTATTTATTATGAGATGTGTGAAGGTCTCAGCTCAGAATTCTGTCTCTCCTGTCTCCAAGAGGTTATATTTCGAAAGGATGAGTAATATTGTAACATTTAGTAGTAGGCCGTAGGTATGGGGAAGAGGAATGCTGTACCCAACGAGCAGTGACAGGACCACAAAAGTGGCCTGTGACCTACTTTTACTTCTTTCAGTGGCATGGCGTCTGTCAGAGTGCTTTGCCCTGTTGCATAGTTAGTCTGAGCAATTTCCATTCCATTGTGTTCTCTGTTACAGTTTATGCTTTATCCTCCTTCCGGCTTATTCAAGTGTTTAAATTTCAAATTAGTAGCTTGTCTTTATCATTCACGTTTGGATTGGGGAAACATATTACAGCCGTTGGACATGTTTACCATATTAAAAATAATAACAAAGAAAACAAAAATGATAGAGAAAAATAACACACTAAGGGTTATGTTTAAGTCACAGGAGATCCTGATAAATCATCTCAATTCAGTATTCTTAAACTACATTTCTAAAATGCCGTTACCCCAGTCTTGAGAACACTGAGAAGTCTGTGTGTGTGTGTGTGTGTGTGTGTGTAATATTTGAAGGGTTGGGACAGGATCAATTGATGGAAGTAAATTCTACCCAGTAGTCTTTCTTTCCTTATAAATTTTGTTAGGTGTTTGAGACTGTCACAGGTCTCATCATAGTCTGCGTGGATAGATGAATAATCATATAGTAAGGACCAAGAAAACAACAACAAAGCATAGTATTTTATATACATATGAATATATATATACACACACGTATACACATATATAATGCTGAATAATCCATGCTTTACATGTTTATATATTCTTTTTTAATGAAGGCATTTGTATAAGAAGCCAAGAATTTAATTTAATTTACCATCTTATGATTTGAATTGCTTTTCCAGGAATTAAGGGTTCTCTGTTATCTCTGCAGTGTCTGATTAAATGACACACATCAGATTTTCATCATGGCTATAGCTGCGACCAAAATGCCGATGTGTTTCCTGATGGCTTTTTCTATATAAGCAAAGTGAAATGAAAAATTTAGACTATTGTTTGTATTATTCAGTTTTCGAAGTAATTTCTTGTTTTTATAGAAGAAATGTTTCTTATTCCAGTTAAAACAAACAAAAAAGGATATTAATGGTTAATGTGTGCAGTGATCACGTGAAACTCAGGGACTGGAATTTGCCATTGATGTTTTTTGCTAACTCCTGTTCGCTTCTTTTCGAGGGTCAGGTGATGGGGCCTGCACAACAGTAAACCAATAAAGGTACTGGTAGATGTTCCATATACAAGGTAATCCATTTAAGAATAGGCAATCAGAGTCCCCTTTGTAATTATGTAAAAAGATGACTGGGATTTGGAATTTCATTTATAAGTTTGAAATCTGGAATTGGTTGATTTTATTTGCAAACGATTATGAGGTTGAACAGCACACATTCTACTTGATCCTGTGTAGTGAATTCTCATGATCAGCATAGATAATGGAATATTTCCTTTCCTACTTAAAAAGCATTTTCAAAAGGTTTGTAAATATTTGTTTCTCAGGGATCCATTTATCTTCTTCTTCTGTTCCAAAAGAACTATTATAGGGTTACAGAAAAAGATGATAAATGAGCCCAAGGAGTCTGGGTTTAAACTGTCCCACTATAAGGTTGTACTATTATTTAGTAGACATGCTTTGAGCATATTAATATTAACTGATTAGGTACTGGAATTTTTTTTTAATGCCAGAATTTTGAAATGAGGATAAGTCAGTCATGGAGCTATTCTGGCTTTTATTTACCCGTAGTTAGATCCATATGAAAATTCAATATAACCAGAAAGAAAAATAGCTGGAAGACATTCGTTTTCAAAGGAATGGCCTGGACTTCAGCTGCTCAATTCCCATTCAGCTCTGAAGGCCTGAGTAATGTGGTCTGTAATTGTATACAAACCTTGTAACAAAGAATGTGACAACAAAACCCATCTGCTCTTAGTTATCCTAGTACACAATACTAGGTAAAACCTGGAATGAACCATTGGATATTTTGATTAATTGAACTTAACTGATGGTTATCCAGAAATTCTGTTTTATTACAACCTTTACTGAAATTCTCAGTGAAGAGTCTATGCCCCGTGTAAGGTGAACATAATGAAACTTATGGTAATTTAAGACCTAGAAACTCTGCATTATCAGAAGCTCATTCCATATATTGCATAACTACAGAGATGGAGAGATAGAAGATGAAGAAGTCTGTATTTGCCATGTACTGATTCCAATGTTTTACAAAAACAATATAAACAAAAAATACGTATCATAATACATTGGTTTTTCCATTTTCTATATTTTTATGTTTATATATATATACAGTCATAATAGAGGTATAATTTTATTGTGCTTAGAAGAAGTATTTTCCATATTTTTACATGGTCTTACTGATTTTCATTTTGCATTTCTGCTCTGTTGTCTCTCAGCTGATTTACTACAATTTGTCTAAACATTCTATTTTAAGGTATTTCGCTAGTATCCAATTTTTATAACTGTTACTACAATGACTAAATTAATGCATATAGTCATTTGCTTCTAGGTTTTTCTCAAAGAATAGATTTCAATTAGTAAGATTATTGGATTAAAGGATGTATACATTTTAGCAGGTTAGGGTACAGAAGGAAAGGATAAAGAAAACAATTATAGCTTTGGCACTAGACTTTTAGAGTTTCTACATTTTTGGAAATTCTATAATTCATTGATTTTGGAATATCAGTGTTAAGTTTTTGGGCAGGGATCAAACAATCCAACAATCTGGTATCATCGAACAATAATTACAAAAGCTGAAGGCAGGCAGCCCCATCTGGGAGTCTGTTAAAGCAATTCAGGTGGGTAATAGTGATTTCCTCGGTTGGGGGTGTGTGTTGAAAAAAAAAAAACATGACAATCTACTCCTCATTGGCCATTTATTCTGAATGCTGTAGCCAAAAAGGAGACAGAAGGTTCCACTCAAAACTTTATGAAATACTTGAGTAATAAAAATATTCAGAGAAGAACAATCAGATAAATAGAGTCGGGTAGATTTAGATAGGAAGGCTTTGTATTGCCTGAACCTTGAGCTGAAAGCTAAAGAAAATGGAAGGCTTTTGGTAGCAAGAAGAAAGGGATGGCTTTCTCAAGGTAGGGGGTGAACAAAGAAAAAGTAAACAAATTCTAATTTCTTTTGGGCACTGAACAAATGAATGGGTTTTTACAGTAATGGATATTTTAGCATATTACCATACTGTTTATTTGTTGACTTTTGGAGGATACGAAATTGAGTTATATTTTCCCTGGTATAAGAATCACTGTATTCTATTTTATTTCAAAGTCATAAAATGTACATCGAATTTAACTGGAATATTTAGGTACAAATTCAGTTTTGTATTTAAAGATTCAGACTCAGACTCCTTTCATCAGAATCTGGGTTACCCTGAAATTGGGTTCACTATCTTTATATGTGTAATGATTAAATGTGGCTCACAATAATATTGCTGAGTGAAAGTGTAAATAAGTGAGATCTGGAATATTTACTAGGATAGAAATATTTCTTTATTTCCCAAACCAAATATTTGTCTCCTTTAAAATTTATATTCAAGATTCTCGGTGTGAAAAGATAGGTGACCATTTTTCCCTTTGGATAAAATGGTTCAATTTTATATAAAAGCAAAACTCATAGTATTTAATTAATGGAGAAATTGTTTAGCCAAAATGATCACCATTTCCCTAGAATCCAGCAGCCTCAGCATTCCCTTGAAAGCTTGCTAGAAATGCAAATTCCTGAATTCTACTCCAGGTTTACTGGTCCATAACCTTGAGGGAGGGGCCCAGGAATCTGGGTTTTAACAAGTGCTTCGGGTGGTTCTTATGTGCGCTTAAGTGAAGAAGTCCGCTAAATTAGTTTTTTTTTTTTTAAGCTAGACTTAATTATGGCCAACTGGTGCCTAATCTTTTAAACTTTATGCATCTCAAGTTTGGGACCAAGTCTTGGGTGCATGATGGAAAGTGTTGTGCTGATTTTGTACATTGCTGAATGTTTTAATTCTTGTTTCATAAGATGACATTTTAATTTTGTGTCCATACAGGAAGCTTAGTTTAACAGGCCTAACTAAAATATGCTTGCTTCTTTCATTGCTTTAAATTGTATATTTTAATTTAATTTCATAGTTTGAATTCATGTGCTTTAAAATGTATATTTTCTACATCTCAATTATAATTTATATAATTACTAGGACATAGTTTTTTAACCCCCTTCAGTGAATTCTGTTAAAGATAATTAGTGGGATTTATGATATTGGCAATACATGAGCCCACATCATTTCAACACTAGGAAGAACATGACTTTAATTTGTAAACAAGTCCAGGCATTACGCCTTTTTTTTTTTTTTTTTTTTGCATTTTGTCTTCCAGTGCTTTTGAAGTGACTTTAAAAAACATCCAAAGTTCCCATTTCACTGTCTTTCTTTTCCCTTTCATTTTCTGGATATATTAGTGTGCTTGAGCAGATGAGAATAAGAGTCAGGATTTGCTTTTTGTTATCTTTTCTTAGACTGTCTCCAGAAATATTGGTATAAAAACAGAGCCCAAATTGTGCTTAAGATTTAGTCCTGCACTGTTATAGAATGCTTTTTTGCTTATTAAAAAATCTTTGGAGTTAATATTTAGACCTTATTTATCTGTCTGCCTGCTTACAGACCCATCTACTACCTACCTACTTGCCTACCTTATTTATCTCTACCAGTCAGTTATAGTTAGGGCAACTCATACAGATTATTTTGCTCTGGAGAAAATCATTTGTGTATCATAATGTAAAAATAAGCCACATGTACTACATACAGTTTGAGCTAAATATACAGCTTGGGAACATAATTTACTTACCTGGGGATATAAAGTAGGCATTCATTGGTTTGAATCGTGTTACTAGCTCAGCCAACATGTAAGTCTTCAAACATGATTAATCTTTTACCTTCCTAACTCAGGCCTTTCTCAAGCTGTGTTTTTTGGACTATCAAAATTCTTCTTTTCTAATTCTTCTGAAGGGACTCCTCTCTGTACTGTCATAATGCACAGTGCACGTCCCTCCCTCTCAGAAATCCATCTGGACTCTGTTCAAGTGGTACTCTAGTAGAGAGGTCTTCCCTGACCACCGCATAGAGGATATGCCTCCTTCCTTTGTCAGTGGTTGTCACCCTACTCTGCTTTATTTTTCTTCAAAGCATTTATCATCACCTGAAATAAGTACTCCATGCAGGTAAGAACTTTTGTTTGTTGAGTTGTTTTAAACAATCTATGCCCAGAATCCTGAACAGATCCCTGGCAACAGAAATTTTCTAGTATTAATTTTCTTTCTTCCTCTTCTGGAGTATAAGTCCCGTTAGAGCTTGAATTCTGTCGATTTTATTACGTCTCCAGTGCTGAGTACAGTGCTAAGCAATAGTTACCAGTCAAAGTAATTGGTGGATGGATACATATATAAGTGGATAGAAGTAGAACCATATTTTAATGGGCTAATGCATTTGTGTTCCTCATTTGCATCTTATGAGTCTTCATATTAAAGTCTTACATTAAGAATTCCTATGTTAGCTGTCTTCATATTGCCCTTTAAGTGTTTATTTAAAATTTTCAAAAAGAATTGGAGTTTGGGGTGCCTGGGTGGCTCAGTTGGTTAAACGACTGCCTTCGGCTCAGGTCATGATCCCAGAGTCCTGGGATCGAGTCCCGCATCGGGCTCCTTGTGCGGCAGAGTCTGCTTCTCCCTCTGACCCTACCCCCTCTTGTGCTCTCTCTCTCTCTCTCTCAAATAAATAAAAAATAAATTTAAAAAATCTTAAAAAAAAAGAATTGGAGTTTTTACCAAGCACTAAATTTTAAAAATTGTTCATTTTCAGTTTCTTCTATGAATTTCATTTGAATTTTTCATGTATTTTAGAGCATCAATAAACTGTGACTTAATTATACAGGTATCCTACAGGTTCGGTTTGTGACAGTAGTCTAATGAGTGTAATCACCCACTTCCTGGACCATTGTCCAGATGTAGCTGTACTTTAAGCAAACAAATCTAAAAAAGAGAACCTCAGTGGAGGGCTCTCATGATAGGCTGGTTCAAGATGTGGCAAACCACTTACGATGCTAACTTTTTTACGCGTAGAAATGTGATTAAGATATGTTAAATGGAAATCTATACAAAACCAGTGAAATTGTTAAAATATTCAAATATGCCATACTGTAACAAGAAAACACTGCAATGCACTGAAATCAGCAGTAGAACAGCTGTGTTTTAAAGGACAGTACTTTGAATGTCACTTGACAATTTGCTTTCAATTAGAAGTAATTTACAGGAAGATGCCCACAAGCTAATCTTTACAGGATAATTAAGTTCCATTTTCTTTACTTTTAATTAAAAAGCAGAAAAGATTTAGCTGATCCATAAAAAATGTTCTGTTTAAACATTCATCAGACTTCACACTCTTTTTTTGTTATTTGTTGTAGCAGATGTTATCAAAAGTGCAGTCTGCTCTGTTTTAAACCCTGAGCATTTGGAAAGTGAAACATGAGTTGCAGTAGGCATGTACTGGTGAGGTATGATCATTTAACATCTGTATGTTCAAAGAGGATATAACAGATACTACTGTTCCATTCCTTAATTATGTTCTGTCTGATGCATTTAATTGTACTACAAAACCACATACATTAAAATGAGAAGCAATGCAACTGTCAATTTTGAACATTTATACATAGTAGGCTGATACCTAAAAAACCCCCTTTACTTCAAATGTCTTAAAGTATCTCTCGATTCAGAGGTAACACGTTTTTTATTGTAATTTTAATAATATAATATTTGACGCTGAGTATTTTAACGTAAGAATTTACTCCCTGAAAAGAGATTTAATTCTAAAGCCATTTAAAACTTTACTCTCTGGTTTTTAGTGTGGTTTTTAGCATCACTGCTGTTTTTATTTGGCAAAATAAAATATATTGCCAAAGACATTTGGAGCTTTGATTTTATAACTTACTATTGGACGGTACTAATTTTTTAAGCTGATGAGAGCTGAATAAATAGATCGTGATTTGTCATGTTATTCTCACCTCAGACTATGCTAAGGAATTGCACCACAATTTCTTCAGGCAAGAATTATTTAGCCCAGTATTATGGTATTTTTTAAAACTTTTTTTGGCTATTTATCTGTTCATGTTGATAATAGCTTTATTTTTTAGAATCTAAAAGATTTCCATAATTTGAAAAAAATTTTGAGTCACCATAGAGCAGTATACATAAAATTTTTATAGCAAGAATTCCATTCACTATGCCTTTTGTCAAATGAGCTTGATTTTCAGTCTTCTGGCCAGTGAGTACCTAAAATTCAAAGATCCTGTTGGAATTACGCATTTTTACTTACTTTTATTTTCTTATTTTATTTCCCTCTGTTTGAAGGAAAACTACAAATGACAAGACAGGTTGCTCACAAGCCCATTCATATTTGCTTTTGCCATTTAGATTTGTATATGTAGGGAATGTGCCCAAAGGCACTTTGACCAATATAGTTTAGGAGACTGCAAAATAAAGAAATGCAATTTATTTCGGCATATATTATAAATTTCAGGTAGGAGCTTAATTATAATAATCAGAATGCATTCATTTAAATGGAGTATGTGTTTGAACATGTAAATGTCATCATGTTTTGTAATGAAGTGGTGAAAATGTGTGCTTCTCTTATTGAAAGGATAACACAGGAGAAAGATTAAGCATGCCCTGTCTTCCTTCTTTCCCTCTTTTCTCTTTGGTAATCAACACCTGGTTTGATTACATCTTTTTGAACTTTGAAAGCTATACTATAAACTCTACATAGAAGTGTTTATGAAAGGGAATTGGGGCAAACAGTAGTTGAACTTTCAGGAGAATTCCACCTTTTTTGTCATCCTGTAATTCAGACTTCCTTTAGTAAAGGATAAGCAGTTTTGTCATTGTTCAGGAGAGCGCAGTGATTTCCCTTTGGTGCTTGGTTTTCAAGTTTATGGCTGCTTTTAGAAGGATGGGACTGATTCTTATGTTTTGTGGTGCTTGGAGGAGTTATCAACTGACCTTAGGTACGTGTACCTTGTCCATTGCACCTAATGCATGGCTAGTACATGATTGGCTCTCATTAAATATTTATTAAATGGCTGGTAGACAATAACATTTAGACACAGCTCCATTTGATGCAGTGCACACATTTTGTGAATTCTCTTTCCCCTCCCACCCTCCCTCCCTCTCTCTCTGTCTTTCTCTCTCTCTCCCCTTCCTTCCTTCCTCCCTCCTTTCCTTCCTTCCTTCCTTCCTTCCTTCCTTCCTTCCTTCCTTCCTTCCTTCCTTCCTTCCTTCCTTCCTAAGATCAAAAGGATCTGTGATCTAAGAGGCTGTAAGCAATTGTGTTACTTTTCATCTCCTTCAGGGCTGTACTTCTTGTAAAGAGTGAATACTGACCTTCTCACAAACTATACATATAAAACAATTAGATTATTTTTATAAATACAGAAATAATGTCCTGCTTCAAGAGATTAAAAAAGACAGATTTTTTCTTGTCTGTATTTAATTTTTTTTTTGCTTTTGTAGTTGTGTCTCACCCCTTCCCCCCCATGTTTGATTACTATAATGTTTCTAGCTTTTATTTCTATATCTAAATACATTTGTATTTCTCGCCTGTTGTTTTCTACAAATTAGTCTTGAATTGGCCTCTGTTTTTCCTCTTTATTGCTTCACCCTGCTTGTAATCCTTCCTCCCTCAAGTCTATCAGCTTGACCTTCCAAAAACAACTGACAACTTGTCATCATTGCTTAAAATCTGCTATGGCTTCCTATTACCTACTTCATTCAGTCCAGATTCTTCTTCTAAGACTTTCCATTACTTTTCCCTTTTCAAGTTATTTCTTATACTCTCTAGGCCATAAGGAACCTCTGCTCCAGCAAGGCAGTATTGTCTTCCTATACCCCATCCCACAACAGCCATTCACTTCCAGTCCCTGCTCCTTACCCTTGCTCAGGTAATGCCCTGCCTCTCCACCTTCGTCATCTAACTCTTCCACATTGAAAATGTCCAGTGGAAGTCTCACGTGTTCCAAGAAGCTTCCCAATATTCTTATCCACAGTCATTACTCTGTTTTATGTTTCTTTTGCAAAAATAGTGTCAGGCATTTTGACACTTGTTTTCTATATTTTTTTTTCTACATATAGGATACCTTTCTCCCTGTGAAGAACTTAAGTGTTTTAAGAACAGAAAAAAAAAGAGTTCCTGTGCCCTTTTTGCTTTTTTTGTAAACCCTAAATCTCATAGCAGTATGGTAAGCAGGTGGTAGGCATTTATTTCATGTCTTCCTCGACTTTGAAAAACAAACTATTAGAAAATCATAAATAGCTGCGTACGTGTACTGGGGGAAAGTATTGAATAATATTTTCTCATACATTTAGAATAAGCTTTTTCTTTCCCCCAAAGACTTGGGGATTATGTTTCATGTTTGTTTCTAGAATGATTTTCTGCCACTTGGGGAAAAAAATTCTTTTAGAAAATAATTACCATTAGCTTGAAGATAGAGATAAATAATCAGTTTTTAAGGACTATCATTTTAGTTCTCAATAACTCCTTCTGGAGCTAAGATGCTAGTGGAAGGACGGACGTGTAAGTCATCTGTCTCTTTACCCCTAGAGGGGCGGTGCCACTGTGCCTCTGCCTGTTACTGGGTTCATCAGAGTCTTTGCATATTTGTAATTACCCTGCCATAAATAGTTTGCAACTTGACCACATCATTTTGCTGCTCCGTTAGAATGAGGCCCAAGGTCCAAGTTAAAAGCAAAATCCTCAATGAATTTAACAAAAGTAAGCCAAGAGCTGTAGGTTATAAGAGCAGAGCTAATGGATTCAGCTGTTCTTTACTTTCACTTTAACCAACACATTTTGCATTCATTTTCCAGATGTGAGCCTCATTTGACTAAAATGGAGTGAAACTAATTTTGTGAAAGTTTTATATCACCCCTGGAGATAACTGGAGATAACCTAGTGTGCCACAGAACCAGAGCTGGCAAATCAGCGTTTGCGGGGTCGGTTTCAGTAACTGTATTGCATAAGTATTGCAAGATTACTTTTTAAGGCATATTGGTAAACTTTTGCTGGGGTTGTTCATGTGACTCAGCTGTGACCAGAGCTGGATTATGAGGGGAGTCCTGGACTTCAGAGGTGGCCAGTCCCAGAGCCGGAGACAGTATATGGCGATGCTACTCGAAGTGTGGTTGGTTCAAGGACCAAAGCCATCAGCAACACCTGGAGCTGGTTAGCAAAACAAATCCGTGGGCTCCACCCCAGACCTACTAGCCCAGAAGCTCTGGCTGGAGCTCAGCAATCTATGGAGTAACACGCTCTCCAGGTAAACCTTATATATGCTAAAGTCTAGGAGCTACTGTGTGTGGAACCCTGGAGTTCAGCTTGAATCATTATCAGACAAATACACCTCTGTATTTCAATTGAACAAGCTGTATCTAATGATTTCTGATCTCTCACCCATTGTCATAAAATGCAGACAAATTGAATCAAGTTTTTTAAAGCTACTGGTTATTTCACAGTTTTCATCTGTATTTGAAGTGTATTCTGAACGGATTCATCTGAACTGATTAAAATGCAAACAAAAGAGCCAGATCACTCTGATAAGCAATGGAAATTCCACAGTCTTTTCTCAGAGCACATGTGTGCTTTATTCAGCTTTGTGTCCTTCCCACCTAGCAGAACAAAAGCAACTGTAGTGCAACCTTGTTCTGGCTCTGTCTTGGCGTTTAGGTTTGTTTCATTTTGGCACATGGCTGTGTTCTTTCATCATACAGGAAACTATCTGCCGAATCAGTCAAATCTCAGATTCCTTGAACTTCTTGATCAGGCTGATGTTTTCCTAATGAACAGAGGTTGCTAATCTCCATACCAAATAATTATTTTTACCTATTGAGGTGCTAAGTAATAAGTCACATGGAGTGCTGTATTATATTAGCTCTATTATAACTAATACAGGACTTGTAAAATAACTTGACCATTTCTTGAGATCTTCAAGTTTTCATAGTTTGCTTGGTAAATGTGCTGGCCATATCTTGATCTCTCTAGCAGTATCACATAAATAAGATCATTAATTAGTATCATTTAAAAATACAGATTACAGGGGCGCCTGGGTGGCTCAGTCGTTAAGCGTCTGCCTTCGGCTCAGGTCATGATCCCAGGGTCTTGGGATCGAGCCCCACATCGGGCTCCCTGCTCCGCGGGAAGCCTGCTTCGCTTCTCCCTCTCCCACTCCTCCTGCTTGTGTTCCCTCTCTCACTGTGTCTCTCTCTGTCAAATAAATAAATAAAATCTTTAAAAAAAAAAAAAATACAGATTACAGCAGCTCTCTGTCTTCTCTGCCCCGGGAGCCGCGCTGCTCTCAGGGCCGCACAGCCCCGGAAAATGTCCGCCGGGGCAAAGGTGGTCTCCATGCCCTTCTCGGTCAGGAGCCCTTCCCAGCTGCTGAGCCGATCACGGTCCGCAGGGGTGCTAAACCCTCCGGAGACGCTGACAGGTGAGAGCCTCAGCAGCTTGGCAGCCCCTCGTCCCCTGACCTCACTTATTCCTAACCACGGCTTCTGAACGAGCACCGTTTCCCGGGACATGGACACAGCCGCCAAGCGCACTGGGGCTGGGCTGCCATGGTGGGGGTGGCTGGCTCTGGGGCTGGAAGCGGGTCTGTGTTTGGGAGCCTCATCTTCGGGTATGGCAGGAACTCTTCCCTGAAGCAACAGCTCTTCTCCTGCGCCATTCTGGGCTTTGCCCTCTCCGACGCCAGGGGGCTCTTGAGCCTGCTGGTGGCCTTTCTCATCTTCTTCGCCATGGGAAGCAGCCCTCTCCATCTCCCATAGGTCCTTCTGTGTCTCATCTGCCCTGTACGTTCCTTTTCCTGTACCTCCCCAGGCGGTATAGGAACCAACCCCAGGGTTGGCTAGGGTTTGACAGAGAGAAGACAAATACTATATTAATAAGAAAAAATATGGAGATGACGTCCACTCTTGCAGTTATATAAATTCTTTATGAAAATGAACTTTCATAATAATGCTTTATAGAAATTGCAAGCTTGACTATAATCGATTCTGTATATATGTGTATATGTGTGTATAATAGTCATGGAAATCCTACAGTATTTTATAGAGTATATGAAGATAATTTTGGGCTTTGCCAATTTAGTGTGGCTTAGAGGCTAAGACTCAGTTGTAACTTTCAAGGCATCTAGAAGTAAAATCATATGGGATATGAATTGTTAAGTGTTTATTTAGGTAGAGGTAGAATTTGCCCTACCAAAAGCTTTTCTCTACCTTCTTAGGTTGTGTAATATTGTGGGGTAACTATAACTATTGTTATACTGGATCTGGGTTGACTGATCTTCATATTGGTGCTACTAAGTCTGTATTTTACATCTAACTGATTGTATTGAATTTGTGTTATGTCTGATACGTCCTGAAAAGTTATAATGCCCTGGAGGGATATTACTATTAGTGGTACAGAGATGGTGTGATGATAGCAGGCTCTTCATCTAGAAGGACTTGATTTTATCATGCTTAGGTTTTTGTTACATTCTGTTTGTTATATTCATTTACTTTATTTGGATGTTATTTAAATGCCTGTTTATATCATAATGCTAGACTCTTGGAGGGTGGAGAAGGCAAACTATGTAAGTAAAACACAGGTGGTGGTGGTTGTTTTTTCTTCCTCAAAAGGGTCTTCCTCTGTGAGTGAATCAATGTGCGGGAAGACTGCGTTATGTCCCAATGTGGAAGTAGCTGTTTTTTGTTAACCCATTTATAATACTGGCATCTTGTGCCATTAAGCTTAAATTTGATATGTTTTTTATTGATTGAATCCCAGAATTTAGGTGTAGAGTTTCCTGGGCTCAGGAGAGTGACCCTAGGTCTGGGGCTCACAAATAAAAGTTCTGTTTTGCTTTGTTTTCTTCTGGTATAACTTGATTTTATTATCCAACAGGATTTCCAAATTGAGCAACTCTGTTTAAAGTGTTGGAAAGTGCTAAGACACCTACCATGGGCAAAGGAACTCTTGGTTAATATTTTTCTCTTTGCTTGTTTACTTTCTCAAGGGATTTGTGAACGTGCTCAAGGTTGAATGTGTATTTCTGTTGTATTTATATGTTCAAGGACTTTGAAAATCAGGCTTCTTGGATGTTACACATTTACTAAAATATCTCTTAGTATGTATTTAGGTCTTTGATGAAATTTTAAGTTATTATTTAAGTTATTATTCACTTCATCTGTGATACTGGTGGTGTCTTATATACATATTTTTCTTTGGCTTGACAAATATATAGAAAACAGGTTAATTTGTCCATTGTGTGTGGCCACACCACCAAGTGTAGTTTTGAAAAGGTCATTTGATACAGTGGCTCTAAGATGGAAGCATTGCTAAATTATTTGTTTTTAAAATATTTGTATAACATGGCTTTTTTGAACTTTACTTTTATTTTTTTCAATGAAGGAAGGAATGAAGAAAATTACATTTTTTGGGTGCCGATCGTGTAGCAGGTATTGTGATACATGCTTTAATTTGAGTTATCTCATATTGCCCTCACAATGACACTCCAGCTTAGGCTCAGAGGAATAAAGAGCATGTCTGAGATTCAAACCCAGCTCTAACTCCCAAGGCCACAGCATTTCTACCCTGACATGCTGCCTCTTGCCATAAGGCCATGTGCTAATATTTGGTGGAAGGTGCAATCATAAAAGACATTTCCAAAGGAGTAGAAAAGCCAAATAGGTTTAGTGAAAGCAGAACATAGGGAATTCTAAGGAACTGTGTAGGCCCTCTGCTCTGAGAGTATAGGAAGGAAGAAGATCCATTGTCCAAAATCAATTTTTCCCTTCTCTAATTTTCTCAAAATTAATTTAAATAATTGATAGGTATTTCTCAGGGTGTGCTTTATAGCCTGTTTTTTCCACTTGCATATTCTGGAAAATTGAGTTAAAATAATTTTTGGGGGGGAAAAAAAGAGAGGAGGATATGTTGTAGGCAAAAGATAGGCAAAATCAGTACCAATCTCATGCTGGTTTTAGCTTGAATCCAGAATTCTGGTACTAAATGAAGATATTTGTATACTGTTTATTCAAAAGTTGGGGACACTTAAAATGCATTTATTTACTGATATGTCTGAACTACATTTTACTAAGACAATCTTCATGGTATTCATGGTATGGGAATATTATTCCCCATATCTAAGCCTCATTTGAAGCTTTCTTACTCCAGGGTTGAATAGATGGTTGCTAGATAAAGGCATCCATAAAATAATAATTGAGTGTATTTATAAAAAATAGCTTTCCATTTTGGTTTGTAAGATACACTTGTAAATTTTTATAATGTTACGACATATTGTCCAGATTCGTTGATTGGGGGAGGGGAGAACTAATGTAATTCAGACAAGCAATAATTACTAGGTCAAGAAATAGGGCAATTAAAAAATGATTCATGCAAGTAGGAGTGAGACATTTATATTCTGAAAATTAATTATGGGACATTTTATTTAAATTATAATCAGGAAGAAAAGTTCAGGGAAAAGAAAGAGGTTCAGGGAAATTTTATATGTACTCATCTTGAGTACAAATTAGTAAAGATCTTAGATTCAACGAATGTGTCAGAGTCCATTAAAGAGATTGGAAAACCCTATTTCACTGTGACTAAACAGCCTGAAATTTTAACCTCCAAACTTATATATAATCAAATGTAGACAGTGTGTATGTCTTGATAAATCTACATATATATCCATGATGCAAGAGTGCAAAAGACGTGGATACTTGATTTTACAGGGTTGACAACCATGTGTTCCATTGGCCAAAGCAAGTGTGAGAGCTCTTATAAAATCCTCAGATCTACAAATTATAAAAAGTAAACTATTTTATGTTTACTTAGGCAACAACTGTCTCCAGCTGCAGTCCACTTATGGTATAGTGCATCCTTAGAAGCTGGCTTTCACTCTGAAGGTCTGATGTCTCACAGCCTTGGTCTTTGGCCTTGAGGGCACTGATCATTACTGCTCTTGTTGGACTCCCATTTAGTCCTTCCCTTCTTTTCCTTTGGCTCATTCTCCTTCCACCTCATCTCCCCGTTGAACTTTTCTGTCCTGGGCCCTGTTATCTCAACTTGTTCTCACCTTTCAAACTTCTTTTGTACTCACTCTGATGAGTCCAGCCTAGTTTATGAGTGCTGGTATATAGAGGGCCCTGGCCTCCCCTTTCCTATTTATTGGGCATTAGGGCATTTGGCATGTTTTCAGTGTGAGCTATGGTGATCTCATAACTCACAGGATGAAGCTAATATACAGTAATTTTAGATCCAGTAATAGATGAATGGGAGATCGTTGGCCTTTCAATTTGCAAGTCTACTCTTTCCATGGCTAATATAAGAAATCTCGTTTGATTTTGCAATGGTGATATAAAAGACAGGGTTTTAGATTTGAGGGCTAGAAATCCCATACTTAAATTGCTCAGAATGTGTTTGCTGGAACAAGATAAAACTCCTTGCAGTGGATGGTAAACCTCTCTTAGGGTAGCAAATTTAAGGAATAGAGTAAATTCCATTATCAGATATTCAATTTCAATGTTTAAAATAGGTGATTAACTTCAATGCATAATCTCTGAAGTAGTTTGTAGAAGTGACCAATGTAAGTAATAGAATTTGGGATTAGAAAGGATTCTCTTTTCCATGAAAAAGCATTTTCAGATACTCATCCAGTAAGATCAACATGTAGTAGTTAGCTTCAGGTTCTTTATTTGTTGTTTGTTTAGCAAATAGAGTAGGGGGAAGGCCCATAGTTACCCCATATAGCTTTTTAAAGGAGGAAAAAAAAAAAGATTTCTCTTTTAGTCCATTCAGAGGGGCTCTCCCAGGAGAAAGACTGATGGACCTAACCACAAACACTTTACTCGGCTGCATGGGCTTAAAAATGTAGGCACTTTTAAAGGGAACAACTTAATTTAATTGCTCCTTTCATTTAGTTTATGATGCTGTTTGGAATCCTCAGAGTTTTCCAAGATGATTGATGATTTCCAGCCCCAGCTATAATTTCAGCCTCTGTTAATGCTTAGGTATAAGACTGACATCATCTTTATAAATTTACCATTTAGTTAATCCACTTGTGCTGATTGATTAGTGGTTAAAATCCAAGCATTCTATTAGATACCCAAATAATACTATAATATCTCAAAATAAATGACCATGCTAATTTTGAATGCAGAATGACCTATTGACTTGTGAAAACACTGAATTGATGTCAGTTGCCTTTTAATTGTGTGTGAATGTTATGGCACTTTACATAATTTGATCAGCAGGCATGCTGTACAACATCGAGATGTACCTCTCAGACTTTCTACCTGTCATCTAGGGTAGTTTTCTTGTTAGGTGGTGAGAGATCTAGGAGTAAAAATTTCTAGACACTGACTGAGGAATCACTAGAGACACATTTTTTAACATAACCATTTGGGTAGTTTCCACAGATAATTCTTTATTAAAGAGATTATGAAGAGATAGTAAATCTCTACATTAAGTTGGATAGACATCATACTGAGAATATATTTTTTAAATATTTATTTGAGAGAGAGAGAGCGTGCACATGTGTGAGCGGGGGAGGGGGGTTGTCAGAGGGAGAGGGAGGGAAAGAATCTTAAGCAGGCTCCATGCCCAGTGCAGAGCCTGACCTAGGGTTCGATCTCATGACTCTGAGATCATGACCCCAGCTGAAATCAAGAGGCAGATGCTTAACCAGCTGAGTCACCCAGGCACCCCCTACTGAGAATATTTTTATATTAAATATAAGGTAGGGAAGTTGGATAAACATACAATAAGGATAATTTTTTTTTTAAGGAGATGAAAGGTAATTGCTGTGGTTACTAGTATTTCCTATTAAAGCTGTATAAATTAATCTAAGGCCCTGGGATTTTTTATTTCCTGGTCCATATTCTCTCAACACTCTGAGGCTAATCAGACTAATGTGGGTGCTGTAGGCATTCAAAAGTTAAATTGAAATATATATTTTTTAAAGATTTTATTTATTTATTTGACAGAGAGAGACACAGCGAGAGAGGGAACACAAGCAGGGGGAGTGGGAGAGGGAGAAGCAGGCTTCCCGCCGAGCAGGGAGCCCGATGCGGGGCTTGATTCCAGGACCTTGAGATCATGACCTGAGCCGAAGGCAGACGCTTAACGACTGAGCCACCCAGGTGCCCCAAAAGTTAAATTGAAATATTGATGCTTGACCTTAAGTACTAAGCAAGTGAGACGAGCACAGTTTTTTCTTCCTTTATTTTATTTCTGAATAAATTTATGAATTTTATTATGACACAAAATAATTAAGTCTGTGGTGACTCTCTTACACCCCAGTTCCTTTTCTCCAAACTCCCGCTATTAAAATGACTATATTTTGCCATATCTAGACAAATGTGGAATATATAAATCCTCTTTCTCTTTTCCAAGTTTTTACGGCCACTGTCCATGGATGTTAAGGTAGGGGAGAGAAGAGCAGGTTTGGCTAACCTGAGAGTAAGTAGGGTGTGAGACTTGACTTGTTTTCTGGGAAGGAAGAAAATATTTCTGGAGAAAGGAAGTGTGCTGAGGAATCTTGGACCACAGCTCTGGATTCGGGAAGAAGCAGTTTTCAGCAAGTAACTCTTATTACCCATAGCTCTGAGAATGGGCTTCATCTAGCTTTAGCAGCTGAATGGACCCTCTATTTTTATTCCGTTAATAGAAATGTAAAATTTATATTGTAAATGTTAGATGAATATATCCTACCTGATTTCAGTATGTCTAATATCATTAGTAGGTCAATGAAGAACATGTAAATGACTGAAATCAGATCTTCTTATGCTCTGGTAGTATAAAGAGATAAAGAGGTAAAGAGGGATAGTTAGAGAGGAGAGAGCTAGAGATGCCAGGAGCATCTCAAATGAAGGGCGTGGTCACTACAGTGGTGGGAAGCTGAATACAACTGTCTAGTGCACTGTTGTGTTGGCTCAGATCATCAGAATGCCTGGTGGATAATAGCTGCTCCACAAAAATACATCTCCGCATTTTCTGGGACTGGTCACTTCTATTATATCTGTTTAGCTTGAGGCAATGTGTAGCTTTGACCTAGGAACTTTATGAAGTTCATGGCTCTGAGTCTCAGTGGTTCTGTTTCATTTGATTTACAAAGTACTTTTTAGCATTAACTTTGCAATGAAGGAGCTTTATTCCCAGAAGATGTTTTAGCCAGGGTATACTTGTCATGATTTATGACCAGAGCAAATAATAAAATATATAAAACCGCATATGATGCGGCCCATTAAGTTATTTCTAGATAACTTTGCTCCTAAGTTAAACTGGCTATGTTTTTCCATGTCTGTGTCTGATAAGTAGATTTATCTCAACATCAGGTTTTTACAAGATTAATAATCCCTCTTTGTTAAGAGAGTCTGTTTTAAAACTGAAGACAGTTATCCTGACGTGAATTTTATAAACATGTGTTAAATAATATGCTTTCATATATTTAAACATATCTGATATTATAACTATACTTTTAATCAGATGTCTTACAAAAATGGGAAGTATACTCAGCAAGACAAAAAGTGGTTAGGCTAAAAAGATTTTTTCTTTAGCTTGAGTAATACTATGCTCTCAAAGCTGTAACCTGAATTATTAGCACATATAAATCCATCTTCTTAATTAAATGGGGCCTTTGGCCATTGAACACTAGCGTATGGACAGAGTTAGTTACTGAATGTTATTATGAGGCTGGCCTGGCCACATAATCCATTAGAGGTAGGATTCGGTTATATTGGTAGCAGCAAAGTGATTTTTATGGTTGTAAGAATCTTCTCTTTGTTCTGTCAGTATCAATTATTTCAGTACTAATAAAAATCTAAAAAGGGGGTCAAGTTTATGATCTGTGCCTTGGATGGCTAATTTGTAACATTTCTATCCAATAAGCCATGAGTTTCTTTCTTTCTGGAAAGGACCTATGCTATGCGGTTTGTCTAAATTACCTCAGTGTGTAACTATGGAGAGAGTGAGTGTGATATCATGGGATTATAATGTTAGAAAATTTCATTGAAGGGCATGAATAGACATTAAAATAATAAATATGCACTTATGATAGTATGTCTATATGTGTTTAGGATTGCAATAGTGAATATTACATATTTCCTTTGGGGATTTTATCAGTGTCAATCAATTTCGCTTAAGATTTTGGAGAAATAACTTATAGTAATATGTTAAAATGTATGGTAACAAGTGAGAGGAAATCTATGTACTCATTCAAAGTTTTGGTCCACCTTTCAGATGACACACCAATAAATTACTGAAAAACAACTCCTTAAAGCAACAGTGCAAAGTAAATCAAGGGCAGAACTGGCATGGCATAGTTGAGGGGGAGGATAATGGAACTTGTTTTATGATGTGAAACAGCGTCATGAGAGGATAACATAAGAGGTTGTGCATGTATATATTTTGCAAGTTATGGAGCCCTAGAATTCAAGATGTTAAGTAGAGCTTCCTAAAAACCCCAGAAATATTAAGCTTCTATTGAATACTGTTACTTCTGTGTGTGTATGTGTGAGTCTGTGTCCACACACCATGACGATATTGCCAAGACATACACTGAGCTGGTCAAACCAGAGGGCAAGGAGAAGGAGATAGGAAATAGAGTAGTAGTCTCTCCCATGTAAATCCAAAGAGCTGAATTTGTCAAAGTACTTTCTGATAATAGACAGCTAGATGGCTAAATGATGCCAATCTATATACTTTTCTAGTAATAATGCAGGATGGAGGTCATTACACCAACCACATCCAAGAACAGAGGGCATTTTAGGAAGAGTTTGTAAATTTAGGGGAAGGAAACCAGATTAAGGGTTTAAGTTGGGTTACAGAGGTTATCTAAAGGCATAGCTTCTTTAAAGCCAGCAGAAGGCTATAAAGAAAAACAGACCAGGATATAGACCCCTCAGATGGTTATACAGTTTCAAATTCAGGAAATTTGTAAATGAATAGGAATATTAAGTTATTGAGTTATGGCGGAGGTATGAAATACAATATAGATTATTTGTATATGCAGTGAGAGAAAGAAAAGTGATACTCTTATGTAAGAATAGACTATGATACTGGATTAGATTGTTAACTGTAGAAAAAAGATGTTATAAAGGACATTATTAAGATAATTGGCAAAATTTGAATATGGACTGTCTATTACATAGTTATGTCTATCAACATTAATTAACCTTAATTAGTGAAAGGTACTATGGCTGCATAAGAGCATGTCCTTGTTCTTATGATACATACTGAATACTTAGAATAAAGGGCCATAAAGCTTGCAACTTACTTCAAATGGTTTAGTAAAATGATAACAGTGATATTATTATTGCTGAGAAAGGGACATAAGCACATGTGGCAAAATGTTAGCAATTTGTTATTCTAGGTGAATGATGTATGGGCCTTTATTATGTTAATATTGTAACTTTTTGAAGATTTAAAATATACCAAATAAAAGATAGAAAAAAATAGATGCAACTAACAAGTAAAAGTACTAGACGATGGACTCTGAGAAACAAACAGAGGGTTCTAGAGGGGAGGGGGGTGGGAGGATGGATTAGCCTGGTGATGGGTATTAAAGAGGGCACGTACTGCATGGAGCACTGGGTGTTATGCACAAACAATGAATCATGGAACACTACATCAAAAACTAATGATGTAATGTATGGTGATTAACATAACAATAACAAATTTTTAAAAAAAGTACTAGTACTACTAGTAGTAATAATAATAATAGTAATCATAAATGTGTACTGAGCTTTTTAGGTAGATGGAAGTCTTGATACACAAAAGTATCCAAAGTCCAGAATAACTATGATTGAGACACTAGAAGAGAATGTTCACTATGAAGTTCTAAGGTTAATTTAAATAGATTTATATCAGTGTACACCTAATAGCAATAGAAAACTCTCCTGGAACATTTTCTTGAAGGGCAGTGAACTTTGCAAGTTACCAAACATATTCTTGAACTGTGTTGGAGATAACATTGTGCTGTATAAAGAGGAGAAAGAAAGTAGGAAAAGAAAGCTCTTCTAAATTTTATCCATTAGGAGCGTGATATACTAGGAGTTATAATTGGAAGAAAGGAAAGGTTGATGATAATGATCAGAATAGAGTGTGATTGAAAACATGTAAATAAAGAAGAGACTTCAGTAAATGTAGAAGAGAATGGGAGAAAAATGTTCTAGGTATGAGTAATATTCAAAATCCACAGATCATCACCCCCTTCATATATATAAGGTCCCTAAGTTCTCTGACCATCATGGTGTTAGATTTCACCATCTTCATCTTTAAGCCTTAGGGAAACAGAAGTTCATTACTGTCTTGATGGACAGAAGACCCCTCCGTGGCAAATTGTCTTGATCTTCTATTCTTACTATACAATCTTTGTGGATCTTTTTTTTCTGCTTAAGATGGAAGCAAAGGACCTGCAAAGGGTCAGGGCAACCCATATTTCGGTTTTTACTTCCTCAATTCAGCCAACCATTCAATGAACCCTCATTCATATTTCACAACATTCTTTTTTATCAGATACCCCTAGAAATCATTTTGACCTCTTTTTGACAGACCTTGCCTTCTAAGTCCATTTATTATTATTTTCAATTTTATTTTCCTTTCTCTCTGTTTCTTAAGCCTCCATTGGAGTACCAGGACACTCTTTTCTCTTTTAATCTCAAGCTATCTCTTAAAGGGATCTGATGAAGAGTAGTCTGGATTTCACAGAGCGGTGACTTCTGCGGGTCCCATCAAAATTATTATTATATACCAGATTGGCAGAGGAAAAGAAATCTCACATGGATAAATACAGTGCTTTTAAAATATAAGTAATGAATGCTACAAAAAAGGAAGATAGATTATTTGACAAAAACATTTGCAATTAGTACCTAATTGCATGTTCAAGTCATAGAAAAGCAACAACTACAACAAAACAAAAGAAATGAGATAAAGAATAAAGAAAAAAAATGAACACTGTATTTTTCTTTTAAATACATTAAAATTCAGGAAAATGATAAAGGAGAACATTGTTCCTTTATCAGATGGGAAAGGAAAACTGTTAACTGATGACATAAAAAAGGCAGAGACTTTTAATAAGTATTTTCTTTACCTCTGTCTTCACACAAAGAGGTCATCTTTGATCTAATCACTGAAATAGCCAACACCTGGGCTGGGAGGGCAGAAAGTCATGATAAAAGAAGGAATGAACTAGAGATTGTGTAAAAAAAAATTAAAAATAAAATGTTGTTCAAATGCTGGCGTTGGCAAACTTTAATATATAAATGGAACTCATTTAAGTATGGGGTGTCAATTGTCTTCCTTTTTGGGGGCTTTCAGTTTATATGATATATGCAATCTCTTTCAATTAAATAATAAATAGAAGTTTTGTAGGTACAGAGTCCAGAAGAAATCAGACAGGACTATGATGTAGCCCCAAACCTCAAGAAATTTGCACACACTAAACTACCCTGGGGTATGACTTTCTAATAAAGAAAATGATGTAGTGATTTATTTATAAAATTATTCATAAAAGAGGCACAACTAGCTAAGTAAAGTCCTCATGGTTCCAGAGATACTTATCAATGGTTTTAAGCAACCTCAGGGAAATTTTATGAAATTACTTAAATATGAGTTTGTTTGTTTGGTTTTTGTTTGTTTGTTTGTTTTAATGAGGGAGTTAGATGGAGAGAACAACAGAGGTTGGGTCAAGTGGACGAACACCAAAACTGGAAAGCAGTGGCTAGAAGTGGGAAACTCCCCAGAGTAGTAACTAGTTAATGAGTGAATCAGAGTCTGGGATAACATCCTGGATTTGTCAATCTCATTCTCTGTGGAGTGGTTCAAGTTTATGGGAGTAAATACAACATCTTCTTCAGTTCAGATCTTCTAACTTCCTAGGAATAATGAGGGCTCTGTTCCCAGTCTACCACCCAGGGATTTCTTTGCCAGAACCCAGGCTATCAATCATTTGTGATTTTGTTCCTGGTGTACATAGTGTAACTTGACTTTGATTAAGTATTCTGACAAAGTGTCCCATGATAACTTTGCTAGTATTTTGTGGCAAGGAGTTTGGAGATAATATTTTGTCATTATTATTTGATATTTTTCCAAGGTACCTAAAATTCTTGAATTTTTTCCTAATCCATAGCAACCTAAGTAGGAAAAATTGCCCTATTAAGTCCTAAGCCCAAATCTGAATTTTAGGATTTATTACACTTCAGAAAAAAATAAAAAAAAAAAAGGATTTGCTGGAGAGAAATCAAACAAGGGTCTCCATTGATGGAAAAAAAGCCATGGGATTACCAACTACTTCTTAGGGCGAGTGTAGGAGAGAGAAGAGTAGAGAGTCAAAGGGGAGAAAAGAGTTGCCTGGAGCCTCCTACCAGCAGGAAAGATTTCATCAGGAAAGCGAAAGACAGAAAAAGAGAGGAGAATGAGAGAGGGATGATTGGACTAAAGGCTTTGGTCTCTTACTGGTGCAGTAACAAAAAAGGAAGAAGCCAAGGAGAGGATCACACCTTTCTATGGGACCTTTGAAGAGCCAGTGATTCTGCCCACTGGTAACTATGGCAGAATCAGTGTCCTGGAATATAACTAAGCAGATTTGCCTCCCTTCCACTTGTTGGGTAGGGGAGTAAAGATAGGAGTCTGTAAAGACGCAGACAAGGCCTTGGCATGCAGATTAGATATTATAGGCATAAGTATTTTTTATTCTATCATTTATCAGTCTGTTTATATGTGCACAAAAGTACAAACTTGAAGAAAATTGGCCCATAACCATAGCCCTAGATAACTTTTGAGGTGAAACATTCTACTACTCCCTGGAGTTTATCTTGTCCAAGACTTTGCTTCTATAGTTCATTTGTTCTTTGTTCTGTAACATTTCTCTACTAATAGAAGATTATTCCTGTATGAATAAAGATACATTTTATTATCATCAATCACAAAATCCTTCTTTGGTTCCATATATCACTGCACTTTTCTGTACCCTATTCACAGCAAAACATCTTGAAATTGTTGTCTCTGGTCTTGTTTCCATTCTTTCATCTCCTGTTTACAATAGTCTACTCAACTCCATACCAGTAAGGATCCCTTTCCCTAGCACTGACTTCCATGTAGTCCAATCCAATCTTCACTTCTTTTCTTACCTCTCAGCATTGTTCAGCCACATGGGTTACTCCTTCCTTCTTGAAGCACTTATTTTCTTGACTCTGGAAACATCACACTCTCCTTGTTTTCATCCTGTTTGACTGGCTGTTGCTTCTCAGTTTCTTTGATTAATCTCTCCTCTGCTAAATATCTAAGCATTGGAGTTTTTGAAGATTTTCCTATACCCTCTTCTCTTGTAAGGATATGCTTTCTCTCCAGGTTTGACTTTTTAATCCTATAGCTCTAAATGCCATCTGTATATGAAAGGCACTCAGATCTTTATTTCCAGATCTGACTTGTCCCCTGGAACTTCAAACTCATATTTCCAAATATCTGCTTTAAAGCTTCTCATAGATATCTAATAAGCATCTCAAATTCAATGTGTCCTAAGAACAGCTCTTGATGATTTGTCACCCAAACCTGTTCCTATCCAATTGTTGCATCTCAGACAATTTCATCGACACACCCAGTTGTTTGAAGTTAAGAAAGTATCGTCCTCTTTTTCTCCTCCTCTCCTATCCAATTCATAGTAAGTCCTGTCAAACCAATCTCTAAAATATTTTCTGAGTCTACCCATTCTCTTCACCTTAATCTAGGTCATCATTCTCCCTTGCCCAGATTATTGCTGTCTAACGTGGTTTCTCTGAATTTTACTTTTACTTCCTTAAAATCTATTGTGTTTAGGAACCAGAGTATTCCTTTAAAACATTATTCATATCATGTCCCTCACCTGCCTCAAACTCACCAATGGCTTCCCACTGCATTTAGAATAAAAGCCATATTCTTTGCTCTGTTTACCTCTCTGTCCTCATCTCGCACCACTATCCCCTCATCTCTGCACTCCAGCCATGCTTTTGCTTCGACATATGTGATGTTCATTCCTATGGTAGGGCTTTCTCTCTGCCTTGAACACTCTTCCCCTTCATCATTGTTTGGTTGTTTCTTCTTGTCGGTTAGAACCCATCTGAAATGTCACTTTGTCAAAGGGGGCCTCCCTCACTTCTCAAATAAACAACCCGTCATGAGTACCCATTGTTCTATTTTGGCTATCTTCATAGCACTTGTAATATTGTTTATAACAATAATTTTATTTGTGTATGCAGTTTCTTTATTCATTTGTTGCTTGATTTATTTTCTCTATTTCATTTTCACCTCCTACTAGAATAAAAAGCCATGGAGAGTAGGGAGTTTGTCAATCCTGAAAGAGTCATAAGAGTATCTGATATGTAATAGGTACTCTGGAGACATTTGTTAGATAGAAAAATAAGTTGATGGATATGTATTAAGATATTTTTTATATAAATCCTTAGGCACACTTTAGACTATATATACGCCCCCTTCTCAACCAGTTTGATTTTCTTGACATTTAAGCACCTTGATGAGTGTCTGATGTCCCTTTGGATGAATGTGCAAAAGGTGTGTTTACCAAATTTGCAATTATGGGAAACCAGGGAAAGATAACTTCTAGGATGGAGCTAAACAACAAAATTAAGATTCAAAATTACTGCCACATTGCATGTTATACTTCAATATGATACTTTTTTTGTTACAATCTGGGATATTGGATGGAAAAGCCAAATGAAATTAAGAAAAGAACCTTGTATTTATACTTGAAAGGTGAACTGCACAAGCCTAAGTCAATGGAAACTTGATAGTAATGAATGTGAAGAAGAACTAGGGGTGAACTGAGAATTAGGGAGGTGTGGGTCCCCAAGGAACACAGTAGATGTCCTAAATCTCTATCTGTAATCCTATACTTTAATGCATAGTTAAGATATGTCCCTTTTGTGAGAACTCCCATGATAGTTCCAGCCTGGAGCCTCTCTCCTGTCTGAACCCTTCGAAGATTTTGTCCCTACCTATAACGACAACTACTGTTGACTGCTTTCTTTTAATGTTTGTGTACATGTCTTAATCTCACCACCTAGATTGCAGACTCCTTAAGAAGAGGTACTATGTTTTGTTTTAATTGCTCTGTTCCACTTAATTTTTTACAAATTGTTGGAGGACACTCAATAAATATTTACTTTGTAAGTGAATGAATAAGTAGCAGATCAGGCTAAATTATGTTGAGTATATGCATTAAAAAAAATAATCAGGGGCCCCTGGGTGTCTCAGTTGGTTAAGCATCTGACTCTTGGTTTCAGCTCAGGTCATGGTCTCAGGGTCATGAGATCAAGCCCCGTGTCGGGCTCCATGCTGGGTGTGGAGCCTGCTTAGGATTCTCTCTTTCTTCCTCCCCCTCTGCCCCCTCCCATGCACTCTCTCCCTAAATAATAATAATAATAATAATAATAATAATGAAACTATAAAGAACCATCATTATAGAAACAAAATTATTGGGGAAATTTCATTTAATATATGTGTGTCTAGGTTTGGGGAGGAAGGTAGTCTCTGTAAGTAGTAATGAATTAATACAAAGAAAGAAAAGATATTTCTGAAATATGGTACTATTCTAATTGGTTTAAAAGTAAAATTTTCAGTAAATTTTATTTAAGGGGTTTAGTTTTACGAAGGATAGACTGGGGTAGATAGGTAGGTAAATAGATAGATATTAACATATATTGAAATATCTGGTCAATAATTATATTTCCCTGTGAAATAAAAATCTGGGACCACTTGATGTTTTTTTAAATTGAATGTAAATAGTTAAAAACCTCCCAAAACTTTTATTCATATTATTTTTTAAAATAACTTGTTAATTTCCACATGTAGCCAATTTTAATTCCATGATAAGATTTAATTGCAGTTCATTATACCAGTGTGACTTATAAAACTAAATTTTATGTCTATAATCAGGGTATGTATATCAAATTATAAAATAAATCAAATTCTCACTGACAGAATAAAAAAGAAAACACTTCTTCATTATTGAGAATGCAGTTAGAGTCCCTGCACCCTTGCGTTTATGTGAGATGCTTGTGGAAAGTAAAGGAAATATTTAAAACCTTCCAGTGAGCCAGCTATCCAGTGGCCAAAACTTAATTTAAAAATTACATCGATTGTAGTAAGGACCAAAATTGGCCATAAACACATGGTGTAGGCCAGTATTAATTTTCTCTTTTGACTACTTGATACAATGATGTAATTTTATTTTACTGTGTAAGATGAAGAATGAGAAAATAAAACTATAACTCTCTCACAGGGCAGCAAGCTCACTGGGCATGGAGACTTGATCTTATTCACTGTTATGTTCCAAAGGCCTAGCAGTGCTTTTATGTACAGTAAACACTCATTTCAAAGTGCTCCCTTACATAAGAATTCAGATATAATGTGAGTGTAGAATAGCTTTCATCTTCCTCCATTCTTATCTCCTTAGCTTTGTAACAATGAGATTGAATCTTGGTGCTTCACTTACAGATTTAAGATTACTGATTTAGAGATTTTCTATAGTTGGGAACCATTAATGATTTTTTTGAAAGAAGAAGTGAGTTAGTTGAAGTTGAAGCAGTTATTGGATGTTTGCTGTTTTTAACACATTGAGTGATGCTAAAAATATACAAGACCCAGCTTAGAGCCTACAATACAAGTAAAGTGGAGATGTGTTCCTTTGTAACTATATTTGAGTCTGTGGAGATGATGACCCCCACCCACTTTATGCTTATTCTTTATCTATTGAGAAGGAGAAAAACATTGCTGATAGTGTGGTGTTCTGCTGTTGAACATAACAGTTCAGAGACCATTGACATTAGGCGAGGACCTTCTGTGATCATGATAGATCAGACAAAAACTAGACCACTCCATACTCATACCTGAACTTGGGCAAAGACATGAACATTTTGAAGATCAGAGAATGCCCAAATACTTCCCATCTTTTTTTTTTCTTAAACCAATCACAGCTTTTTTTTTAAACCAATCACATTCTTCTTACCTTCTAGATAAGAATTTTTAAAATACCCAATCACAGAATGACTCCTGCTTCCTGACAGCATCCAATCCAGAGCTAAGTCCTGCTTTTCTTTTTTTATGGATTTCCTATTTTTTTTCATTTTTTAAAATTTAAATTCAATTAGCCAACATCATTAGTTTCAGATGTAGTGTTCAGTAACTCATCAGTTGCATATAACACCCAGTGCTCTTCACATCCCGTGCCCTCCTTCATGCCCATCCCCCGGTTACCCCATCCCCCCACCCACCTCCCCTCCAGCAACCCTCAGTTTGTTTCCTAGAGTTGAGTATCTCATGGTTTGCCTCCCTCTCTGATTTCTTTCCATTCCATTTTCCCTCCCTTCCCTTGTGATCCTCTGTGCTGTTTCTTATATTCCACATGAGTGAAACCATATGATAATTGTCTTTCTCTGACTGACTTATTTTGCTCAGCATAATCCCCTCCAGTTCCATCCACATCGATGTAAATGGTAAGATTTCATCCTTTCTGATGGCTGAGTAATATTCCATTGTGTATGTGTGTGTATGTCTATCATCTATCTATCTATCTATCATCTATCTATCTATCTATCTATCTATCTATCTATCTATCTATCATCTATCACATCTTCTTTATCCATTCAGTCCGCTTTTTTAAACTTTCCCCAAAATCACCTAACAGAAGTCCACATCCTTTAAGTTATTTCTAACATACTTGCTGAGACTCCTTGTAGTTCTCATTGCAGTGAGTCAATAAACCCACATTTGTTCAACAACAGGTGTGTTCCAGATGGTCTTTGACTGAAGATCATTTGACAGTGTTAAGAGCCTAAAGACTATGGAGTGTGTTAAAATTTAAATGTGTTTGCTTTTTACATATATGCCAATATTTTTCCCAGAGAGAGTCTCTGGAAAGCAGTGAAAGTTGGAATTAGAGAAAAATGAAAGCTTCAAAGATATTCATAATTGTCGTTTGTATTATGAACCAGTATTACTCTCACAAGGTATATATATCCATAGACTGTTTTTGAAATACTAAGTTGTCAACATGATATAACCTATGAGTTGTAGTTCCAAACACTTTATTCTATTGAGTGTTAGCTTTTCTGTTAAGAGGTTTGCCATAAAATATATTATTCTAAGGCTCTAACATGCCATCATGGAAAGAATCACTGCAGAGAATATATTCAAGATTCAAAACTTATTTGTCTGAAACAGCTACTCCTGACCGTCCATGGTTATTTAAAGACTCTTGGAATTTTTATAAGATTATATTTTAAATAAGCACCGGCTTAAGTGCCTCTGTTGCCCCTACTATTTTAAATAGTTAAAAACATTAACCTTTTATTCTTTTTCTCTTTCTCCCTTTGGGGCACCTGGGTGGCTCAGATGGTTAAGCATCTGCCTTCGGCTCAGGTCATGATCCCAGGGTTCTGGGATCAAGCCCCACATCAGGCTCCTGGCTCAGCTGGGAGCCTGCTTCTCCCTCTCCCTCTGCCTCTCTCCCTGCTCATTCTCTCTCTTTCTCTCTCTGTGTCTCAAGTGAATAAATAAAATCTTTTTTAAAAAAAGAATAATTTCCCTTTACCATCTCTGTATGCATATAATGAACTCTAGAGAGTAGGAAAAGATTTTTTAATCATTAGATAATCTTAAAAGGAATAAAAATATTTGTGTTAAAATTGTAAAACATAGTTGTTCCTATATGTCTAATACAATGCTTTATTGTATTTTCAATATAGATTATTAGAAATAATCTATATTGAATTAAAATATAGAAGAGTTTCTTAGTAAATACTTTTGTCAATATTATTTTCTTACTCTGTTATAAAGTTTACCTTCATCAGGGAGAATACTTAAAATAGAAAATGTTATTTTAACTTTTACAATTCAGTGGCTGATACTGTGTGCATATGGGCTTGCTCTACTTCAAAATGTGAAATGGCAATGAAGACGTTCCAGAGAAATATTCTAGAACAGAAGGTTAAAAGATAGCTTCTGAATTTGGGGGATGGCTTACAATATTTATGATTTTACACCGGAAAGATGATATCTAGAGCACATAGCATTTCACCCATAGAGTATAGAAGAAAGTTGGACATAACTTAATGTAGCCAAACATAATGCTCTGGAGGTGAATAGTTCCCTTAAAACGCGAGAAAGTCTGGTAATAAGAAGGGTGCTTTGAAGAGTGTAAAAGGAAGTATTAATGGGCAATATTTGTGCCTCCACTTTGACGAGCTTTGATGATGATGATGAGTGGCAGAACATAAAAGGTGTAGAATGTAGTAAATGCTTTGGGGGAATCCAGCAGCTTGCATGGAAATTATACCAAGACACATTATAACTAGGAATAGATAGCTGTTTAAATGGTTAGGTATTTGCCGGCAGAGATGCAGACCCTGGGAAGGGAAGCACAGCATCACCACCATTAACAAGCACCTTACCATATGCTTTCTGCTAGGTATTTTACTAGGCACTCTGGGAGACAGAAGCAGGCATAAATTCTTATCCATGAGGAATTTACAACTTTATGGGGTACTTGCTGAGTTTACTTTAGACACCTTTTTAATTAAGTTGTAGAAACTGTGCAGAATTACAGAACAAAATGGGGCATCATGATGGTCACGTGGCAGAATTCTAGGAGGAATGACACATATATCTGACCAGATGTGGTACTTTTTATTCTTCTATCTCAGAGTATTTATATAAAAGGAAAGAAATGTGATCTTGAACAACCCTCCAGTCATGGTTTCTCCCTATCTAAAATGAAGGTGCTAAAAGAACTGGATCTTTGGGGACCCTTCCCGATGATTGCAGTTTTATTGTTCTAAGTTTATCAGTATGCAGCATTTGACACAAAAGAGTTACCTTTTAATGGCGTTGATGGTATGAAAATTGAGTATTACTCATATAAATTGCTGCGTGCTATTTTAGTTTTGTTTGCAGTTTACAAAATAACTTGAGCTGAAAATTGGACTAGACCATTTGGAGCTCCTGATGGATCAACTGGCACCAGAACTTGTGCTTGCTATTCAGAATTTTGAAAAAGCTCAGTACCAATACCAGCGCATGATCTAAGTTTTAAAAACTGTGTAGTTAGTATATTGCTCTTCTCTTCAGTCTGCCCATCCTTCTGTCTTCTTTAAAATCTGCCTAGGGGTTGAGACGAAGAAAAGCTAACTTCAAATATGGACCTCATTGTGTTGGAAAACTACAGAATTGCCTTAACTGAAGTATGCTTAGGAAAGGTGCTGCAATTTTATGTGGTAGGTTATTCTGGGAAATGTGAACCAGCTTTCAATTACCCCCTCTATTCACAATACTGTGGACCTTTTGAGTGCCCTTCATCCCCTGCTTTCCCATCAGCTGTCCACATTCATGGTCTCAAAAGTGGAATCCTACATCAGAAAGACAGAGAGAGAAAAGGCGCGAGTTCTTGTCTTTTGAGTTGCAAAAGCCAAGACTGTGAAATAGATGAATTTGTGAAAAAGATGCGAGACCCATGCAAAGCTTCCTTCACCTCTGCCCCTCGAGGTAAAATAGTTCTCCACATGGAGGAGAAATGATGAGTGATTAAACAACAACGTCTAAGAAGAGAGTAAATCACACTTTCCCCTTCCTTCAGTCAATGCCGGGAGGTGGATTTTTGATAGAGTCCCCCAGTAGGTTAATTAATAGGGTCTGTTTTCCTAAGTAGAGTCTGGGAAGTCAGCAAGACCCAGAGACAGATGAGCCTAAGTTAGCCTCACTGTGTCGTGATCCCCTCACATTAGGACAGAATTATAATGACCTCCATGTACCTGACAAGGCGCAAGTCATTGGAAGCCCTCACCTGTTTGGACCAAGAGCTTTGAACCAGAAGAAAGGAAATCCCAAGAGATGCTGGCATGGATAAATGACACAAAAGACAAGGTGCCTTTCTCCCTAAATTCTCCTACTACTCCCCAGTGGCTGTTCACTAATATGCTCCCTGGGACTTAGATGGAACCCTGAATTGGTTAACTTGAAGTTGCTGTCAGCGAGGAGGTTGGGATTTGAAAAATAAATTTACTTATTGAATAATAAATATAATCGTAAAAACTTCTGTAGTGTTTTCTGTGTGCCAAACACTACTTTATGCACTTTATCTGTAGTGACTGAAGACTCGCACAACCCCTGAAGCAGTTATTATCATTATCTGTTTTGTCAGTGATGAATCTGAGGCCCAGAGAGGTTTAGAGTTTTGTCCAATGACACACAGCTGGTAAGGGACTAAGCCAAGATCCAAATCTAGGCAGTCAGTATCCAGACTATACTAATGTGCTTCTCAAAGACGTGTAAAAGAATAAAGTTATATTTCTGGCAAGACTGAGTCTGTGTCCTGTATTTCACATGCATTATGCTTATTTTGGAGGGATGTTGTGAGAAGCAGTCTCTGACATTCATTTCTGGATACTCTGGTATCCAAGCATGCTGACAATGCATAGTGTCCTCTCTGGAAGGCTATGGAAGTCATTTCTCTCTATTTTTAGTACTGGAAATATCTGGGCTTCTGAGCCACTACTTTGTTTGTATTTTGTAGAAAAATCAACTATGTAATCTCATTTCTCTGTTTTCATTGGCTACTACATAGCTTAGAGCCAGACTTCAAGCTTGCTGTTGGCAAGTTTCTCTAATCTCATGACCTCTGTTGTGTGCACACACTGTACTATGTATCCCAGCTTTCCCTTTGCTTTGCTTTTTACCTATTTTAATTTATTTTATCTGTCAATAATGTACATATCTTAGCGAAACACTTTAAATCCTTTCTGAGAAAGGCAGGTTGTAAATACATGCAAATATTATTTTTCTTTGCTTTCACACTACATCACTTTTAGATCTTCCTTGGTCAGCAGAAGGACCCCAATGCTTACTTTGTAGCGGTCATGCCATTCCTTCATTGGACATTTCATCCAACAGAGGACAGGAAGGATAAGCTGTGAAGGGCACTGTGTGCTGCCTATTCCCTACTCTCCATTCTTGAGCCCACGGGCTTTGGTGAAGAGAAACATTGACACATGGGGAAGAGTACTTTAGTGGTTAAGTATCTGAGCTCTGACATCAGAGCTGGTTCGTAGCTGAGTTTTGCTGCCCTCTGGCAAGTGACCTTGGGCAAGGTACCTAACGTCTATGTGCCTCAGTTTCCTCATCTGTAAAATAGAGCTAAAATAGTAATCCACACTCATCTAGTTATTGTGGGCATTAAATTAATGTCGGCAAACATCTGTTGCCTTTGATAGGTGCTCATGGCCAATAAATGGGGCAAGAGAGTTAGAGAATTAGAAAGAGTCTTCTGAACTTTGATATCCACTAGCATAATCTTGACGTAACTTATGGAGGGCCACCAAAAAGTAATTGAAAACAATATAGAGATTGCATTTGCCAGAACTCGTAAGTTTCATTCAACCTTCCACAAGCCTGAAGTGCAATTTTTATTTGAGTCTTCACATATTCTTTTAGGCATTAGATATTATAGGGGAAGAAGGGATCCTAAGCCCATGGATTCAGGTCAAATTAGTTACCCCATGCAAACTATAATTTAAAAACCATCAGAGAAGGAAGAGAACTTATGTCCTCCCTGAGTAAACTAATGTAAGAAATACATTTTTCTCTTTTTTTCTCATGCAATGAGACATTCCTGTAAAATATTTGTTAAGCTTTTACTTGTCCAGTCTTAGAAAAATCTGAACACGTCAGTATACTTGAGTGCCTTGAGTTCATTCAAAATATCTTCCAAGAAATTGTTGAGCTGATAAAAGATATGTGATAAACACCCCTGCCCTCAAGGAGAGTACAGCCTAGTACTGTGGAAAGACCTGTAGCTGAGCAGTCATGCTGACATCTGTGTGTGTGTGTGTGCGTGCACGCGTGCGCACGCACACACACACACACACACACATACAATTGCAGTGCTGCGAAATCGGTGCCAATATAGACATTTTCAGAGAGGAACATGGTAACACCTGATTCAACTTGTGAGAATAAAAGAGGAATAAGAGGAAGGAAGGGAATGGGAGAAAGAATGGGAGAGGGAGAGAGGGACAGGGACAACATGGAAGATGGCATTACAGAGATGACTTGTCATGTAGGTCTTGAAAGATGAGAAGGCATTTGCTGGTGTTAGCACACGGGATAGGGGCGATTCCAGTGTGGGGAATAGAATATGTAGGGGAACCAAAGTCGTTTTGGGGGAGGGATGGGCATGGCACAGCATAGCAGTTGAAGACGAGGGGATTTAAAAACAAAAAAGAAGAGGTGAGTTTTGACTACCTACAGAGAGCAGAAAACCATTTGGAGAGTTCTTGGCATTGGGATAAACATCAGATTTTCCTTTTAGAAGGGTAACTGCAGAATATATGTCTTGAAAGGGAGTGAGGGTAGAGGAAGAAGAAGCTTTGTGAGAGGAAAAGGGGAGGAGAAAGCATCTCCATCAAGGACTGTTTCTCGTCTCTGTTTCAGCCTTACAAGCCTGCTATAGCGTCACCCTTTTCCAAGTGATTTTTCCTCCTGTCTCTCTCTCTCTCTAGTTCCAGGAAGATCCTGGCTTCTTGCTATTGCTAATAACTAAACTGCATCATTGTTTACGGTCCATCACCTGGGCGCTAAATCCTTGGAATTAATTCCCTCTGCTGTTTGGTTCTCAGAGTTGTTTCTGTTTCCTGGTTTGACCCTGACTGATACACCATAGCAGTAATCTAGAGGAGAGGTGTTGGGGGCCCTAACGAAGGAAGAGACAGTGCACATGCAGAGGAGACAGCTAATTTAGAGGACCGAATTACAAAATTTGGTGACAGGTATGTGTGTGAGCATGGGGGCAGGGAAGAATCATGGACATTCTAACCCTACTGGCTGGCCTACTTAACAGAAGTGATGTTAAAACTAAACAAAACAGATGAATGGATAAAGAAGATGTGGCATATGTGTGTGTGTGTGTGTGTGTGTGTGTGTGTGTGTATGAATATTACTCGGTGATCAGAAAGGATGAAATCTTCCCATTTACATCGATGTGGATGGAACTGGAGGGGATTATGCTGAGCAAAATAAGTCAATCAGAGAAAGACAATTATCATATGGTTTCACTCAGGAATATAAGAACCAGTGCAGAGGATCATAGGGGAAGGGAGGGAAAAACAGAATGGAAAGAAACCAGAGAGGGAGACAAACCATGAGAAACTCTTAACTATGGGAAAGAAACTGAGGTTTGCTGGAGTGGAGGTGGGTGGAGGGAATGGAGTAACTGGGTGATGGGCATTAAGGAGGGCACGTGATGTGAGTGATGAGCACTGGGTGTTATATGCAACTGATGAATGACTGAACTCTTCATCTGAAAATAGTGATAGTCTATAAGTTGCCTAATTGAATTTAAATTAAAACAACAACAACAATGACAAACAAAACAGGCATGGGAAGTACAGGGGATTGGAGGAGACCTAAGGTTGACCGTTGGATACTCAGACATGTCAATAAGCAGGTGGACCTAGGAATCTGGAGCTTGGGTTTCATATTTAAAATTTATCAGCATATAGCAGGAGCTTAATAGTATTTAAAATCTTGGAAGTAAGAGGGCGCCTGGGTGGCTCAGTTGGTTAAGCGACTGCCTTCGGCTCAGGTCATGATCCTGGAGTCCCGGGATCGAGTCCCGCATCGGGCTCCCTGCTCAGCAGGGGGTCTGCTTCTCCCTCTGACCCTCTTCCCTCTCGTGCTCTCTGTCTCTCGTTCTCTCTCTCTCTCTCTCTCTCTCTCAAATAAATAAATAAAATCTTTAAAAAAAATCTTGGAAGTAAGATCACAGGGGGAAAGATATAAAATGAGAAGAGACTGAGGACAGACCTTTATGGAAGTACAAATAAAATGGGGACAAGCTATCAGAGGAAAACCATGGAGGATAGTGTAGGAAAAGCCAAGGCTTCCAATAAAGATCAATATTTGAAAAATATGAGGTTGGATTTATTGTATGTAATTACTAAAAGGCCATTGGTCATTGACCAATTAAAGGTAGATGCAAAGTTTTTTTATTTCTTTCTTTAAAATAACATTCTGATACATTACTGTTCTCATAGTACAATGAAGAGATTAAGGACAAGAAAGAGAATCAGATGGCCAACAGACACATGAAAAGATGCTCATTGATCATCAGGGAAATGCAAACCAAAACTACAATGAAATACCACGTCCCACTTACCTGAAAGGCTAAAATCACTAATAGAAGAAACGGGTGCTGGCAAGGATGTGGAGAACCCTCTTGCACTGCTGGTGGGAGTGCAAACTGGTGCAGCCATTCTGGAAAACAGTATGGAGGTTCCTCAAAAAGTTAAAAATAGAACTGCCTTATAATCCAGCAATTGCACTACTAGGTATTTACCCAAAGAATACAAAACTAGTAATTCAAAGGGATACATGTAATCTACATGTTTAGGGCAACAACATCTGTGATAGCCAAATTATGGGAACAGCCCAAATGTTCATCGACTGATGAATGGATAAAGAAGGTATGGACATATGTGGATATATACTATATATATATATATGTATGTATATGTATATATATGTATATACATATATATATATATATATATAGTGGAATATTACTCAGCTATAAAAAAGAATGAAATCTTGCCATTTACAATGGTGTGGATGGAGCTAGGGTATTATGCAAAGTAAAATAAGTCGGTCAGAGGAAGACAAATGACATATGATTTTACTCATATGTGGACTTTAAGAAACAAAACAAACAACCAAAGGGAGGGGAAAAAAAGAGAGAGGGACAAACCAAGAAACAGACTCTTAACTACAGAGAACAAATTGATGGTTACCAGAGGGGAGGTGGGGAGCGATGGGTTAAATCATGTTGGGGATTAAGGAGTGGTATGTATGCACAATGGAATATTACTCAGCCATCAGAAAGGATGAAATCTTACAATTTACATTGTTGTGGATGGAACTGGAGGGTATTATGCTGAGCAAAATAAGTCAATCAGAGAAAGACAATTATTATATGGATTCACTCATATCAGGAATATAAGAACCAGTGCAGAGGATCATAGGGGAAGGGAGGGAAAAACAGAATGGGAAGAAGTCAGAGAGGGATACAAACCATGAGACTCTTAACCATGGGAAAGAAATATTGTGATGAGCTGTGATGAGCACTGGGTGATGTATGGAAGTGTTGGATCACTGTACCGTACTCCTGAAACTAATATAACACTGTATGTTAACTAACTGGAATTTAAATAAAAACTTAAAAATAATACATAAAAAATAAAAAGAAGAAGAAAATCAATTGTCCAATTTTACCCAACTGCTATAGTGGTGAAGATAGGATTTGAACCCAGTTCTCTCTAATTTCCAAAGCCCAGAGTACTTTGTAAATAATTTTGAATGCCAGGCTATCAAATCTGTATGTATTTATTTTTTAATTTTTTATTTAATTCTTATTATTTTAAGATTTTATTTATGTGAGAGAGAGATTGAGAGCACAAGAGAGCACAAGCAGACGGAGCAGCAGAGGAGAGGGAGAAGCAGGCTTCCCGCTGAGCGGGGAGCTCCATGTGGGGCTCGATCCCAGGACCCTGAGATCACGACCTGAGCCGAAGGTAGATGCTTAACAACTGAGCCATACATATATAAAGGACATATCATTATCAGCCAATGAAGACACATATATAAAGGACATATCATTATCAGCCAATGAAGACACATATATAAAGGACATATCATTATCAGCCAATGAAGACACATATATAAAGGACATATTATCAGCCAATGAAGACACATATAAGGCAAGGCCTGGGAGCGTTCTGGAATTTAGAGCTTCCTGGTCCTCTCCCCATGAAATCCGAATGCATCACCCTCCTGGCCCACAGATGTGTTCACCAACCAGGAAGCTTACTTGTGTCTTGTGTCCAGTGTTTTTATTGAGGTTTCATTACATAGGCATGATTGACTGAATCATTGAACCATGTAAGGGAACTCATTCTCTAGCTCCCGTCTTATCCCCGGAGGTCAGGGACCCTCTATGAATCACAGAGACACTCCTATCACTTAGGAAATTCCACAGGCTTAGAATTCCCTCCTAGGAACCCAGGACACACATGAGACAATTTATTTTTTTCATTATACAACACAATGCCAGCGTGGTCATGGTAACGGAAGTAGAGAGATAGATGAGGAAGGAATTATACCAGAGAGGAATCTAACTTGAAGCTAATTTTTAAATCATGGGGGATTGGAAAAGTTTGAGGAAGTGCAGATTGGGATGAGAGAGGGAGAGTAAATAATGAGCTGATTTCAGATGTTTGAAGTTGAAGGTACTGGTGGAACATCCTGGTGTAAATTCAAGGTGGTGGTACAGAAATGGATATCTGGAGTTTAGAAGAATTGTCAGGATTATATACTGAGAGTCAGGATTCCTTAGTGTGAATGTGATTGTTGGCAGCTCTGAAATTTAGCAACACTGCTATCGAAAAAAGCGTAATAGAAAAAAGCAAAAGCCCACGTGTTACAGGAGGGAAAATAGAAGCCGCAAACAAAATAAAAATTGGTCCATCCTACCCTAAATTTTCTGAATTTTTATAGATTAATTTGACAAGGTTTTTTTTTATATGTAGTTATCTCAGTTGTTTCTTACAATGGTATTCATTTCAAAGCATTTATCCTGTGATTTATTTCTACTTATTTTTCCTGAATGTTGAACATTGATACCCATTTACTTTTAGTTCTAAACACTCATTGGATTTTTGCCCCAAATTTATATAAATGCAAAGTACTCAATGAAATAGCAAAATATTGGGAAAATAATCTTATGTGGTTTTGACCAGTTTTTTAAAGTACCTTGAAAAGGAAGGTAGAAAGCCTAAGAATGTTAGTACTTTTTTTGAGTATGGTTGTTGTACAATGTTACATGAGTGAATTTTGATATTTGTAACATTTTTCTTTTGGTATTTCTAACATTTTAAAATTTAACATATTTTTGTGTCACTCTGGCTTTAAAGGTAACCAAACCTTTCCTCTTCAAAATTTAGCTTTTCTTGAAGACAGGTTAACAAAATGGAATTAAAGTCAGTGCTTTTATTTGTTCATTTTACACTTACTCTTTAAGTATTAAATGGCTTACAACTAGTGATAGTAAATTAATCAAAGCAATTATAGTTTTCAGGTGATTGAATTGCAAATAAATGCAGTGTTTCTACATTGTATCATAAAGACTATTGGTACAGCCACATTATATATATATATATATATATATATATATATATATATATATATATATATATATATATATGTTTTACAATACATTCCTTTCTCTAGCTTCCTGCTAACAATATATTAACATTTCCCAAAATTGTTAAGTGCCAACTATGTACCCAAAACACTGTTCTGACTATTGTGGAACATACAAGAATGAATAATACATAGTTTGATGGAGAGGTGGATATTTATAAAAACACCAACATTTGTGTTAAATCGTTGTAATTTTGGTTGAAAACTATTTTGCTATAATCTCACTAGCAGCACTTTTGTCTGTTGCATGATTAATACAAATTAAAAAGATCAGTAGGGATATTTTTGAAACATGCAAACAAGTAAATTGCTTCACCCCATTGAACCTCAGTCCTCAATGTATACATGAGAGATTGGACCAACTTTTCTAGCCACTCCCCACCTTTTTTTGCAGTTCTTGTTACTGTTTGTGGTGTCACACAGCAGGTTTCATTACCTTAAATCCAAGTTGTGTTTTAAGTCATAACACTGGGAATCAGTGATGGGAAGGGGGCTTGTTCTTTTAGCCTGTGTTGTAAAAGCATAGATGGAGAAATAGGAGGCCAGGTGTGTAGTACTAGTTCTGTGAAAAACTTTAGCATTCTTCAGTGTTCTTATCTGTAAAATGAAGGGATTTCATTGTTATAAACCATATGGTGCCTTCCGATTTTAAAGTCTATGACAGATGACCAAATAACCAAGTGAAGACCCATCTAACGCAAAGTTTGATTTAGAAAACATTTTATAAAATATTTTCTATATATTTATAGATTTATATATATCATAATAATTTTATAATTATATAATTTATAAAAATATATATACTCTATATAAACATTATTATAGCTTTCAAACTATATACATTTGGAAGAGAGTCTAGCATAGAAAACAGCCTAATAAAAATAACTGAAGCACATGTAATACTGGAAAGGTTATTATTTCAAGTTTCAAAGATGAAGTATGTCACTAATGGGTAAATGTCTAATTTGGGGGGGAACACTTAAAAGCAACATATGTTCTCTTAAAAGGAATTAAAGATGCTTATATAGTATTTCCACAACTGTAGGTCAACTATTCTTGGAAGAAGGCCTCTTCTTTCCAGATAATGCAAAGACAAAACTTCAACCCTAGCATTTTTCATATTATAACAAACCATCCATTTGCTCTTGTATCAAGGTAAGTGCAGTGGCGTAGTCATCGTGTACCGTCTTGAGTGGAAAAAATTCATTTTGCGCAAGGAAAATCTTGGTGAGATTTTTCACTGTGTATGTTTATTTCCTTGAGCTTTTCGATGTTGATTCACAAACTGTTAATTAAAAGTGCCAGTGTACTTGTGAAAGCTACAATAATTAAACGTATCTTCAGTTTATGCGAGACTTCTTCCCATTCGTGAAAAGTTTACCAGTTTGAAGATTGAAATTTTGGAAAATTAGACCTAAAATGCTTCTGACTGCTGGTTGCATCTTGAAATGCTCCAATAGGTGGGGAGTGTGAGTCAGAGCAAAGAACTGAGGCATCTCCAGGAGGAGCACTCTGCTACCTTTGTGCCGGGGGAAGATGTTTCCTACAATGTGTCTGTTATTGACCTGCTAACTCTGTGGAAATGCATCACTGTTCCCTCACTGTTCTCTTGGGTTATTTATTCCTAAACGTGTTAGCTACTCTGTGGAAATGTATCACTTTTTTCTCCTGTCCCTTTTTTCATTAGGGAATTTGCTACTCCTTAGCTCGATGTCAAAGAAACTTACTCTTTTAATAGTACCTGGAAATTGAGAGGGCTTAAAAATGTTATCAAACATTCCATATAGAGCAGTATACATATGTAATTCAGATGTTTCATATGCTCAGAGGACTGAGTAGGTGCGATGTTTCAGACAATAGTTTTAAACGAAAAGGCTGTTTCTTCTGGGATGCATTCATTCCATTATGCTCCTTTGTGAAAGCAGGTAAATCCCAAACTGAAGTGTGCACAGACGTCTTCGAGTGTGGGCTCTGGCCACAGAATTCCCATTAGCATTAGCTTGGCGCTGCTTCTTGTTTCACAGACAGTGAAGAACATGCCTTTTCCACCCTTGAGGCAATAAAATAAATTAAAGGGTGCGGCATTAAATGAGTTGAATTTTGAGTAGCATTTTTCATGCCTCCAACATTTTAAAATCAGTTTATCCTCATGAAGCAGCATTTGGAATCGTGAAACAAGGGACTCCTCTGTTTGTGCCAATATGCAGGCTCTTTTGATTCTCTGCAAGTGTGTGTGTGTGTGTGTGTGTGTGTGTGTGTGTGTGTGTGTGTGAAACAGCCTTTTCTGGTCCTTTTCCCATTGTGGTCTCTAGGCAGTGTCTGTGACCAGAACTTTGTAATTCAGTATAAATCACAAATAAATGAGCGCTATGGAAGGTAAGACATCTTTAGTTTGTTTCTACTGGGTCTGGTCCAGGCTATTACAGCCCCTACATATCTCCATGACACAGAAGCAAGAGTTTTTGCAAAGAATGTCCCCAGGGCCCAACCAAATCCTTCCTCTGCAGAAGCTGCCCTGTTCTATGTTCATTATGTTTGTGCTTCCTCCAATTTTGCACTTTCTCTCAGTATTTCTTAAAGAGACTGGAGAGCATTCCTTTAATCTCAAACGGAAGTTTATTTTTGTTTCATGGAACAAAGGTTTATCTTTAGTGTTTCCGTGTGTCCCCTCTAATTAGAAACCCTGTTCTTATATTCTTATAAATTAGAAAGGAATGTTTTAATTCTTAGTGCATTTGAACACTGATAACTTCAGAGATGGTAGGACTCACATTTTATCAAATTCTCATTAACTGCAAAAAAGGACCCTCACCCACTGCCTCTAAAGCAAGATCTGAAGGCCCTAGCACTCTTAAATGGAGTCCCCTAGCAGAGCCACCTCCTCTTTCTAGGTGTATGATGTTTTAGTTCAAGATATCAAAATAAGCATGCTTTCCCCATATTGATCTCTCTGCTGTTTTCCCCCACTTGGTGGTTTTATTATTACCTTTCCAAAAGCATGCTATGATTATTGATAGAGGTCTTTCAAACATAACATCTTGACAAATTTTGAACACTGATGATATATCAGGCATCATGCTAATAAATCCATTACACAATTCAAAGTTTACATGGAAGAGTGTCTACTAACTACTCATCTCAGGTTGTAGGCTATAACCAATTATTTTCCAAGTGACACTTCATGTTAGGAATTCTGAGACCAATGCTTCAAAGTACCTATTACTCATTTTTTTTTTGTTCTGTACCTTCAAGTAGTTACACTTATGACTTTTTATTACATGTCCCTTATTTGTGTACATTTTTATCTTATTTTTTGATGTCCAAAATACCATATTCCTGTATTTTTATTCTAGCCTCCCTGCTCATGCTTACCTGTATCTCTCAGAGCCAACATGTATCAAGGAAAGCATGCCCGTGATAGGAAACAAAGAAAGAATGAAACTGTGTGTGTGTGTGTGTGTGTGTGTGCGCGCTTGCGGCGCGCGCGCGAGGAAGCAGACATTCAGAAACAGAGAGACAGAAAGGCAGAGAGAGAGAGGGAACATTGACATAACATTTTCCTTAGGTGTGGGTGAATATGCAAACACTGACCTTATGGATACTTTCTGTTGTGCCTGTTGAGTTTTTCTAGGTTGCCTGTCAAAAAGAGCAGCATTTTGTGTTTGGTAGAGTATGAGTACCTTCCGTTATCTGGCCTGGTGGGAGTGAACACTCTGTGCCTATTCAGTTTGGGTCCTTGAAATGAGGAAGAGTTGGATCCTTATTTTTAACATATTTCTGCAGTGAGACTTCCACATTGCATATGTAGGGATGTAAATGAAGAACAGGCTAAGGGCTCTTTAAAGGCAGAAAGTATTCAGTGTGGAAAAGACCCTTCTTAGATAAAAGAAGTGAGGAATGCAGATGGGTTCAAACATCAGGGAAAGACATTCTTCATTTGCTGATTTGGGGAGGGCACAAATATCTTCAGTTAGTGTGTATCTATCATGCTTACTTTTGGGGTTGCATTTCAAGGACAATGAGGAAGGTTCCTGATAATATTTATTTGCATTAGAACAGACTTTAGGGGTGTAACAATATACCAATACTGCTGGTCAAGAAAATAAAGCTAATAAAAGCTAATTATTGTGTTTTCATGGCTGTAGAAATATTGAGTTGTTCATATGATATGAAAAAGCTCTTGTGCTTTAAGTAATTTGTTATTAATTATGCAGCTTTTAAATGTTTCCAGTAACATTATAAGAAAGTAGTTTTCAACTGAAAATGTGATTAAATATAAATGATGGTGTTAATTATACAATACTCAAAAAATAACACAAATGAAACCTCCCAAAATATAATTTTGTCTTGATTTGAGCTCTGAACAAGAACCCCACCCTAACCAATTACTCAGGCCATGAATTCCATCATTGGCTCTACTTTTATCATTTCATTTGTTGTATTTTTCTCACACTTTTGTTCCCCTTAAATCATATCTTATCTCTTTCAGCTCCTCCCTTTTACAAGCTTAGCAATCATTAAGTGTTGATGTCATAGGAAAGATATATATCACAATAAAAAAGTTACTGATATAAAAGAGAACCGCTTTAATCTGATGTGATGTACCAGATTTTATAATTATATAATTTAAGAAGTAACATAACCTTATCTGCAAATGCCTAATAAATATTCTGGGACCCACAAGGATGAAAAAGAAAAAAACATTTATTACCTTAAGGCCAAGCAGTTTTGGTATAATGCTTTTTGTTGACCACTGTCAGAAGTCTTTTTTTTTTTTATGTTTCTCAGTCTATGTATTTGTGATTGCTATTAATTTTAATGCTACTGTATAAGATTATGGTATATTGTACATTCTTTTTATGATTGTTCTTTTGTGTTAGAGGTGGTCTGTAAAATGATAGTATTTACTGGAGCCACTGAGGAGGTTCTGCTCTCAGAGGTACATGAAATGGCAACATTCTGTCACCTGCAATTCTATTCCATGAAAGTAAAGACTTTTTCTGTAACTGCTACTTTTTATGAACATTTTCAGTAGTTTGTTGTGCCATCTAAGAGAACTGTACATGTGATTTGTGATCTATCAACACAAAAAACTGGGAGCGTAGGTATTTTCTTTTTTTTTCTTAGAAGAGTTGGTTTCCTCTACCTTTTCCCACTCCCTGGGAAAGAGCAAATCAGATATGCACGTGTATGCTTTGCAGAAGTACTAAGTGGAGTGGCTGTGTTTATGTCAAAGTGCCTTTGAGCCATAATGAAAACTTTAATCAGCCACATTACTCCCTTACGGGTTATAAATACAATTTGTTAACATGTAAAGGAAACATTAGTTGTAACTCCCAAGAAATATCTACTGGCCAAATTGCGTATTTCTTTATTTTTTTAATTGATGATCAGACAAGGGGAAAAAAAAAAGACAAACTCAGCAGAATATGGGACCCCAAGTCCAATCAAAAGAGTTCATGAAACTTACTTAGAGCTTTCATTCACTCAAAGTAATTAGGCTCAGTCCTGGCAAACTTATTTGGTTTTCTAATCTAAAGCTGATTACAACTAACTACATAAGGATCATATTGTTTAATTGTTTTCATTTACTATATATTGAACATTTTCCTGTCAACTCTCCTCTGAAAGAGGTTTTTTGTTTTTGCTTTTTTAAAGATTGCATGGGACTCAGTGATTTGGATTTATGATTTTTGAAATCAAACTGTGTTGGCATTTAGATTGTTCCTAAAACTTCTCTCGTAGAACAAATATTATGATGAACTTTGTCATCTTCTCTAATTATTTCTGAGGATAAAGCTGAATTAATCATTCTGAGTTTGAACAGTTGTAAAGCCTTTGAAGCACATTGCCAAAGAGCCCTAATCATTATTTTTAATGACTAAAGAGTACTCCATTTTGAATACATAAAGAATAATTAATAGTTGATAAGTTAAATGTTTATTGTCAAGTGCTGTTATAAGAACTTCACACTCGTTAACTCCTTTCATCTTAAAAATGATGATATGAGGTAGGACTGCTGTCATTTCTATAGATGAGAAAAAGGGGGCACAGGAAACTAAGGAGACTTACTCAAGGTAAAAGAAGTAATATTTTGGAGGCAGGATTTGAGCCTCAACTCTAGATTAATAGTTAACATTTACTAATATTCAATAATAGACAAACAGGTTTACCGAACTCCCAAGTTAAGACATTTGAAATATATTGCTTAACCCTCCTAAGATTTCTATGCTGTATGCACACTTATGGTCTTAATTTTATGATTAACAAAACAAAACAAAATGCAACTTAGGTAACTTGCTCAAGTCATGTATTGAATAATTTGGCAAAGCAGGTTTTAAATTAAGGTTTCCTGGGTTATGTGTCTCTAGTGCCCAGACTAGGTTTAGGTAAGTCTGGCCACTGCGTTGGCCCTGGTGAAAGATAAAGGTGGCTTGAACTAGGGATGTCGAAGTGGAGATGGTATGAAGCAGTCAGCTGAAGTTATGTTTCAGAGGGAGAGCTTTAAAGACTTGCTGATAAGAATTGAGGCATGAGTAAGGGAGAGAGGAATCAATTCTGACTCCTCTCTTTGGGGCTTGAGAGTAGTTGCTCAGTGATTTTTTTTTTTTTTAAATGATTTAGTTGCTATTGTCCCCACTAGACATAACCTCCATGAAGGCAGGGACCTTGCCTCCTTTTTCACTGTGCATACCCACTGCCTAAGCACGAGGAGGAGGCAAGCCACAGAGGAGATATTCCAATATGTTGAATAATTTAATAATCATTATAAAGCTTTAACATATTATCTAAATTATTTGCTGAAAATATTTTCCCATATGTTATATTTTTATTTTTTTTAATATTTTGACATATGAAGCTCTAAATATATTTAGATATGGGTTTTATTTTTTACTTTTTATGTAGACTTAAGTCCATTTATTTATTGCTTTGTAATTTCTTTTGTGTCTAAAATATCATTCCCTGTCTAAAGATTTGATTAATAACCAATTCTGCATCTCATGGCTATTACTTTCTTGATTACTTCTTGAAAAAGCAACCTGAAATTTATTTTTTAAATTATGTCAGATAAGGGGCTAAATTGATTTTTCTTTCTAAATTGCTAAGTAGTTAGTTCAACTTAATTAATTAATTAACTAATCCTTCCCTTTCTATTAAAAAAAAATCTCTATTGAATTCTTACAAATGCTAATTATTGCTAAGTGTTTATTTTACTACCACAGTCATGGTAAGAGATAATGTTTTTATTATACTGATTTTATCTTATGTTTGGAATATATACACTTCTGATATATATATATATATTTGGGTTGGACTATATTTGTTTGCAACTCTTAATTGCTTATTCCTCCAGATGATCTAGAGATGCACTGCAGTATGGTAGACATTAGCCACATATGGATGAACATAAATTATGTTAATTCATATTAAGTGAAATTTAAAATTCTGTTTCTCAGTCGCATTAGCCCTATTTCAAGTCTCAAAATAGCCACATGGGGTGAGTGGCTACCACAATGGACACTGAAGAATTATAGAACATTTCCCTTATCCTGGAAACTTCTATCAGATGTTAGAGAGACAATTTTTTTTCAAATTCCTAAAAATTTTCCAGGGATTTTAAAAATAGAATACCATGATATATTTAAGCTACTTTGGGAATTATTGGCATCTTTACAATATTTGATTTCTACTTCTAGGAGTGTGTTAGGCAGCCACTTTTGTAAAAGAAGTTATTTTTTCTCTCATTAAATTTTGTGGGGTTTTTTTCAATGCTATATATATTTTTGGATGGCGTTAATCCTAGGAGTTTTTAATTATTGAAATTATTTAATATGCATTTAAAATTATTCCTTCAACCATTTTTCAATTTAGATAGCCTAATTTTTAAAAAAATACGGTAACCTTTTTAAAGAGAAATCTTGCATTTTCCTTCTTTTATTTATAATTTGACATTTTAAAGAAGATTTTTTTCTCTTCAGTTAAGTTTTAGTTTTCCTTCTTTTATTTGTAATTTGACATTTTAAAGAAGAATCTTTTTCTCTTTAGTTAAGTTTTAGTGTTCCCTGCAAATTATTTTTATTAGTATAATGATCTGCTCTATTAAAAAATGTTTTATTATCTTTTTCTCTTCAAACTTTATTTACTTGTGTTTACCATTTTCTCTAATACATTTCCAAAGGCTTTTCATTTTTTAAGTAAGTATCAATTTTTATTCAAGTTGCCCTCACTTCTCATAAAGAATCTCCGGGTCTGTCTGCTCAGAGACATTTTGATGCTTTAAGATGATTTTGTGTATTCCTGCTATGACCTTCCATAGGCATTTCATTATTTGCCTTCACGGTGTCTTATTTACTTCCCCATGGAGTTCTTACTGGCCATTTTGCTGCCTTTTCTAGGTATGTTGAAGTCAGAACACTGGTAGGAGAGGAAGCTAGTATTTGAATACAAAACTACCAAAACCATATCACTAATGCTTTTATGAAAGCTGTTTTTGAGAAAAATTCTAAGTTATTTTATGTATCACTCCTAATTGCACTGTTTTATAATAAAATTTACTGTTTAGAAACTATTTGAATACCCAATATTTGGTCAGTGTTTATAAATATTTTATGAGTTCTTATAAAAACTCATTCTTTGTTTATAGGAAACAGAATGGGAGCTAACATCTAAATTTGTTGATGTAGGTTCTGTTTTGTTAATTATATTGTTCAAATTCTCTATTATTTTTTGATTTCCTCAATGTATGATATTATGATAATGATTTGTTAATATTTGTCACTCAGTGGTATTATTGATTTTTATCCCTGTCTCATAATTTTAATTTGCTAATTCCTTAAATCTTGTGTGATGCCAATATTTTCAGCATTCCTATTTTTCCTTTATGTTGACTGCTAAATTTTTGCCTATGCTCTCATGTGGAAACATCTTTAACATTCTTATATGTTTAATGAAAAACATTAATATGCTTTTGTTTTTTATTCCAATCTTAAACTTGTTCCGTTATCTTTCCTGTTTAGGTATTGCATTGTGTTGTGTTCCTAATGATTATATTCTAACTTTGTCCTTTTTGAAATGTTGTTACTGCTTGGTTTTAATATCTTTAAACATAGGGAAGGTAGAAGTTCCACTAAATATTATCTTTTTTTTTAAGATTTTATTTATTTTTTTGACAGAGAGAGAGACACAGCGAGAGAGGGAACACAAGCAGGGGGAGTGGGAGAGGGAGAAGCAGGCTTCCAGCTGAGCAGGGAGCCCGATGCGGGGCTCGATCCCAGGACCCTGGGACCATGACCTGAGCCGAAGGCAGACGCTTAACCACTAAATATTATCTTAAAGAATTACACAGTTTATTTGGAAAAATCTATTTTTATCTAATTATCAAAACCCAAATAATTCAGTCCCCTTTAGAGAGGAATAAAAATTGGGTGTTTTGACTTTTTTCATCCCAGTTCCCTGTTTCCTGTTAATCTAATTTATGTTTGCTAATCTTGTGAAAATTTAATTCCTCTTTTAATTTTGTATAATAGTCTACTTTATTAGCATAGTTCAAACAAGCATTTAGACTGATTAGAATCAACTTCTTTTATTTGTAATTTGACATCTTAAAGAAGAAACCTTTTCTCTTTAGTGAGTTTTAGTGTTTCCTGCAAATTATTTTTAAGCACAGTCTTGCCATTCTGAATGGTTAATAATTCATTTCCCTGAAGTTGGGAGAACATCTTGTAATAAAGTCTACAGATACGTTAGCTTATGATGTTGTTTCTGAGGCTTGGCAGACCTGAAACTATTTTGGTCAACCTCACATATAAATTTCAGAGTCAATTGAATATATTGTTCTTTCACAGCTTTTCTCTGCGAGGTAATACTAGCTTTCCCTTCTGTTTTTTGCCATCTATTTAATTCTTTTTAGGTGATCTACATTGGTAGCTTTGAGAACAGAAAGATTTGGGGATAAAAAAGATGATTCTTTCTTTAGTCTCACTCTTTGAAAATATAACAAAGATGTACTTGATACTGATTTTGGGTATTAATTGGATATTATGAAGGCTTTCTTCAGGTCTTAAAATTCTTAATACATGGACATTCTGAATATTATACATAACGTCACTTCATTGTTTCCTAAGTTTACTGAAATTTAGGATCATCTATTATTAGTGGGTTGCAGCTTTGTAACCAGTCTTCCTTTCCCACTTATCTTTTTAACCTGCTTTTATCCTTCTCTGCATTCTCATGTGGTTTCTCATCGTTTATCATCAGCATCACTAATTCAATTTTTCTGGACCATGAGGTGTGCTATGTATTGCTTACCATTACACTTTTTATTTTGATTATTGATATTTTATTTTAACAGTCTTTTCTTATTATGTATTTAGCTTATTTGAAAGAATGTCCTTAAAATCTTAACTGAAAACATGAAGTGTATTTTTAAAATATTAAATTTTTTTAAAGGTATTTTTTGTTATTTAGTTGACAGAGAGAGACACAGCAAGAGAGGGAACACAAGCAGGGGGCGTGGGAGAGGGAGAAACAGGCCTTCCGTGGAGCAGGGAGCCCGATGCGGGGCTCGATCCCAGGACCCAGGGACTATGACCCAAGCCAAAGGCAGACGCTTAACGACTGAGCTAAAAAATATTAAATTTTATAAAGAAAATGTGTTTCTGGGAAGACAGGGAAGGCTTTCCTTTCTTAGTTATTGACATATTGTTTGTCTGATGTCCCAAATTTCTTTCCCCTCTTGAACCCCTCACTCTTAGGGCCCTTAATTTATATTCTTTGACATGATGAAGTAACAGAGACATCTGGGCTGTGAAGCAGAAGATCAGTGCACTCTAGGATCTTTGTTCTCTTCCTCTGCTTTGTCCTGGTTGTTGGTTCTTTCTCCTTTTCAGAGGTGAAGATGGCAAAGCCAGGATGATATAGAATGGAGTGTCTTCCATGGTTCCTGGCTAGGGGCAGATAGATAACTTAGCTCATGATATTTTTTCCTTATCAGCAAGAGTTTCTGGTAGATTTGTGATCTCGCTGGCATTGCAAAGGGACCAAAATTGCAATCCATGTGGAAGGCTGGTCATTCTAAGGGACTTTTGTGATTATTGGTAAAATGCAGAGTTGACCATTGGTCCTAGGTTCTTATTACAAATAATAGAAAATGAAACAGATCAGAGAAAAGATCCAAATGATTTAGGAAGCTGAAGGATAAGCAGCGGTTTTTTTCCCCCCACAATCAGGAAATGTTCTTTCTTGTTCTTTGTGCGTTATTGTTGCTTCAGCCAATTTCATAGGGGCTTTAAAGGAGTAGCTTTGTGTCCTTATTCATTCAAACATATTCTTAGAAATGAACTTCTATAGTATAGAAGATAGACTTTATTATCTAACTTATTTTAGAAAGTTTTTTTTAATCTGAACAGATTGATTCCTTTTTCCTGCTTTGTTCTAAATTTACTTAAGCTTTAATGGTTGAGTTAATGATCTGTCACATTCTTTTATTTTTTTAATGTCTCCTTCCTAGATGATCCTAGATACACAAGATGTTGCTCTATCCTATATATAGTAACAAGAGAGGTTGCTTTAAAAATTTGTAACTCAACACAGTATGAATCTGATTATTCCTTTCTTATATTTTCCTGGCTGATTTGTATAGTTCTTAAGTACTTTTACCAAATTAGGGCAACTTGACTTGCTTTGAGTTGTGTTAAATACAGTCAGACTATCTCTAACTTCCTCATTGAAGGAGCTTCTCTCACAATTTTGCAACCCTGCCAGACATGCATACACATATACTTTGCACTTTATTCCCCACTTCACATATTGCTTCTTTCAAAGAGCTTGTGAAATTTCCAGTAGCTGTGTATGAAATCCAGGCAGATTTCATGAGAACATTTATATCCTCAACTTATCAACAGTTCATAAAAAGATCAGATCTACCTGTGCTCCCCCTAGTCCCTCACTAGCTCTTCATAAGAGGCCAAGTATTGTAAAAAACAACTACAACAAACAAAGAAAGAGGTAATGATTTCCGCAGTCTAATTTAGAACTGCCTCATTTGTGTCGCAGCTTAATTTCCAAAGAGCACTGGAAGCATAATGGAATGGAATTCCCCCACAACTTCTCCATTAGCCAAATCTCCATATGGTACTTGAATAATTCTCAAGTGCGATGGATAAAATATCTGGCCAAACTGATATTGTATGTCTCTTTGGACATGGAGAGGAGGCCTCATAGAAAATGATGGTACAGAATTAATGAGTGGAGCTTTCTCTCAGTGCCTACAACATAGCCCCCAGTACAGGATAAGGTGTTCTTGAGCAAAGTAGAACGAAATATAGAGGAACAAAATGACTTCATGGATTTACTGATGACAGATAATGGTCCCCTCTTATCTTGCCCTGCATACATTGTAGGAATGTCATAACTCAGATCTGCTTCACTTTCCTATTTCCACTGGTTTGGAACATATCAGTTGTGTCCCAACATGTGGCCCCTATTAGAATAGCTTAGGGAGCAGGATTAACGTGCTGATTCCTGGGTCCTGTCCTCAAGCTGGTAAATTTTAGGGAGTGAGGCTTAAAAGTCTGTATTTTAATCAGAACTTTAGAGTGAATCTAATTCACACTAATGTTTGTGTCCATTACAATAGAGTCTAGAGGATGAGACTGGCAACCATAGAGGAGGATGGTAGAACCAATAATAGGTACCAGGATTTTCCTCCAGGAATGCAGAGGGAATCAGAGTTTGTTTTCACCCACCTTTTCCATACTCCTTTGGTACTTGAGCCAAATGTTAGCCTGACTCGAAGGCAGAATACTGGAATGGGGAAGATGGCATGGTGTGGGGTGGTGCTGGGTGACAGGTACTTTCTTTCTTTGGCTGTCAAAAAGCATAGGGAAATAACAGCTCGAGGGGGAATCAGACTGAGTGTTATAGTTAACAGTCAATGGTAATGCCATCCATTCATTTAATTTCTTGCATTTGCTGGTAGGATTTACTTGTTTATATTTTTCCAAGCCAAGAATAAAATATTTTAGGGATATAAAAACATGGGGTAGGGGGCCAATAGAATTATTTTTCTAAACAATGATAGAAAGTAATATCTGCACTGGGTGGAGATTATTAACTATATAAAAAACCATCCAAATATTTTGCTTCATGCCATTTACACTATACTGGTTCTAAGTAGTAATGGCCCAATAGAAAAACAAAATAACAACCAAGAACAACAACAAAAAGAAACCAAAAGCAAATTAAATAAAAAAAACAACACATCCATGTTTAAGGCAAACCTTTATTTGAAAACGGGAAAACATTTATTTCTAGATGATGCAAGTTAGATGTATTTGTGTGGTTATGAGAGTTAGACACCATGGGTTTCAGAGTGCAAATTCCCCTGTACTTGCTGCCAATGCAGTGAATATTAGGTAAGTTCTGATGAGTCTGCTATCATAAAATTTTCTATTTGGAGGGAAGGGATGTGCATTTCTTTGGTTGAAGTGAGAGGGTGTTCATGGTTGGGGACCTTTCTAGGTCTTCATTAAATATAGCTATGTAATCAATACTGAAACAAAAACTTTATAACTTACCAGCTTCAAAAGTTAGGAAATGCATTTTTACTCTTGCAATGTAAAGGAAGACATGAAATTCCATTTAGCTAGAAAAGAAGCCGCCGTGCCTGGTGTTCTTCCCACATATGATGCCATCCAGATGCTTTGGCTGGAAGCGCGCGGGAATGTGTCTCCCGGAGCCTGGTGCAGGGTTTACAACGCAGGTACCAGCGTGCTGTGAGCCACCAGAGGAGAGTTCATTTATGTGTGCTCTCTACCTTTTGGCTTACCCTATAACTTCTGCCTGTAAAGGTGCTTGCTTTTATTCTATTGTAGGCTTTGTTGCCAAAGGCAGAGGAATATTTTCTTTTTAAGAGAGCCCTTAGATGCTTCCTCCAGGTTGTGACGCTGGAGCAGTGTGGATAGGTTGGCATTGTTATCACCTGCACCCTACCTGCTCTCCTAATTCTCCAGAGAGTAAGTGTTCTCCCTAAAAATATGGCTGTATCGAGTGCCTCTGTGTTTTTTGACACTCTTTTAATGTGCTAGTATAAAGTAAAAGTCTTTTTGAAGATATATTTTATGGGGAAGTGCTTTCTGGGGCCTCTTGAGATGTTCACAAGTACCAAATCAAGGTACCTTTACGGTGGTTTAATGACAACATAGAACACTTGTTATAAAGGGCCCTTTTGATATGTATCCCAGGGCATGTCACAATTAGAGTGAAGTGAACTTGTTGATTTTGTTTGTACCTCTGCTCACAAAGCCCCCCTTCGTCAGGCTAGGCTTTGGCAACTACAGATGTGTTTTTCTTTGTCCCCCAAAGATGAAAGAGATCTGCCAGAATGGAAATTTGGAAAATTACATATCCACCTGTGAAATTAGGCAAATTCTTATAAAGTTGGTATTCTAGCCGATACATAGGAGCCACAACAATGCTTTGTTTTGTGTGAGGAATTTTTTTTCTGGATGTGCAAATAACCCGTGTGCAGGACTGTACAGGCTTAGAGAGAATATTCATCATTATTTACTGTGTCAAACCCAAATGGAGGGCCAAATTGGCAGCATTCCAGGAGCAGGAGGCCACACCTATTTGTGAAAAATGGAACAGATTTCTGGAGCTGCCCTCACCTTGACTCTTTGGTTCAAGGTGGTGGTGCTAGGACATGCAGTATTGGGAGCCGTGTATGTAGGTTAGCCGCAAGGGTTGGCCGCGATGTTGCTCCATAAAATCCCACAGATCACGTTTGGGTAATGTACCGTCCTGATTATAATAAGGAGTTGGAGCAAGGGATGATGAGCCGGGGAATGTGTGTGACCCGGCTGGAACCGCTCGCTTCACACTGATTGCCACTGATTGATTGGCCAGTTCTGTCTGGGCAGAATGCCCTTCCTCTTATCTCTTGAAATGCTACGTCTTCAAAAGAGGAGGTTGAGGAGACCACTGTGCTATTTGAGGCTCTTGGTCTTGAAGACACTCAAACAGCCAGACCTTAATTTTTAAAAAATTGAGATGCTGTCCCATTTACATAAAGACTTTCTATCAGTACCATAGCCAGACACGTAGGAAGGGCTCGTTAGTAAAACCACTCCCTGGTCAGTCGTTTGCATTATGCAGGACTCCTGGAAGGGGTACAGAGAGGCAACAGTTGGGATCAGCCCGAAGTGGTTGCACTATTGCATGCCAGCCCAGAGTCTCTGAAGCGAGGTGATTTGAGCATTTTCTGGAATCTCTAGCATTATTTTGGAGAACGATTAACCAGAACTAAATAAGTAAACCTAACCTGCCGCTTATCAGGGGTGACTATACGGAGTTACCCAGGTGAGAAGTAGTTCAATTACAGACCACCAGCTGCAGTATACAAGGTGTCTATCCACATTTGAGGCAGGAAACCTATATTAAATGAAAGATGTCATACTGTTTCTATTAAATGACAATAATAAATATAATTGCCACTGTTGCAAAGTAACTTCTGTGTAGTGTTTCTCTTCCTGCATAGTTGATCTCAACGTGGACATGCATCAGAATCACCTGCAGACTTTGTCAAACACAGGGAGATTAGCGCCCCCCCCAAAGTTTCTGAAATCAGATCTGAGGTTGAGTCTGATAATTTTGAATTTTTAACAAGTTCTCAGATGCTGCTAATGCTGCTGGTCTAGGAATGACACTTGGAGAACCACTGTTTGCTGACAGACTAATTGTAATCAGCCAGTGAAGTCAGGCATCATTTCAAGAGCATTTATTTTGTAATTTTTTTCCAGAAGGTTGAATCAACAATTAATTGTACAAATAAAGAATCATTTTAATAAAGCAGGGTAAGAATGGTGTTATTACAATGAAGGATTAACAAAAGGGAAATTGATCTATTTGATGAGATGGAAGTTAGATTCAAACTTTATTAGTTAAGGAGAAAAAAAAGTTTATATATACAATGACCCAAATGACCCAAACATGATGCAAATATTTTTGTGGATTTTTCTCTTCTAATTAAATTTTTCCTGCAAATCTTTGCAGTGAATTGATATTTTTCCTTCATTTCCTGCATGTAGCTATACCTACTGGATGTTTTCATATGAGACAAGTGTGTTGCATATGAGACAAAGAAATGCATACTGAAGTTTTTAAGGACCATGCTTGCTTCATCTTTGCCTTATGAAATTGTGTAAGAAAGTTACTTATCAGAGTGCTTTGTTTAGCATCCACCGGCTACTGTTTGTTACTGTCTTTTTGAAGTTCAACATACACATTATCTTTGATCCACTTTAGGAAGAGAGATATATACCCATTCTAGAGTCGAGAGACTACAAGTACTTTTTCCCTGTTCTTTTATATCTCTACTTAAATAAGACGAGTTTTAAAAAATCACATCTTTTTTGCTTGTACTAATTTAACTTTGTTATGTTAACTATGTAGGATATTTTCAACTAGTTTTGCAGAATTTACTTTGTTAGATAAGACTACTGATTATAGTTTGATGGTGCTTTGACATTTCTAAAGAAAGTGTATGATGATGTAGTCCCAATAGTTTATTTTTGCTTTTGTTTCCCTTGCCTCAGCAGGCATATCTAGGAAACTGTTACTGTGGCCAATGTCAGAGAAATTACTGCCTGTGTTCTCTTCTAGGATTTTTATGGTTTCAGGTCTGATATTTAGGCCTTTAATCCATCTTGAGCTTATGTTTGTGTATGGTGTGAGAAAGTGGTCCAGTTTCATTCTTCTGCATGTAGCTGTCCAGTTTTCCCAGCACTATTAATTAAAGAGACTCTCTTTTCCTCACTGGATCTTCTTGCCTTCTTTGTCAGAGATTAATTAACCATATAAGCATGGGTTTATTTTGGGGCTGTCTATTTTGTTCCATTGATCTATGTGTCTGTTTTTTTGTACCAGTACCACACTGTTTTGGTTACTACAGCTCTGTAGTTAGTATATCATGAAATCTGAAATTGGGATATAGGCTTACAGTTGTGGAATGGATAAGCCACAAGAATAAAAGGTATAGAATAGGGAACATAGTCAGTGGTATTGTTGTGTGGTGACAGATGTAGGTGCACTTGTGGGGACTATAGTATAACATATAGAGAAGTTGAATCATTATGTTGCACACCTGAAACTAGTGTAACATTGTGTGTCAAATAAAAAAATTAAAGAAATAAAGAAAATGTATATTTTTTCTTGTATAAGTCCATAAAGTTATAAATTTTGATTAATTTACTTAATAAATACTTATCAGCCACATATCATATATAAGAGGTTCTGTGGATAGGTTCAGATCCTTTTCTTTCTTACTCCTAGTGCTTTTAAAAATCCAATGTACTATATACATATTCCGGGTAACATGTGATGTTTCTGTTGGGACAGCAGTATTCCCTTGGGGGAAAAATTCCCACTTGCCTGATCCCACATCCCCAGACCAGCTCTCAGGATGAAGGTGATTGGCGCCGACTTTGACTAACCAGGAAGGAACTGTGGATTTCACACTGTCAAGTGGAATAAACTTCCTCCAACAATGTAATTAGTAATAATTTAAAGCTGTGTGCCTAGACATTTTTTAAAAATGGCTCAGTATTCTCTCTCCTTGATTTGGCCTTCAATTTTATTACAAAAGGAATTATAACTTAACAGAGGAAATAAGAAAAATGTACTAATAACTAAAATTCAGAATATCCAAGAAGCCTTTCCTGCCCTCCCCATGTGCTTCAAATGGAGCTTCTTTTTTAAAAATAAATTTCAGCCCTTGTGTGCATAAAGTTTGTCTCCTTAGCTAGATGATCCAGCCCCTTCTGCTGGGGCCATACCTCTTGTACTCTGCTGTTATCCCAGTACCTAACACAGTGCCTGCCATGTTCTTCACCCTCAATAGATACTGGTTAAATGAATAAAGAAAGAATGAATAAATGAATACATGAAAGTCTCATAAAGAGAACAAAATAACATATAAGCCTTTCATCTTTTGTGCTTATTACCAATTAGGGGATTTTTATTATTGAAATATATCACAAACATATAAAAATATATTGTGTTAGTAATGAATATACTCTCATATTTCTTTATGATAGACTTACCATCTTCAATAAACTGAAAATAGCTTTATGGGGCTCTGGAGGGAGACCTGATTACAAAATATTTGAATTTCAATGCCATCTCTGTCACTAACTTCCTGGGTCAATGCACAAGGCATTTACTAATGAACTGAATTTTTTCAATGCCTGAGTTACTTCCCGAGAGTAGTCATTAGAGACTCTAGTTCAAATTTGTCATATTTCCTCATCTGACTTTATTTTTCCTGTGATATCCAGTCGTTAGGCTATTGTGTAAGATTAGTTTGCTGCTTGCTAGGTTTGTATATGTTCTAAGCAAAATTGCTCTTTTCTTGTTAACTTTATATTCAGTTGATGTGAAGGTTCCCAAAGCAAAGCATTTCAGGGCAGGGCGAATTAAAGGATTTAAATTGTTTTAAGATTTATACATAAGAAGTATTAATACTGCCATCTATAAAAATGGCCAAAGATCTTGCAGCACAGACTATTACTTTATTTTTATAAAATCAAAGAGTTCGGTTTTTTCCCCCTAAAGAAACAATTTGAATAAAACTTGACCCCCTTCCCTTCTTTTTACAATGGAATATGGTCAAATTGAACCCTCCATTAAAAATTCTCTAATATCTTTTTTTGCATTAACATTTCAAAACTCAATTTAAATATTCACAGATCTCATTTTTAATAAACTTAACAAAATTCAGGTAATTTCCTTCAACTTTTTAGATTGAAGGACAGCAGTTGGTGTAGATATAAAAAAGATGTACAGCTATGAGCAAAGCCCAAAATCAATTATATATAAGAAATAACATAACACATGGAAAGAAATTAATCAAAAAGAAGAATTTCTACTATATGATTCTCTGGTCTGCTACCTGCAGGCAACAAACGCAAATGAAAAAAATCAACATTCTTCTGGCAGATAAGAGAAAAATTAATAAAAATGTTTCCTTCCTTCTAGATCCCCTGATGCAACTATTGTTAAAAGTGAGTGCAGGAAGAACTTCCTTGTTTAAATACTATTTTTTTTTAGACTACAGAAATAAGGCTTTATTCTTGCTGTTAAGCTCAATTACATGAGTTAGTATGGATTTGCACTGTCCAAAGAGATCCCTCTTCCCTGCCCCTTCTTATTAAATGGCACTGTGGGATATGCATGAGACAAATGTAATAGGAACCGAGGGAGAAGCATTTTGAGGTGTGCCTACAGGGTAATGATGATTCATAAGGAAGTCTGAGTGTAGCAGCTGAAAACTCTAAGAGAGGAAATACTGAGAGCCACAGAATCTGCCCCAGATCAAATCAGTAAAAAGATGTTAGTACTCTGAAGATAGAAATGTTCCTACTCCCTAACAAGATGGGAAGGGGCACACTTTTGTGGATTTCTGCTTTTTGATTTAGAGTTGAGTTGTTATTTCCCATTTCTGATTGCACAGGCAGGCCATATATGTACAGAATGTATGAAACCTAAAATCTTTCTTAAAATCCTCTTATTTAGGTATAAAATCTTTCTTACATTTTGTATTTTATGAAAATCATTCCGAATTTAACAAAGAACTATGAGGCTAGAATACAAGAGCATTAGGCAATAAGACTTCCAATTTAAACATTAGTCCACCACCTCATTTCCATCACATATAGAAAATGTAACATGATTTTAGAATGGAAATTCTATTTTAGCTCCTTTTACCTATCAATTAAAATACAGCATGCCTGTATAGAATTTTGACACATTTGTATATTGCATATTAAGTGTGAGCCAGGATTTGTCTGTCCCTGGTTTATATTTTCATATTTACCTTTTGAAAGGGAGCATCACATGATAAATGTGGCTCAATTATTATGTAACAATTAAAGCATGGTATATATTATTGCTCAAATTGCCCAATTTGGAGATCCCTATGTTTTATATATATTAGAAGGTTTTGCATACCTTCTTCTTTGTCTGAGTAGATCTTTTGCAAAGGACTTTAAAGGAGCATGAAACAGGAGTTGGCAACTTGGGGACAAAATCATTTTCATTTTCATTAATTTATTAAGATTTTGAGAAATTTATTCCATTATTCCATTGGTATGCATTCTTTGTTCTGTGCACAAATAAAATGATATAAAGTTTGTGATGGAAGTTTTAATATTAATAACACTATCAGATATAAAAATGATCTGAAATGTCATACATTAAGAAACACCGAAATAAAAAGGTTTGGAAATATTCGTATGTTTTCGGAAGAAACTCACCTAGTAGGATTTCTGAGCACGCTATGATGGATTATTGTAATTATTGGGAATGATAATATTTTAATGTGACTTTCTTCCCACCTGTCAGTAGCAATCAAGGCTGCCCAGTATTCTGAAACAGTCTCATTTTGCTAGGTGGCTAGTCTTGTGCAGCCTCTAGAATGCTTAGAATATTAATGCATAGAGAGGAGATTGAATGCTTCCTATAGTTCCATTATGACAATGTGTTTTTCTTGTTTTAATCAGAAGGCATGCAAAACCAAACTGAAATGATTTCTAATAAATTAATGCCAGTGAGTGCTTAAGAGAAAGGACCTCTTTTGCGGGATAGCGCATCAAAACCATAGAATTTGGCATTTCTTTCTCCTCTTCATACTTGGCAATGTATTTTAATTTTTGCTTAATTTAATTTCTTTCTTGGGTGCTTTATTCTGAAGTGCTTTGAATTTATATGAACGAAGACAATCTGACATTAAGGTGAGGGTTGGTCTAATTTATAGTAGGCTGCCATGGTAGGAAGTTATTGATTGAGACAACATATGTTGGAAGACACATATATTTGACTTAATATTTGGTCCTTACCATTTCTTGCATGCTGTCATAGTATTGCTTATTTTGATCTTCTTTCCTCTGAATTCATACATATGTGTATATATATATATATATATTTTTCCCCCCCTTCAAGTGTTCTTTGTTCACTTCTAGCTCTTATTCCAGTGGCTATGGATAGGTTTCAGGGATTTCTTTAACCACCTGAAATTGTAGCAATATTTTTCTCATAAATTCATTTATCTGGGGAGTAAGTACTTCTCAAACTGCTTCCTAACCATCCAGTCTTTATTGTCATTTTATTCAGTAATTATGCCACCAGTATATAAGGTGGGACTACTTAATTTTGAACATCCCATTTGCCTTTACCAAGTGCATATCATAGAAACAACCACCAAGTGAAAGATTCTCCCACCGTTAGGTGCAGCTTTTGTAATACAGCTCTTGGGACTGGCTAAATGAAAGGCTGTACCATGCACTGGATGGCCATCTGTCTTGTCAGGTGTTGTGAATCTTTTTAGCTTTAGCTTTAGCTTGAGAGGGCAAAGGTAGCTGTGGTCCATTCAAATGGTTCCCAAGTACCCAGATATCTCCTCTTCTGAAAATGGAAGTATTACTTTGTGCCCACCAGAATCTCCCAGTAATCTCTATTCTTCGAGTATAAGATGTAGAAGGATGCCTACTCATTCTGAGAGACGATTAACAGCCTTATGGGCCTGACATATAGCACCATTGTATTCATAGCTTTAGGATGTACAGCTAATTATTAGCATTTTAAAATGAGATAAATGTTTATATTTATACACATTAAGACTATTAATTCTGGCACTGTGTTTAAATATCTATAAATCAGAGGCAGTTGAAGAGCTGAAATTTAGATTTCCTTACACTTGCCTGCCAAGTGGCCTCAATCAGAAGTAATTTTCTCCATGAGGGCACATGGAGCTCAGTCGTGAGCCTTTTCTGAGTAGATATTATTATTTGTGTCAAATTATGTGTGGTGATTTTTCTGAAGTGGACTTCTGTGCCCACTAATCCATACACACGAGGTTCCCTCATTCCCTCCTTCATTGGTGCTATTAATTGTACTTGTGCTTCAAGGGTCTCTTACCCTTTTAAAATGTTAGTTTATGGCCACCGATTATCTGTAAGGTTTTCCTGTTAAAGAAACATGCAATATAGAGAGTAGAGTGAGATCTGATCTTAAACTGTAAATACCACTGTGCATTTTAAGAGGAACCTTTTTTTTTGCCAGAGCCTGATTTGATAGGGTGGTGAAAGGAATGGGTAGTAATTTCACCTTTTAAAGTATAGCAAATTATATAAATCTGACACTTGCTTTGGGAGAAATACAGGTTGGTCATTCAATCACCTGTGGCCTGTTCTAAATATTGGCAATGAGATTGCGTGTATTTTGAACAGTGAGCTCAAGAAGTTTTCACCTTTCATTTGGGTTTTGTAGTTTGGCTTTGAAAATAATTGCTTCTTCTCAATTATATGCTTGAAATTGCAAATTGATAGCCAGCATATAAAATAAAAGAGCCCCTGGAATATAGAATATTATATTATCAATTAAGATCTTATCATAATCTTTGAGAAATAAAATATAAATATAAATATATAACTATAACATGGATGGCTTGGTTAGAGGTTTATTAAGCACAGTTAGTGGTTTTGTTTCCTTTCAAATTTTCACATGAGCTTTTCCATTTAATTTTTATTAAAACTATTAAGTCTGAATTTGATATACCATAAGAGCCAATTTGTTGTCATTGAATATTTTAAATAATTGTTCAGTTACATACTATCTTGAATAAAAATCCTAAGAATGTTAGCATATATGCTCCAAATTTAATTTTTTTAAAAAAGAAAGCATTTTTATTACTATTGATTTTATTCTTACAATGTGCATGAATTATCTTTATAATATATAGGCTTTTATGATTGAAGAGCATCCAGAGATTAAAAAAAAAAAGGAAATTCACTAAAATATATGTAAATTATTTAAAATACTGGAGAGTTATTTTTTGTTAGCAAAACTCAGAGTATATATTCCAGAAAAAGTATATATTGTCATTCCTGTTATAACTGATATTAAGGCAGTTTTTTTTTCGCAGACTGATTTAGTATGGATATAAATTATGTAAATAATTAAATATTAGTAACCAACTATTTTAGTTTTGGTAAAAACTGCAAGAAGATCTTCCTGATTTTTCTGGGCAGGGGATCTAATATTTTGTAACATATATTCTCAGTAATCCTAGAAGAGCAACAAGAGGTTTCTCAATTTTTAAAGACATAAACTTTAAGCATCTATACATAAATAGGTTAATATGAATTAAGCATTTCAGAAGATATTTGTGTTTTATAGATTTATTTATGAACGAATGTGTCTGTAACTACCAAAGAATATTTTGCATAGTAGTATGGTATATTAAATAAAAGATACTTAAAAATCTTGGGTTTTTGCATCAATTTTTTCCCCTTATTAGAGTGTAACCTTATTCTGCTTAACTAACTTCCTGAGCTTTACTTTCCACATCTACAAAATAAAAATAGTATTAATTCTCATACCTACTTTGTTGGGTTATTTTAAAGATAACATAAGAAAGTGCTTTGAAACCTTACTTGAAACACAAATCAGACAGCTTCACATGTCTTATTTTGACCAGAATTCTTATTACAATTAAGTTGTTTGAAAAAAATACAGAAAATATTCTATTATATTCTTCATTAGACTCGGAATTAATAATTAGAATTATCAGATAAGTGTTCTAATGATTATATTATTTTACATTATTATATTTATGTATTCCTTTCATACTTGCTACTTGACATAATTGTTTTAAGAGTTAAAAAATTATACTTTTAAACTAAGATAAAAACTAATGAGATCTGTGACTTTTCAATGTAAAAATCATCATTTTTGTGCAAAATCCATGTTGGTTTTTTTTTTTTCCTCTCCGCCTTGAGTATATAAAAGCACATTACCAGAGTGTTTGGAATTAAGGCATTCTTTTTTCCTTAACATTTGTTATTTTCAGGAAAAAGAGAAATAACAAATTGTAAAAAGGACAAGGAAACTCTGTAAGAAGTTTTTTTGCTTGGATGTCCCTTAATTTAAATCCATGCAATTAATTTTGTCCATGAAAATGTGTTATATGAATTCTGCCCTTTTGGAAACTTGCTTTTGGGAAGACACCAGATACACTACTGTGCTGTATGTACCTATTCCTGTTTGCTCCTACATATATAAAAATTGTAACATGTGCACTATTTTAAATTATTTATAAGATTTCTTCTTTGGCCCTGAAAATTTCCTGGCACATTTCTAAGAAGGAAGAGGGAGACTGCCAAAGCCTTTTAAGTAGTTAACCTGTGTGATGAGTCTGTGGATGTGAGTGACAATTAGTACAAATTACCATAATTGTGGTCTTTGGATAAAATGCCACACTGCTTCTTTTAGGAACAAATGCAGGCTTCTACTTAGTAAAATGAGTCGGATACTTTGCTTCTCTGGGGCGGTCAGAGATTCGCAACCAGCCATGTGGTATCCGCACGTAGTCCACTTTAGGCCCATCTGAACAACTCCAGCCCTCCCTTTCCTTTCAATAAAATAGGTCCATTAATGTAGTGCACTTCACTCTCATTCACTCTAAGGGAGTTGTATTTTTATTACTGAAAAAGTATCACATAAATACAAATTACATTTTTTCATTAGAAAACTACTTTTCATTTCAGAAAAAATTCAATTAATTATGAATAGGGTTATGCTTTCATCAGGGAGAGAAATGTGTAATTTTTCTTCAAGCCTCAAACACATATAATGAAATCTTTTCTTGGAATCCACTCTTAAGATGGATTTTTAAAAGTATAGACTTTATTAAAATCTCAGTTCAATTAAAATGCATTCAATTACTTTAAATCTTTATTAAAATCTCAGGTAAAATTGTACAACGATGTAAAAGAGACTTGTACTCTTTACCAGGTAGTTAATTCTAACAAATGAACATAAAGTGCACAGTTTTGCTCTTTGGGAGAGAATTTAAAAAAATGAAGAAGAAGCAGAAGCAGCTTTGGGTTTGGAATTGGGGGTGGGGAAGGGTTGAAGATGGAGGTTGCTTTCTGTGTAGTAACTTCAGGCACTGGTTTCCTTCCACTTCTCATTATAGGTCATTGTTTCTTGTGACTATGAAGGTGGCATTATCTTGTATGAGTCCCCTTGCTGATACTGCTTGGCCTATTTATAGAATACATTTTTTCTCACCACTTTAATCAAAAGACCCTATTAAAGGATTTTATTTCACTATCTTCTTTGAATGTTTTTGGTACAGTGTCCCTGATTCTTTTTCAAGGGCCTCTAGAAGATGCCATTGAAGAGGAAGAGGAAGAGTGTCCATCAGAGGAAACAGACATCGTCTCAAAAGGGGACTTTCCATTGGAGGAAAGCTTTTCTACAGAATTTGGGCCTGAAAATCTGAGCTGTGAAGAAGTGGAATACTTTTGTAACAAAGGTAATTAATGGCTGGACGCTATCTGTGAGTCCGTTTACTCAGATGATTTTGTAAAGTTTAAAAAAATGCACTGATAGGGTGCAATGAAAATGCACAAAGTGCTGATAACATAATTCAAGAGTCTGAAAATACCTGCAGAATTTTTTAAACACAAGATGCTACTTTGAGGGTTAAAAGAAGTAATTCCATTTTAATAAGTCATTTTGAAAATTAAAAAAATATTTTCATGTTGATTGGCCAATTCTAATATATTTTATGTTTATCCTGTATTCATTTATTCTTTTGCAAGTATTTATTGAATGTCAGTTGTTTGCAAGGCACTGAGTATAAGCACTGAATAGGGCAGATAGTCCCAGCCCCAAAGTTCTGGCTCACTCCTTTTAAAAACTAAATGTTTAAGGGGGACCTGCCTGGCTTAGTCAGTAGAACACGTGACTCTTGATCTTGGGTTTGTGAGTTTGGGCCCCATGGTGGGCTTAGAGTTTACTTAATAAAAAACAAATAAAAAAAAAACCCCAAAAAACTGAATGCTTTGGATGTTTGACATTGACTTTCAAAACTGAAGATGGTACTTTTTAAGATATTGTCAAATAAGAAAATACACATTATTTTCCCATCCTAGATACTCTTTTAACACATTAACATTATTCTGGAAGAAATACCTGAGACAATGTATCTCAGTTTATTTCTACCCTTGACTTGGAGACAGGTGGCCTTGCCAGTAACTGTGTCTTCAGTGGGCATGTGTACTCATTTGCTTGCTTTTTTCAAAAGTGTTTTTAAGGTTTCTCATGATTAAAAAAATTTTTTTTTCTCACTTAATTTCCGGGCTTTGCAAATGAGATGGGTCTTCTGTCGCCTCCTACACCAACATAAGTTGGTTTCATAAGTGTTTGGGTCACTTCGTTGGTTCAGAACAGCTGCTTTTGCTGAGTTTACCATGGCTGTGTCATAGAGGGCATGACTGTATGCCTATCTGTATATGTGTGTGTTTGTGTTATGTACCATTTTTATTTGGACATCTGTATTTCTTAGGCAGAGAAATTTATGTGAAACCAAGTTTTTTAATGTGTGTAAGTTTGTTCATCAGACTTGACAGTGTCAAATTAAAAATGATGATATAGCTTCCCCCAAAACCACCAATACGCTTATCTCAGGGGCCACGTATACATTTGATGTATGTTGGTAAAATTCCAGTATGACTTTCTCCTGTTGCTAGTGTGTTAGACACAAAAGAGGTCAGCCGCTTCTCATCCCTGTGATCAGCAGAATCCAGAAAACTGTGGAAATGGAATGGCGGCACTAGCCCCTGGCTGCCCTGAAGTTGAGAAAACCTCCTTGACCATTAACTCTTGAAGACCTCAAGATGACTTTGTAATTTGGCCCTTGTCTCCCACGTTGAGGCTTTCGGTTGAAAATGAGAATGGTATGGACTGAGTAGTCTTTCTTTGGTAGTGTTGACTTAGACTTCAGGCCAAATTAATGTTTTCTGTAGTTGTTCTGGGTGCTAGGACCATTTCTTGACTATAACAGCCACAGCAATACATGGAAAGCTGGCTGGAAATGAGTGTTTAAATCTATATTTGAACAGATTTCGTGGTCCCTCTTTGTCAGGAAATATATTTTTAAATGCATTGTAGAGAACCTGCCTTATGTTACAGGATTACAATAAATAGAAGAACCAAGAGTTAGCATGTACCACATATTCTTCTTGTTCTTGTAAAAAGAGTTAGTATGTGGACTCAGACATTTTTGTCAATTTAATTAATCCAGAGAAGCAGTAGTGATAGGTATTACTACATTACATTCTGGGGTGATCATTGATTAAGGGCTATCCTTAACAAAAGAGTATAGAACTATAAGTTTTAAGCCAGTAGTATCTTAGAAAATATATATAATCAAATATATCATTAAAATACAAATTAATGTAAAATTATAAATAAATACTCAATGTATTACATGTTATAAAAATAACTTTCTAATGTTTAGTTTGAAATTAGAGAGTAATGATAGGTGGAAATAAGAATTTTCATTTTCACATAATATTTTGCAGGATAAATATGACTGGAACTATTGCAAACTGCTGTTGTCTTATTTAATAGGAAAAGAATTTCATTATTTTATTCTCATAAAATGTGAGACCAGGAGATTTTCACTGAAGTCAGTAGGAATGCGGAAAAGAGAGCCATCTCTTTGACAGATATCACATCCCCTTGAGGTCATAGTAGAGATTCCATCCATTTTTTCACTTAAGTTGATTAGCAGCAATCGGAAGAGAACATTTTCTCTCTGGAAAATTAGAAACTAATCTTTCTGTAGAAATTCACATATTGGTCTCAGTGACACACAATTATGTTTTCTTCACAGTTGCAGGGAAGAAGATAGGTTTAGAATTAAAAGAGTATAAGTATTTAAATGGTTAATGATGCCACCATCATGATGAAGGAGCATATAAGAACTGTTCTGAAGAAAAATATTTTCAGCTTGGGCTCACTGATGAAGCATATTTTTTGCACATATTTTAATGTCATTTACAACAACATAAAAAGTTGTGTGTGTGTGTGTGTGTGTGTGTGTGTGTGAAAATGAATTGGATTCTTTGGAAAATTTCTTCAGCTAAAGATCTAGCCATGATTAAGATCTAGCAAGGACATGGTTTCTTTAATGAGTTTCAGAGATAACACTTTTGAACATCAAATGCTTTCTTTTGTATTAAAAAAAGGATAGTAGTTTAAAAACTCAGATCACAAAAACATGGTTAAAATACTTAAGTGTTCCAAACAAGGTATTTGGACAGTCGGTGGAGGATACTGAGGATACACATATAGTTACAGTCTATCTTCATTTGTATCTTAGCAACTGTGTTGTGTATAAAAGCAATCACATACCATTGTGACTTTCCTTTTTATTTAAAAAAAGTAAGGAAAAATGCTCTGCTTTTTGTACATCTATGAAGACATAGCTTTTCATAAGTAAAAGTTCCTACTTCCTTTTGAAATTGAGCTGCATTATACAGGATATTTTCAATATTTAAAATGATTCTGCTCTTATTGTTGTGGTGTTTTCCTCAGTTCCATGTGGATATTGTCTATTTCCTTGTTGTCAAAGGGCAGGCCTTTTTACAAGTCTTGAAGCATTTATTAATATTATTGCTAGTCATTATAAGACATGTGATTAAATATGACCCAAATCACTCTCATAATGTAATATTCCACAGAAATGTCAAAATGTTGGTCAGAATTTTATGTCAACATTAAATGTGTAAAATTCTTAATCATATGAATCTAAGTCATAAATATTCATAATTAAAAGTAGAAAGATCACCTTTAATAAACCCTTGTTAGAGTTGCACGCCTAAAATTGGAGACTGACAATTCTGTTGAAGTTTCTTTTGTCGCTTTTTACTTTGTGTTAGTTGCATATTTCATGTCTCTATTTTTCATTTTTCAAATGAATGAAATGAACTCTGCTTATTAAAAGATGCTCTTCTCCAAGTTGCTTGCTATCCTTAGATTTTAGGAATTTCAGCAAAATATAAAGCAATCCTTACAATTGGCATCATCCTCTTTTGTGCAATGAGTTTAGATCATTTGGCATCTTGGCTTAACAGTATCTCTGAGAGGAAGGAAACAAGCAAGAATTATTTCCTTGAATTTACAGATGACGAAGACATCAAGGCTGGGTCCGTAAGTGCTACACATTTCCTGTGGCACTGGGTTATATGCTTCAGTGATTTGTTTTCTGCCTTTCTTCTGGTTTATATAGTAAACATGGAAGTACATCAATGCATGTTTAGAACTAAGCAAACTAATATAAATTGAAACATAGGTGGTCTGGAGAGCAACTGGAGGAGTTTTTAGTATGTTACTGTTGTCAGGTGGGAGCTCTTCTAGATTAGCGATTCTTGGATAAAAACTCAGAGACAGTAAGTTTCATGGTGGGGTTGACATGGAGCGGTTCTAAAACTGGTCTACTGTTACTAATTATTAGCAGGAAGAGTTCACTCATTGAAATACCCAAGTTTGTTAATGACTGAAATTAAATAAATAGGTCTTGGGATACATTCCAAGAGAATGTCACAGGATACGTAACAGGAAGAGAAGTGTCAGGTCACTATCACTGTAGGCTAGGAGAATGTACTGTCATTAACAAAAGAAGACGCCAGAGAAACTATGTCAGTGAGCTTTGAATTATTAATGACTATCTAGAGAAGGTAGTGAGGGTCCCTACAAAGTGTTTCCTGGTGACATCATCTCTAAACAAAGGCTGAAAGGGAAAAGGATGCCATCAAAGTTGGTTTTGGAAGAGAAAAAAATCTTACTTAGAATCATAGGATCTATGTATGGAGAATGGTCAGAGAAATCACTGGGTGAAGTGCTTAGCCTAGACAGATGAATTAAATATTAGACGTTTCAATCTGGAAAGATTAAGGTTGAAAAAGGGGCATAATGGAAATCTATAAAATAGGGTCACTGATATAGTGTAACAATGGACATTCTTAACACATTCAAAAATATTTGACATAGTTTGCAGAAATTAAAGGTTATAAAATAGAAAAATGCATAGCATATTAAAGAAAATAGAACAAAACCTGAGTTACTCAGACTTGGTTTAACTCTAGCCCAGAAGTAATTAATACCAAACCAAAAGCAAACATAAGCAGATATTTAATTAGGTTGGCAGAAGCTTCCAATTCTGTTCAATAAATAAATTCAATTAAACTCAACCCATATATCAAGCCTCTGGTATGTGCCAGACCCTCTTCTCGGTGTTGTGGATACAGCAGTAGACAAAAGTCAATCTCATTCTCAGGGAGAGAGACAGACAGTCAATAAGAAACTCATATTGTACAATATGATGGGTGATTTTGAGCACTATGAAGAAAAGCAAAACAGGTAAGGGTAATTGATTGTGTGTGTGTGTGTTTGTGTGTGTGTGAGAGAGAAGGAGATCGAGAGAGAGAAGAGAAGAGAGAAAGAGAGAGGGGGAGGGAGTGGGGAGAGAGAGAGATTTTATAAGAGTGATGGAGAAGGTGAACTTTGAGCAGAGACTGGAGGGAAGGGAGTGAGCTCCCAGTACTCAGGGTGGGATGTGCTCTACCTATGAGGGTAGTGTTGCGGGAAGCCAGAAGAGGACAGCAGAGAGCTGGGGAGTAGGAGAGGTGTAGCCATACCTGTGCAACTTGCTCTAGGAATCTGTTGGATTCCCACGCCCTATGGAAGGCTTGAGTGAGCCACAGAGGGGAGCCGAGGTGCAACTGGGAGAAGAGGCATGGTCATGACATGTTTGTTTATACCTAGAAAAGAAAGGCCTGCAGAAAGTGAAGGTTCAAGTAGGAAATGGAAACAAGCAATTTGGGGAAGCTGTCAGGAGATACAGATAACCCCAATCAGAATCCTCCCTTTAGCCAGGGGCTTGATGAGACTCCATCTGTAGCTCATTAATGTAGTTTCCGGAAGAGCAGTTTGGGGTGTTTGAGGATGATATGAGTCACTTTGCTCCCTTCCACAATACCACATCCTTGTATCAGAAAGATAAAGCGTAGAAGATGTGAATATCAGTGTTGGTTTTATCATTGTGCTTAACTATTTCTGCCAGTGGTTTGCCAGACTCATTGAAATGTCCCTCCCCCACATTCCATTTCTTTCTCTGAGTTTATGTAGTTTTGTAGTTGCGTTTAAAACTTAAGAAATCACTAAGGAAAAGCCACATTTCTCTTTGGTAACAAACCCAAGCCAAGATTTTTGGCGTTTATCCCCCTTTTCCACATTAAGGTAAAGCAACAAAAATGTTATCTACATCCTTTATACTGAAAAGAAGAAGAAAAAAAAGAACACACTTCATGCAGACTTGGTTGTGGCATTAGAAATTGTTTGTTTTTCATTTGATCCAGTGTCAAACATATGCACTGTTTCGTTTCCTATTTTCTTTTTATTTTACTATTATTATTTTTAGTTCGGAAAGTCTGTTTACTTGTATTTCATAAACCTTCTCAATCATGATGCTTTCTTTCCTCTCACTTTTGCCTCTAATGACATGTGTCGCCTCCCCTGATGCTTGGGCAACTAGAATCAGAATCTGCAAAAGGCAGCTCTCCCATAATCACTTTGAGCTCAATAAAGAAGGCGATCTTTACAGGCAACTTCGTTCCTTTTTTCTTAACGGGATTAAGAAGCTGAGCTTTTAAAATTCTTGCATATAACATTGACATTTCCAGGGTATGTTTGGACCAGGGAATTCAAAGAGAAGGCATAAAAGAGAAAAGCCAATATGACTTTGTTTTTTACCTTGCTGGAGGAACTGTTTGTGCAAATCGCCTATAAGCTTATTGACCTGAATCTTGACTCCTTGTTTTCTCTGGATTTGGCTGGAGTGGAGACACTGATGGAGCCCTGATAGAGCTGATTGAACAGCCCCCAGCTTTGCTTGGCACAGACCTCCCTTCCCTTCTGCGCCACCTCCCCCTCCTTCCACATGACATTATTGTTCCTTGGCAGACTCTGTTTTCCTGGACCCAGTACTTCTTCTTCTTCTTCTTCTTCTTCTTTTTTTTTTTTTTTACATTTACTTTAAAATCCTTAAATTAAAGTTTTTAATTTAAATTAAAATTTTCTTACGTAAGTCATATAACAATGCAAAATGGAAAGGAATTCCTTTTAGAATATAGAAATAGAGGCTATATTTATGTTGGGCTTATACAAATTTTATCTCATGAGATTAGAAGAAAAAATAATACCTATGACATTGTAGTATTAGCCTTTTATGGCCCTCTTAAGATCCCCCAAACATAGTTTTTGTTTGGAATCAGATTTTGTTCTTAAACCACAATTACTGGAATAAATAAGAGAACATTTGAAGGCAATTTGTTCTTACAGGGACTCAGCGTTTTCTTGGTTTTGATGGAACCAGAGGGTGTACAAATTTTGTCCATGACTTACTTGTGTTTTATATATGAGGGTCAGGTCAAGCTTTGTCTGTCTACCTCATCTCTGATCCCAGATATATCATCATAATAAATTGAACAAAATTAAAATGATTGATTTTATGCAGTGTTGAAATGACTCATGATGATATCATTCATATGAATCATGTATGATAATAATAGACTACTTTTTTGCATATTATAAACTCAAGTTATTGTTTTGTCTGTAAGCTGACCACCAACAGATCTTCGGTGTGCAGTCTAAAAATAAGGATATTTTTGAAATGTTAAGACTTGATAAAATATTTAATTACCTAATTCTCTCATTATTTATGAAATAATTTCATATTAGTGTACTTCATCCTGCTTCTACCTGACTATATAAGATGTCAAGAGATACTTGCTTAAGTTGTAGTTATATTATTATTTTACATCAGCATTGTTGTTGATAATAAAAATTGAAAATTAATATAAAATCATGTTTTACCATTTAGAGGAATTGCCTTTTTGGTTTCATGTTTAAATTTTTGTAAGAGAAAGAACATTTTTTGACCTGCAAAATTTACTATAGTTTGTTGTTTTTCCCTACAATGTTGAAAGTCAGAAGAAGAGTAAGAATTTATTTAATTTCCTGGTACTATATATATATATGATATATAATATAATAGTATAAATGATAATACATATATGCATCTGGATATTAAAAGACATCTACATTGTTCATTGTTGTTTTTTTTTTAACTCTTAATGTAGATGCTGAATTAATCATTAATTTTAGCTGAGTACTATAAGGGAGAACTAGTTATTTATAAGTCCTTTTATTGTTACATTTTCTCAGTGATATTTTGGATAGAATGAAGAGCCCATGTTTCTTGGAGAAAATAGTTTTGATCAAGTTGTAATTGTATAAATAGCCATTTTTAATTAAAAATGTTTTTTTCTGTTTTATTTTGTTTAAAAAAATATATATATATATAACAATTCATACAGGTCTACATTAATATTCGCCAGTCATTTACATCTACTAACTCTTAATTTATTTTTCTATTTAAGGAAAATTTAAATTATGAACATAGCATTAGCATTAGAGAACCCTGGGAAGCTAATTTATTTTAATTATATGGAATTAACATAGTTGACAACCTTGAATCTGATTGTTGGTCACATTATGATTTTAGATAAAATGTTATCATTTTAGAGAAACTGATCTCTTAGAAGGAGCCATGGCCCCTCTACTTTTTATCCTTAAATTTCGTAAGTGATTTGAGAAGATTTTCTTTGTTCTACGCTAGCATATTTGAGGTTTAAATCAAATAAGATTTCCGAAGTTCCCAATCTCCTAATATAAAATTCATATTTTCTTGTGAGTATATAAAACTTCTCACAATGTTTTGATTATCATTTGAGAAGCAACAGGAAGCATGAAAGAATTTGCCCATCCACTACCTGGTGGGATAATCTTTATCTCTGGTGGGCCTAAATGTAGAGTGTATAAAAGGAGGTGAAAGCTGTGGTACGATGAATTTAATTATAGTCATAAAGTCAGTCACTTTTTTGTTGTTCTTAAAAGGTCAAGTAAAAATAACTGAATGTGTTATACCAAGGGAGTAAATACTGATAAGGAATGCAGATCGCTCTTTCAGCTCCTTTTTTGTAGTTCAGTGAGATTCCAGAGATTGGCATTGAGACTACGTACCAATTATAATAATTATAATAATGGTAATAACAACTTTCATTTGCTGACTTCTTCTGAAAATCAGACATCTTGCTGCACGTGTATCATCTCTAATCAACTGACTGTCCTGCAGGGTAGATGCTGTTTTCACCTGTGACTTTCAGAGGGTCAGTAACTTGGCCGAAGTCACAGAACTACTAAAGGTTAATACCGAATTTAAACTCAGGTGGTTATACTTATGATTATAATTATAATGATTATTATACTGATTTGGTGGCATGAGATAAGCCGCAGTCTCTCACTGCCTGTTTCTTGCGAGGTTGTTTTCAGGTAATCCAAATGAGTGGGGACAACCCAAAATGGGTGTACTTGGGCTGAGTCCCTGTAAGAACAAATTGCCTTCAAATGACTGATTTAGCCAGTAATAAATGGCAAAAAAAAAAAAAAAGTGTTTACAAATCCATCCAAACTATGTGAATGGGAATTTCAGCCCTGCAGAAATGTTTGCAGAGTGAACTCTTGAAAACAGCTTGACCTTAACACAAAATGAGACCCAATAAAAAGTGGAGAAAGGAAGGAAGGAAGAGGGGAAGAGGGCATTGTTTGCAGGGAAAGCTCGGGGCACTGTGGAAACTTTTCGCTTTTCTGAAGGAAATGCAGTGCAGCAGATGGGAAGAGTGGAAGTGAGATAAACATAGGAACTGGAAAAGTAAGCAATACATTCTAACAGGTTCTGTATCAGAGATCTGGAGAAGCAGAAAGATTAGACAAGGGACTGTTCTGAAACTTGACAGTGGCTGTATCTCAGCACGTCTTACGTATATACCGGAGATGGAAAGTGGAATTGCTCAGACAGAAGGCTGTGATTATATTTTTCTGACAGTGAGAAGGGAAGGTCTCTTTAAGGATTATTTTTCAAGATAGAGATTTATCAAGGTGGAAATCTACAGATATATAAAACACGTTGCCCCCCTACCTGTTTAACCATTAATGGGATGTGATGTCATTTCTCTTGTTGCACAGAATTAGCGCAGGGCAGTCTATTTTTGATTTAGATGAGCTTTTTTTAAATGCAAATTGTGGTCCAGTCTAGTTAACCAACACTGAGAACCTCTATGACTTGTTTTTGGCCGCAGAAGCATTGACATGTGTGAGTGTTTATACATGACCACACATGTACAGAGGCAAAAAGGAGAATATATAAAGAATGTTCTCATTTCTTAAAGATACAGTCATCTAGGAAGGAAAGGAAAACAGGTATAGGTGAGAAAGGGAATAAATATAAGAGGTGGAGAAAACATTATGTTTGGGCTAGTAAAGGAAGGAATATGTTCTTTCTCAAGCTTCCTTGTTGTATTGTGCATCTTTCTAGTTAGGAAGCTATTCACCAACACGCACCTGCCTCATCCAATCCTTGAGCCTTGGGCTCCTATATCTGTTCTGGTGGCTGAATACCAAAGGGAATACTCATATAGAGAAACTCATAACAAGAAACAATTCTACAAAGATATAGAGTGATACTAAAAAAAAATGGACAAGGAAAATAGCCTATATTCTAAGGAAAACCCAGTTTAGAAAAGAGTGATGTTTTCTCTGTAATACTGCTAGGCGTGTTGGAGAACTTCTAAGGTAGCCCTAAAAATCAGTTCACTAAGAAAAGGAATGAACTTCAAAAATCTACATAAAATGTGTATCTTATTTTTACACTTAAATTAGATATATTCTAATATATATATTTGAATATATATAATATCTAAATATTAGATATATTCATTTACATTTTTAGTTTATTTAGCAATTGTTTAGCTATTTTGATATCGAATGGGATATGAACCTAGGATAGTTCGATGCAGTGTAGTGTAGCTTCAGAACTCCTCACTTGCATAGACTCCTTCCATGACCCTGACCTAATTTTGTAAAACTATTGCTTTGTATTCTTCTTCTAAAGAAGGCCTCCTAAATTATATAAGCTTTAGACTCCAAAAAGCCTGAATCAGCCCCCGTCAGTACCTTTAGTCAACATGAGTGAGCTCTAGGAGATAGCAACGAATGTTAAGTTTGGCTTCAAATTCCTATTTTTTGGAAAACCTTGAATAAGATTCCTAAAATGTTTTGGCATTTAGATATCCGAATTCCAAATCTATTATCATTATAGGGTAAGTTAGCCTGTGCCTATAGAGACAACAGATACTGGTGAAAGTACTGGGTTAAAAATTAAGGCAGAGGGGCACCTGGGTGGCTCAGTCGTTAAGCGTCTGCCTTCGGCTCAGGTCATGATCCCAGGGTCCTGGGATCGAGGCCCGCATTGGACTCCCTGCTCCGCGGGAAGCCTGCTTCTCCCTCTCCCACTCCCCCTGCTTGTGTTCCCTCTCTCGCTGTCTCTCTCTGTCAAATAAATAAATAAAATCTTTAAAAAAAATTAAAGCAGAGAGGGGAAAAATTCTCCCACGTTTCTAAAACTCCGGACGATGCTGTGGATACTATCTCTGTTTTCCCTGCGTTATCACCAGCAGCCAAGGACCTCTTGCTGGCCCTGAGGGAGGAGGTGGTGTGGGAAGACCTTGTGGTAGCAAGAGTCTAAATGGGTCTTCTGATAACATACTTGGGACTCTGACTCGTGGTAGAAGCTAGATACGGATCTGGGTTGGGACGAGGCTAATGTGACCTAGACTAGTTTTTTATGCAAACTGCATCAGGATTAGATTCAGCTGTAAGAATAGGTTCCTGGAAGCCGCCACAAAACTCTCCTGCTTACATCCCATTGTCCAGAATTTACTCCTAGGAGTGGTCCACCTCACTAAAATGGAGGCTGGCAAATGCGGTCTTTATGATCAGGTGGCCACATGCCCAACTCTTCATTCTGTTGCTATGAAGAGTTTTCAGCTTATGCAAAGGGCATAGATTTTATTTGTCTTTACTTCCTGACTCAAAGCATTATGCCATCAGTCCTTTCAAAATGCATGCTTTATCCAGTTTGATAAATATTTATTGAACATGTACGATATCAGACATTGTGGGGCATGCTGTGGTTAGCATGTAAGTAAACAGGGAAGCCCCTGGCTATTCTGGAGTTTACATGATCATGGGGAGGCAGACATTAATAAAATAATCGCGCAAGTGGCACAGGGTGGTTTGACATAGTGAGGAAGGTGAGAGTAAGTGTCCTTAAGAATGCAATACTTGAGCTGGCATCTAATGCTGACTAGACATTAAGTAGGTGAAAAGAAGTAATAATGTTTCAGGTAGACAGGACAACATGTTTTTGGCAAGAGCTTGATGAACAGGCAAAGAGGACAATGGAGATTGTAGTGTGAGTTGACCCCAAAGAGATGGGTATAGGTCAGAGAGATGGCAGTGATCCAAGATGAGGGATAGAAATGATGAGAAGAAGCATAAGAGAGGAAGACAGATATTGTGAAAGCTGAAGCATTAAATGCGAATCTGAGCTTCCCATAAGCCATTGTAGAGAAAGAAAATGGGGGTACGGTGTAATAGCGATTGCCAAGCAGTAGGAAAATAGGGTTTATCAGGAGAAATAGTTGTTATCCTCTATTTTTGAGCTCTGAGAATCATTCGTCATTAGGGTGTTTGAACTAGAGTTGGATAAAGGGCATTCAGATATGGACCGAAGTTGTTAGTTGCTGTCCCAGAATATGGATTCTCCATTGGGCTTGTTCACTTTGGATGTGTGGCTTGAATAAAGTCTATTTATAATTAGTAAATTATATTGTAGTAATGGAACACTATGGTAATGAGTAATTACTTATGAATCATACTCTTAAAAGGTTTATGAGAGAGGAGAGGCCTCTTCGGGATGAATCATTTTGTTAAAAAGGAAAGAATAAACAATAAGATTGTATGGAAAGCAGTGTTCAGATATTACCTTCTTAAATTGGCTTGATCTTTCTGTGTGGATTGGGCTGGCTTATTGAAGAGACTATTTCAGAGATTGTGAGATTTGGTTTTACTTTTTGTTGTTGATGATGATGATTCCTTACATGCATGCTAGGTTTGAATCTTGAAGACTGAAGCCAGCAAACTGAAGAAACAGTGGTGTCTTGATAACAGAACAGATCTGTGAAAGATAAATTACAGTTCAGAGTATCCTCACTTATAGGTTATCAGGCATAACTTTCATCTTTGGGGCAAGAAGTGCCTTAATTATATAGAATCCTCCTCTGAATGGAATATAATTGTTTCAGTGATGGGTTTTTTTTTGGGGGGGAGAGGGGCGTAGGGAGGGAGTTAGGGAGAAGGGGAAGAGATAGTAAGAAAAAATACTTGAATATATAAGCTTTGAAATACACATTTTAGAAGCATCTTTTAAAGTAGGGTGTTTTTTTATGCTCCCGTACTTGCTTATGTAGTGACTCTTTCAAGCGCCCATTGAGAGAAATAATGAGAAGCAAAAATTCTTGATTGATACACTGCTGAGAATTTGCCTTCTTTTATCTTACGTGGAAATTTCCCTTATGCTCCAGATCTTTAGTGAACTTAAATGTTGAGAAAAGCTCTTTTCACATGGAGGATGATAGTCACGTCTGGGATAAGTGTTTAGGATTAGGACCATAGAAATAATTTATAAATCACTGTTCTGTCTTCCTAAGTTATTAATACTTTATTTGTGACTTTTATATAAGTACCACAAACATCAGCATGTTCAATAATTTCCTCTTACTAGCTGTAATAGAATACCACAAATTACAGTAGTCATCCATTAACTGTAGAGATTGAGTTTCTTCTCAAAATAGCAGGCTTAGCTCTGGACCACTGTCACCAACTGTTCCAGAATTGTTTCCTCATCCAGGGTCTGAAAATGTATAGCCCAATAAATGTGGACTCTATTCTTTTGATCTGTTTAATTGCTCATATTCTGGAATATGAAAAAAGGTTATTGCCAAAGCAATGACATATTAGATAGGTTAAGGAAATCACATGCATTTTTGAAAGTAATTGTCCACTGAATATAAGTATCCAGAATATGGCAAAACCCTCTATTTTCTTATAAACTTGTAACAGGTCCAAGGGAAACTTGAGTCAGACACCATTCAGTGATCCACAGCGTAATGGACCTTTTCTTTTCAAGTGGTTGAAATCTTTAGATTTAGGTGTTAGCAAAAAGGGGTAACAATTGCATAGTTCTATTTTTGTATCTGGTGATATAACCATATGTACAATTTGGCAACGCAGAGTTAATTTACCATGACACTTTTGTTTGGTTGATCTATTACCAAACTGTTGTTTTAAGCCCAACAATATCATGGGGCTATTAGACAAAGCAGACAAAAACTGAATCTTCAAACTTAAATGTCCTCGCCCTTCAATACGAAGCTGTAGTGTTCTGTTTTTGACTGTTACAGTCCTTTAACCAAAGCTATCTTGTCTGATGATAAAACCATAAGTGTATGAAGCTCACACATTTTTCATCTCTTTTATGACCTTATCTTTCATGAGCGGCTTCTGTGAAGGTATCCTAACTATAGGAAGCACCTGGAAAACATATGTGATATCTATTCTCTGATAAGCAGTGTGAACAAGAAAGTAGATCTGTCACTTCTGAACTGTTCATTGTTAAAAAATACTTTGATGATTTAGCTGATTGCAAAATACATTATAGGGATGACTAACAGCTACAGTAACACTCCTAGTCAAGAAAGTTCAATAGTTATATTGTACAAGAATTTCTATAAGAGGTTAATATTGATAGGAACTACATGGATTAAAGGAACAGGGTTGAGAAGGGCTGTTTTCTTGTTTGACTGCTCACAAACCCTGCTGCTATTTGTGCTAAAAAAGTGGCTTTCTCAGAACGTGGCAAGTCTTTAATTTGTACAGGAATGTCTAACGTTGAGTGAAAAGATGTTTGTGTTTTTGAAATTATTTTTGCCTCGCAAGGAGAGCCACCGCTTTTCCCACCTTGCCCAACAATACCTAATATAGAATTTAAAGATTCAGTTTCATGTGTTCGAAAGACTATATTCTAGTGCATTTCCCCGAGTCATTTGTGCTGTGTATTATATTGTTCAATAACGCCTTCAATTTCCTCCAGTAGGGCTTGCATTGATTCTGAAAACTAGACTAAGGAAAATGGAAGGGCCCACAAAATATGTATGCTATCTTTTAAAAGAGCAACAAAAGAGTTTAATCTTGCAATGGAAAACCATTAACTCCATAGCCATAATTTTAGAAATATTATAGATTTTGTTACCGCTTGACATTTATTCTGTTTCATCTTTTTACGAATTGGTCTCTGGATATATATAGTGGTTATCCCATTAAATGTGTTTGTGCTTTGCTAAAAATACACTGAAATTTCTATTTAAAAGTATGTGAATAAAGAATTTAGCAAGTAAATGAACGGATGTCAAATGCATTTCTAGCTCTTTCTGCAATTATCTCCCTAGTATCCTTTTCTCTCTTCCTTTCCTCTTCCTACCAACAAAGCTTTTGAAGCAATATCTTAACAAACTTGTCATTATTTTCTTGGCTATTAATTATTCATGCCATTTTTTCATAAGCTACTTAGAGTACTGATTTCAAACATATAGAATCAAAAAATGGAAAGAAGGGAAAAAAACAACGGTCATAAAGTCATTTCCATTCAAATCAAGAAGAAGCTGGAGCTGGATTAGTATCAAAATAAAGTTCCATTTATAAATTTTCCATGAGAATAAATATATTGAAAGGGAAGAAGCAAATCCCTATTGTGAAGGGGGAAAAATGGTGTTTCTTAAAAATAGTTCAGAGATTTCACGTTTGATTAAATTATTTTTTAATCATTTCACTTTTCATTAGTAAAAAGATTAAAAATGAATTCGGTAAAAACATTACCATAAAAATGAGAGTTAGTTTCCTGAGATAAACTTAGAATATGAAGGGTCTAAAAGTTGACAAATGTGACATATTTTAGTTATTAAGTAGAAATAGTGTACTGAAGGCAATTAATTAGCAAATGTAATGGTACTGTAGTAGGTTATGGTAAAAAGAATGAAACCCAGATCTAATTTTATCACTCGTCAATGAGCAGTGGTAATTGATTAAGCACCTATGTGTAGCTGACTTTATCAGGTTCTTTTTTTCTTTTGTATACTTTAGAGAAAATCATGCCTATAAATATTATATCCTCAAACATTTCATTTTAATATGTAAGCATAATGAAGAAGCAAGGCTTATAATATGGAGAGAGGAGAAGCAACTCAGATCTCATCCAGTTCTCATTGTTTTTTGATATTCAGTAGAGTTTCACTGTAATATCCTAATAGAATATTGGAGTATGGTCACTGAGGTCAGACTAGCTTGGGGTCAGTTTTTGGATCTGCTAGCAATGTGTGGGCATCTTCTGAAATATAGGGATACCGTTACAGGCTGAATTGATGCAATGTTCATAAAGCATTTAGCTAGTGCTGAGTGGTACTCAAGAAATGGTAGCCATGTTTAGGTTTAATATAGAACCCAAGCTCAAGGACATGTTCTCTGCCTTATTCATCTTTATGATTTTAGTATATGGCACATAGTAGGTGTTGAGATGAATATAAATTTAATTTCAACCCATTTAGTTTTCTGCATTCAAGTGTGTCACTTTGTATGACAGTCTTATGTTTTTGGTCATCTTTCCCTTTTTGGCATTTTTTTCTTTAAGAAACCATGATTAAATAATTGATCAAGGGCTCTAAACTGTTCTTTTGTCTTAGATTTATTTTTATTAATGTGATATATATACTGCACAGTGACCCAGTTTTAAAATAGCGTAAAACAGTTGCAAAATGTAATTTCTTTTGAGCTGTTAATTGTAAACAATCAACTATCTTTACAGTGTTTCTTTAAATACTCTGCAATATTTATTTTCGGTAGTTCTAATTATATGTGCTGCATAATGAAACAAATTAGAGCAAATTGTTCCATGAATCAGGATTATCAATACTGAGTATTGCTCCAGATGTTGGTGCAAGTTGAAATCTAAGCGCTGTGGTTCCATTTTGGCAGTTAAGTGACATTTAATGAAAGTATTTTATTATATGAAATTACCAGTTCAATCAAGCCCCTAATAGGCTGAATTATAATATTTTCATTTTGAGTGATTTACCAAATTTCTCTATGCATCAAGGGTCTGCTGGGATTTGTAGTCATCCTGCTCTTTTCTTTTCCCAGTAGATAAGTAGATCAGGATGATCCTGGGTAAATTTAGCCTAGACTGAATAAAAGAAGGGACTTGATTCCTTTAACCATCATACAGTAGCAGCATTTCTCAAACTATTTCTCTTAGCATCTTAAAACTTTGTATGGATTCTACTTTTGCATCATTGAAATGTCTTTAGTTTCACCACCATTTTTTCTGCACGGCAACTTAATTACTGTACTGTTTTTTATAAGGATATTTTTTGGGAGATAGCTTTCATTTTTAATCTGAGAAATGATTTTCAATCATGGAGCCTCAGGGCATTACACCTACAGAATTCAGGTTTATCTCAGGTTATGCCTCCAAAATTTCAGAAATTTTATTGGGTCTTTCCTCCAGGAAACTTCTGCACCAGGTCTGGGATAGGTGTCATGCCTGTGGGCTCCTGTCACGTGTTGGACTGCTCCCATCAAAGTATTCGCCACATGAGATTGCAGTCTATTGATCTGTCTCTGTTTTAGTCTGTAAGTTATATTAGAAGAGGAACCATCTTTGTTTTGTATTCTTTGTGCTCAGCACAGTGCCTGGGACTCAAAAGTTAATTTAATGTATTAATAAAGAATGGTTTATATCATCTCTGTTCAACAAAGATGAACATTTGTAGATTCAACTGGATTCTTTTAACATCTGATTTTTGTGATTATTGTGATTACTCTGTAATATAGTCTTCCAAACATACCTGTTTCCCGCTATATTTCTCATTATTTTCCCTCTAAATATGTAATTTGTCTAATAAAATATTTCAGAGTAGACTTAACTATAGTCTCACGAAAGTTCTGGGCAAGAATGTCTGAGACATGGGTGAGAGTGTTGTTATGGAAAGAGTAAGGGGGAACTCAAAGACCAGATGTCTAACAAAATGTGTTCATAGAAACTCAATAAATGTATGTTGGTTACTGTATTTGTGTCACATGATCATATCAGCCCCCTACTGAAATACCTCTAATGCTTTTCACTGCCTTCAATATGAAGAACTCTGGAATTAATTATACTAGCTTCTCCATGGTCAATGTCATTTTATGCTTCTGGTCTCTGAATTTCTATATCTTATGTGTTTTCATTTGGAACTATTCATTGTCTACCTTGATTGTAGGTTTTAATCAGTGGTTATTTCTCTTATGCATATTACCTAGCTCCTTTACTAGATTATATGGTCCTTAAGAGAAAGTATATACCTCACTGTACCTTCAAAAATATGCATTGTAAATTTTAATGATTGATCAGATTGTGCATGGCACCGCATGTTTCCAACAATTTAAATGTAACAGTTAAATTCAGAAAGATGTACTCCTTTGTGTGGCCACCAGGGTGGTATAGTTAGTATCTGAATATAAAACTTAACTTCTCCAAGTGATTCTACCCAGAATTTTACTATCTGAGCCCTTGGGTATGTAATTTTTAACAGCATGTCTCATGCTTGCTTCATTGTGTGTTGCTCTGGGATTATTCAGCTATTTCAGTTGTGCACAGTTCTGTACTCAGCTGGTGGGGGTGGTGCATGGCAGAGGCAAGAAAAGGTGTTTTGGAAAGAATGCTGGACTGGCAGTTAGGAGACTCAAATTTAATTCCTAACCTTGAATAAACTGCTGTTTTTGTGATTTTTATGATGCCCCTTCATGCTCTCCCATAATCCTACTTCCTGCTTGTTGAGGAAAGGACATCTACCAAAAGCTGCTTCAACCAGTCACACTGTGATGGCTGGGAAGCACTTACTGTTCAAGCATGAGAAGGTTCAGGAAAGGTGCCTTATGCAGATATAAATATGGTAGCTATAAGATCAAACATAAGTTACTGATCCTGTCTGTGCATCAATTTTGTAGTCAGTAAATTTCTCTAATTTGGCTCAGATCATCTCCTGAGTCCCCTCCTTGTTTCAAGATTCCTAAGACATGAGAAAAGTGCTTGGAAGGAATAGATGCTGTTTAAAATTATAGGTTGCATTCTCTACTCTTCACTATTGAGGAGGACACTTTCCTTTATAAGCTCCCCTGCATTATTGTTCTGAGTTAAACCTCCATTCAGAAGTGGAAATGCAATCAAAAGCTTATTGGAGCAGACGGCAGAGTCTAGTGTGGATTCTAGTGTCCATGAAGAGTGAAGTGTTGTAAAAGGTCATGTTTCCCCCAATTAGGTCAGGAGTCCTGGGGGTACTCCAGAAGGTTAAGGTGCTATACTGATTATTGCATTAAGTAGCATTGAATCAATTGGGGAGAAAATTTTCAAGTTTCTTATATTCTTTGTGTATCAGTGAGAATGTTTCATCTTTATATTACTGTGACTTAAATAGCTTAACTTGTTACTTTTCCTTTCTATTACAGGGAAATGAAACCAGAGACTTAGAGTCTAAATAGACACAATATGGAGAAATTAATAATGTTACCTTTATTTTATTGTATTTATTTTTATTATTACCTTCTATTATGGGCATCTAATACTGATTTTTCTTTTATAGCAGTGATAAGGAGTTTTGTTTTTAAAAATGTTTATATGTTATAAAAAGTGAGTCTATTTAAAGAAAATTTACTACAAACTATTGTATAAGCCATGACTGGACAAAAACCATGAACCATAATAGTGCTTCAGTAGAGTCCCAGAAGAAAACCGATGGTCAATGGATTTCACTAAAGAGAGTTTGGTGAAGGGGCAGTGTACGAAGTGTGGAAAGGGTTAAGGGAACCAAACCAACAAGGGCTGTGAAGCACCCAGGGGCTGGGAACAGTGGGAAGCTGTTAGCCCTCCTGATCTGAAGCGTCATGGGAAGTGACAGCGATGCGGGAGCATGGGAGAAGAGGCAGACCACTTCCCAGGCGTGCTAACTGTACAAAACAGCCATTGCTTACAACTGGAGACCGTCAAAGAGGATAGAATTGAGGGATATGGACCTGTCTTCCCTCTTCCTGCCCTCTAATCCTCTGATCTTGTCAGTGCCTCCCATTGATTGAACCCAACCAGAAATCAGAGAACAAAGCAGCCCCAGTGATTGGGGTCCACAGAATTCTGCCTCCATGGGGCACAGAGGACAAAGGAGAACATAGAGGGAGGAGAGTCAGTTGAACAGGAAGGGGCAAAGCAGAGAATAACCAGTTCATATAAAGTTCAGGGTTGTCTGCCAGAGCTAATACTGTAGGAGTCCAGGTGTGCCAATCTACTACCTGCATGGCATTAGTTCAATACTTACATATTTGCAGGGATACTCTTTAAAGTATTTAACAACCGGTACAGCCTGGGCTCTGACCAATCAGAGCCTGCTGAACAGGCTTTAAACCCTTCATCTCTGGATTAGGGGAGGTATGAAGGGGCTCCCTAGACAGGGGCCAGGACAGGCGGGGTCGGGCTGAGCAGCACTTAGTTCAGGGTTTCACAGTATTTGAAACTATTATAAGACAGTAGAACCTACTTGTCTAGGCTGAGATTCATCCCTCTCTGTGTCTGAGAAGTGAGAGCAGAACTCTTCCATTGATCTTGTAAGATAATCGGTTGATGTGTCTATGTTGTTCTGTGTGACCTGCAAAAAGGAGCACAGATTAAAACTCTTATCTTACTCCTGAGCCTTTGTACCTTTCTTATGGCACTTGGACCTTGTCTTGCACTCTCATTATTTGTGAATTTACTCTCTTACATGGGTTTTATACTACTTCCAGAAAGGTATTGTATTTTTCCGTATGTATTCTTCTATACCTATTACAGTTCCTTAAATATGGTAGATACTCAGTATCTATTATTTTATGGAAAAGAACTTCATTGCTATTCATGGTGATCATCCTGAAAAGAAGAGAGAACTCAACTTTCAAAGATCCTCCAATTCCAGACATGGGGTTTGGTGGTGTGGGGTGTATGTTTTATTCTTGGTTACCCGCCAGAGCCAATGATCCTCTGTTGTGAAAATTATGACCACTGAACTGTCACTGGGCTTCTGCATGCTCTCTACCTTTATTCCACGTTTTAAAATGATTCATTTTGTGAAGCTATATATAGAAATGAATATAAAATTTAGGGATTCTAAATTTCAAAATTCATCAACATCACATTAATGTCAATTGTAATAATAGTTTCCTGAAAAATTTTGTAATTTCTAGGTTACTTGTAAAGATTTTAAGAATTCAGTGCATTTTTTTCATAATCATATAAAGAATTAAGTACTATTATAGATTTGGGCAACTATGTGGAAAATATTTACTGAATACTTCAGAGAAAGACTAGGTGGGCAAGCAATTTAATTTAAAATTTTTGGCATTGTTAGATTCAGGGTTTAGTTGCCAGGTTTTTGGTATGCATTCTTTATTTCTGACATCACACGTTCTTGTATTCTGTGTTCTGATCTCTATTATCATTGATAGTAGGTATATTATGGAATATTTTTGTGTATACCATGTCACCATGGATTACTTTCCTATAAAGCAGTTACTTTATCACTTAAAGCGAAGGTACTTATAAACTTTTTACTTTTAAAATGCAGTTGCATTGTTAATATATCTTTGCCATGACTATACTTTTTGCTCAAAATATATTACATTTTTTTTTTCTTATGTGGAAATGAAAGGCATGAAACAATGTGAACTAGCTACACTTATCAAGAACAAGTATAGCTTGGGGACCTGGGTAGCTCAGTCAGTTAAGCATCCAACTCTTGATTTCAGCTCAGGTCATGATCTCAAGGTCGTGAGATCTAGCCCTGCATTGAGCATGCAGTCGGGTCCGTGCTGGGCGTGTAGCCTGCTTAAGATTCTCTCTCTCTCTCCCTCTGCTTCCTGCCCTCCTTATGCGCTCTCTCTCTCTAAAAAAAAAAAAAAAGAACAAGTATAGCTTTATAGCTTCTTGCATTGTGAAGACTTGAGTCACTGGCTCATCTCATATGCTACATATGCTAATCATTCAATGATGGCCTTTTTATACCCATTTAAAAAATACAACCAAGTTTTAACAAGTTTAAAGCTAGGGGGAGTCTTCAAAATAATCTAAATTCAGCCCAACATGTAAATATGTCTTACCCCAAGCCTTCATTTGTTTTTGTTTTGCTGCACCTTGCCTTTATAAAAATTATTATTTGGAAATAGGAGAGCTAAGGTTTTCTGTACTGAGAGCAGTATAGTAATTACACACTACTTTTTTATTTTCTTCTTTATATATAATTTTAATAACCAAATAAAACTTTTATAGAAATGTTTTTGTTTAGAGCAGTTAATTTTATTTATTCATTTATTGATGACTAATGCTGATTTTCTTTATCATAAAGCCACAGTAGATATCAAAATGATAAATCATGGGCATTTTATCAGTATAATGACAACTATATGTAGCAAACATATACTTAGACATATGCTTAAGGGTATCCCTTTACCAGGATCTAAATGCCAAATAGAGAACTTTAATTACTTCCCCTTCTGTCTGTGTGTCGATGTTTTCCAGGTGATGATGAAGGAGTCCAGGAGACGCCAGAATCAGATGGGGACACACAGTCAGAAAAGCCCGGCCAGCCTGGACTTGACACAGATGATTGGGATGGTCCAGGTAGGAAAGAAAATTTAAAATTCAACCATCTGTTGCTACTATCAGGAATTCACTTTTTTTTCCTTTAAATTTTAATTAGGTTGTAGAACTCTTAGAATCTCAGCTCATGTGTGTGTGTATTTGTGTGTGTACTAAGGTCATGGTGGAAGTTTAAATGAACATCATTATTTAAAGAAGATTTTTATCTTTTTGTTAAAATATAAAAACCAGCGTTACTTCTACTCGAAATCTCCATCTTTTTTTTACTTCATAGTCATCTAAGAATTAGTTCATTCTACTTGCCTTTTTTTTTGAACAGAAATCTTTATGCTATATCTACATTCAAATCGAGAATGATTTTTAAACTTTTAAACAGGTAACAATACTATAAAGAAATATTTTCAATTTAGTCATGTTGTAAATCATAGACGAAATCTCAGTTTGTATTTAGAAGTTTAGACAGTATTAACACATACTCCCATCTGATTCAAGGTTTTGGCAACATTTTCATTTTTACGAATGAAAATTAAATTTGATTTTAAGAATCCTGATATTGAACCATTTTGAGAAACACAAAAATTGATCAAAATACTCCTAAACACCAATATAATTTTATGTAAGTATGTACACCTCCTAAGAACTCAATAAAAAAACCTTTATATTTGATGCCAAGTACTTTACAATTGATGGTATATTTATAAATGGAGACTATTATGTCATGGGCTTAAAGATATAAGCGAGTTTTTTGAAATGGTTCTAGCCATAATTTCTAAAGCGGTAACATTTTTCATTAAGAAAGATCCCTATATTTCAATCACATTTTCACCCTTGCATGACTTTGCAAATTGCTCTCTGCTGTGCGTGAAGAAGAGAGAACTCCAGTGGTAATTTTCTGAAACCAGCAGCTGGAAAATATAATGCAAACAAAAATAAAGATGCAGTATAGCTGATTATTATGATGTCATTTCTAATGTTATTCATGATACACACAAATGTTTGTATTCTGTATACTCTAGCATAATGGTTCTACGAGACTTTGGATCAAAATGTGTTACATTTAAAGCCATAATACCACATTTTAAGAGTTTGAAAGACAGTGTAGACTTCTGGCATTTTCACCTTATTGCATAATGCTTCTGTCTTCTCAATCTAGGGAAGAAACTCCTTTGATTTAAAAAAAAAAAATCTTTGGAAAACTTTATTTTTTTTCTGATGGATTACATTTAATTTAAGAAGGGTGGATGAACTTTATACTGTATAGTTCTTTCTTCATGGAATTAGGTATGTATATGCTACTTAGAAGAGTTTTTACATTTAAAATTAGATTAGATGGCCTTTTGGATATGCCTACTTGCAAAGTGTGCACTGTGGCTGCCCCGTCCATAGAGTAAACTTGGAGGGGGCAGCTTTTCTTCTTTCCTCAAGGCTGGGGCCCACAGTATTTCCTGGGACTTGGGAGTCAGTAAGCCGATTCAGAAGGTGGTAAATTATGAAACACATAGTGCACAATCAATGCCACCTTTCTCAGGAAGCTTTTCCAGAAAAAAACTTGCACTCTTAGCTTACAGGAAGAGAGACAGAGAGAGGAGGCAAGGTAAAGAATGATGTGTCATTCCGGATGAGATTTTTCACTGTTGAGTTAAATTTATATTATGTATCTGATTTAATGAAATTTTTATTTAGTTGTTATCATGAAAATGTTTATGCTCTTTTCTGTGGCACATGTGAATATGTAAATACTTTAAAGGAAAAATGTGTATCTCTAAGCAGGGGGGCCTATAAGAAGGTTCTTTTTTTTGTTTGTTGTAAAATCGATAACAGGTTTTTCCCTACAGGTATTTTACAGCAAAAGGGGTTTTCATGATTTTGAAAGCCCTGAATTAATGAGGTTGATTCATAACAAAAGGGTATCTGTTGGAGGGCGGCCTGGGTGGCTCAGTCAGTTAAGCGTCTGCCTTCAGCTCAGGTCATGATCCCAGGGTCCTGGGATCGAGTCCCTCATCAGACTCCCTGCTCAGCGAGGAGTCTGCTTCTCCCTCTACTCCTCCCCCCTGCTCATGATCTCTCTCTCTCTCTTACTCTCTCTCTCAAATAAATAAATAAATAATTTTAAAAAAGAATATCTGCTGGATATTTATTTTTTAAGGTAGAAATTTCATTACTTTCCTTTAGTCAGGACTAAGTTTAGTGACAGTTTCTCAACATGTTAGAAATTGAGCTGTTCTAAGGGTTTAGCTTCAAATTCTGGATTTGCCACTCTGTTGAGTGATTTTTGGCAAGTTGCTTGTTCTCTCTGTTCCTATATCCTCATTTGTAAAATGTGGAAAATAGCATTCACACTTCTTAGGGATTTTGTGAGAATTAAATCAGATCACTCACATAAAATTCTACTTGTCATTATGATGGCTTTGGAATTGTTGAGCCTTGAAGGGGACCCATTTAAAATTCTCAGCATTTTTTTTTAAGTCCAGTAATATATCTGATACAATTTTTAAAATACTAAGCATCTAGTTTTGAATTTAACCACAAATGATTGGTTAAGACATGAGGTTATGAGCCGGGCGCGATTTCAAGGTTCTCCTAATTTTAAAGTCCTCCCACCCAGTCCTGATAGTCCCTCTAAGATAGACAGCTTTCTCTAAATAAAAATAGAACAGAATCAAAAGACCAGGAAATTATCTAAAGAATTTGAGGCATAGAGCTGACTTCATTTAAGATGGATCGGGCTTTATCTTATTTTTAAAGAGTTTGAAAGAGTTTGATGGAAGATGACTCCACAACCTTTCTTGATGGCTCAATTCAGTAACGAACCAACTCTTGTTTGAAGTGTTTCATTTTTATCGAATGTAAATCCCCCAGTGCCAATTTTTTCCCCTTACTTGTTATCCAACTGAAAGGTACATTTAGTAATTGCTCACACCTTTGTTAACTCTTATGATTAGGCAGAACCTAAACAATCTTTAGAAAAATTATCTTACACTTGCAAACATTTCTATGGTGAAATTTTTTAATGTTTAAATATTTGTGACTCTTACTTAAATATTCTTCAAGTTTTTATGAATCTTTCACTGTTTGAAAGGAAAGCTAGACCCACACTAAGCTAATAGAGTTCAAGCCAGTGTCAGTCATTATCTCATTATTTCAGTATTTCACACAACTGTTTTTAAGTTTCACTTTTCTTTTTTGCTCTTAAAAAAAATTACCCTGATATTACCTTGCTTGGAATCTAAGTGATAATGTTCTTTGGGATCTACTATCTCTTCCTCTGCATTTGCCTATACTTCCTTTCTGTCTCTTTTTAAAGTCAATACCCCTTCTTTTCTTTTATCTCCTCATAAGCACTTCATTTTACCAGCAGTCCTATACATTTAATTATTCAATGAATAATTACTGCGCACTAATAATTGTGGAAAGTGTAGGCAGAGGTCTAAGGGCATAGCATAATGCTGTTCACACTCTTTTTGATGCCATTTCTCTTCTTTAATCTTTTTAAATGATTCATGGATTGTCACTGATGCAATCAATAATTAAGCATGAGAACCCAATGCTCTAAACTACAGAACTGAGCAACTTTTAAAGTCAGATCTGTGTTTGAGTTCGCATGCTGACATTTAACAGTCTTGCGACCTCAAGCAAATTAAACAGCCAGGGCCTCTGTTTGCTTATCTTTAAAATGGGAAGAAGAAAAGTAACTACTTTGAAACTAACTTAGTTATGTGGATGAAATTTGAAAGATCATTTTGAAAATAGCATTTGTATCTCTGGCTCTCTCGCTTAAGAAATCTTTAGAACCACAGTCCATGGCTGAAGTCTTGAGTGCTGACTTCTGTATTTAGATGTAGAGGGAGATGTGGGGGAAAGAATTCAGAGAAAGCATTATAAATCCATTCTCCACCTTCATGAAATGAGCACTTTAAAAGTCACATCTTACATTGATTCTAAGAATACCAGCTCTCTAGCTTACATTATTAAAAACATGGTTGCTTCTTTTTGCATTTGGAAATAGTAAATAATCTGATTTCTCTGGTTTAGTGTTGAACGTACCTAAGCCTTACCATTAGGCTTACAGCCACAATAATTGAAATTTCCAAGAGCTTTATTTGGTAAATGAATGTATCACATTATTCAAATTGTGCAAATAAGTACATATGCCCCCAAGTAATATGTATTAACACAAATATGCACAGATATAAAATTTTGAGCAAGTAGTCACTTAGATTCTTTCTCACGGACTTATCAAGATAAGCATGCACTTTTATTTTGGTATTTACATGTTAAGCACTTGAAGTGATTCAATAATAATAAAGTAGAAAATCACACCTTGTATTGATGATTTGATGAATTACTGGCATAAAATTCGAAATTATTTTTGTATTATGCATTCCAGAACAGCATGACTTGCTCCCAGATTGTTAAATGGAAATCTGAGTTTCTGTCAGAGGTAAATTATTTTGGGGCAGTATAATGAGTGGAAAAGACCAAAAATATTTCTGCTATTTATATCTTGTCTCTGCCACTTATGAATTGTGTGACTTTGAGTAAGTTAGTAACTCTCTGAGGCCTCAGTTTCTTCGTTTATAAAACAGGGCTAATAATAATCACTACCTCATTAATGAGATTTTCTATGTAAAACCTGAAGTTTGGAGCTTCATAGTGCTCAATAAATAGCTCTTAATATTACTTTCAGTACCATTACAGCAATTGTGCCCAGTAGCCATGACAATGCCTTACAGATGTTAAGCCCTCATTTAACATCTGTATAGTGAATTAACTTTGCAAAATAATTTTGCTATGTAGCATCACCACGCGATTTTAGTAACTATAGTCTATCCAACTGGCCTTGGAATGTGGTTCAGTTAAAGGAATTTTAATGTAACTAAATTTTCAGTAAATATTTAGCGCAAAATCAGATGTATGTACTTGTTGCATCTGCACTAAAAATTGATCACGAAATCTGTCAATAAGTTGCTTCATTCAGTTGCTGTTCAGCATGAAGGATACATGTGGACGATGGGGTTGGTTCTGCTTTGTGTCTCAAACTGAGAAGATGGGAGTGTTTAGTGGAATGGTAGCCAGAGGACTACTGGGAGATAGAAGCACACACTAATGATACAGATACAGATCCCCCCCCCACTCTTTACTAGTCCAAAGAAGGGCTTGGAGATTACAGTTCTGATTTCGTTTCCTTTTTGATTGGGAAAATGTGGTAGATATAAGATCTGGGAAATGCCATTTGAAGTAAATTAACAGAAACCTATGAAACATAGTTAACCATAGATATAGTCTGACAGTAAGAAGAATATTGTGAGAAGCGGAGGAAATCGTAGAATGACTGTGTATTACTCTGACAGTGAATTGGTATTATCTCTGCTATCAGATAATGCAGTTATCATTAATTTTCACATTTGCATTTCAATCTTTGGAAGGAAATGACTCTTGCCGGATGAAGATAAGAGCTCTGTACCACTATAATGAACCATCATTTTATCCCAATGCTTTGTGTCCATATGAAAATGAGGCAGGGAGGGGTGTGTGTGTGCGTGCATATGTGTGTGTGTATGGGGGTGTCAGAAAAACAGTATAGCAAAGTGTCAAAAATTGCTACAGACTTTTGAGCCCCTTATGAAACAAGAGGGGGTCAAAATAAATCTTCTGTAATGTAGTTAAGTGGATATCGGATTAAAAGATGAAAGCCTTACTCTTTGTAGAACAGAATGCCACATAAACTCAGTAAAAAAGTTCCTTTTATCTTATTTCTTTACTCCAGTTTTCACTCTCATGTAGAATTAGGGCACACATAAACCCGACAAAAAAAAAAAAAAAAAAGTAGGCTGGAGGCAAAGTGCTTACGATTATTGTTAGGAAAAATACGTCTTTGAGTTACAAAGTCCTGCATAAAATATATCCTTAATCCAATCGCCTTCAATCCAGTGGTTTTACATTCTCACTCTATGCTACTGAAACAGACTAGAAATTGTAGATGAAGCATTTGAATGTTGTTGATGTTAGTGGAACACCAGTCAGTGGGTCTTACACAAATAAAAGGTCTAGGACCTACATCAAAAGTTTTATTATTAAACATGTTTTTGTATATTATAAGTTAAAATATAAATCTTGTATTGCTGTTTCACAGTTTGCCTACTTTGATTAGCTACTCACCCTCAGTTGTGTTAATAATGGGACTTTTATTATGCTCTTTCCTGCTGAGCCATAATTCAGGTTGGAATTCTCCTCCACAAAGCACTCCAGGAAGATACTACCAGTCGGTAGGAATTGACATAGAAGAGAAACATTTGCTATCCCTTTTATAACCTCCTTCATTAAAACACATACATTAAATATTTATTTTGGCACAAGGATTTTTAGCATCAGTTGTTTTTCTTGACTCAGAATTTTGCCCTGAGAAAATACCTAAAAATATGATTGGCTCTCATCTCTGGAAAGTTGAAAGAAAGAAAAACTAAACCTTGTCATTATTTGTTTTTATTTTGTCTGCGTCAGAAAAGGACTTACTTGGGCTCAGGAGAGGGAAAGACCAGTACAGGGGCATGCATTAGAAGTAGTTAAAAAATATGGAAAATAAAAGCAAGTGCATACAGACACATACACTTGCAATAAATGGGCCACAAACTTCGAACTAGTTTGCTAGAAGACTATTTGTAAGGGTAGTATTGATCGATTACACAAGATGAAATAAACTGGTTAGTTAGGCAAACATTTATTTCTTCAGCTGTATATTGAGTATCAAATATATGCAGTGCTCTGTGCCAGACTCCCCAGGACATGTAGCAGTAAATAAGCCAGGGTGGTCTCTACCTCAGAGAGTTTATGCTCTCTCAGAAATTGCAAATTGTAATAATAATGATTTTTTCAGTGTTTACTGCATATGTGATAGCTGTTCCGCAGAAGAAACATAAATGACACCTTAAACCACATTATGAGGGGTGGGAGTCAGTGATGACTTATCTGAGGAACAAATATTGTGACGTCATTTGTTTTTATTTTAAATTTTTATATTTTAATATGCAAAGTTTAAAATATACATAAAATAAGAGGGAAGTGTTTGATGAATCCCCACATATCTATCACCCAGCTTCAAACATTATCAACTTTTTGCCAGTCTGGTTTTATCTGTTTCCTTTTATCTATCTATCTATCATCTATCTATCTATCTTTTAAAGCAAATCACCGAAATCATGCCATTTCACCCATAAGTGCTTTGGTATGGCTCTCTGATAAATAAGGACTTTTGTTTAAAACATAACCTCAAACAACAGCATTATAACACATAAAAAACAACTCTTAATATTATCTGGAACTCAGTTTGTCTTCAAATCTTCCCAGTTATCTCAAAAAGTGTCTTTATGTTTGGTTTGTTCAAATCAGGATTTGAAGAAGGTCCACAAATTGGTTGATATGATTCTCAAGCCTTTTGAATCTTCCCTCAACTCCTCTCTCCCACTTACTTGTTCGAGAAACCAGTGTATTTATCCTGGGGTGTTGTTCACATTCTAAATTAGGTAAATTATGTGCTAGCACTGTTGTATAACATGCTCCTCTATCCCCTGTATTTCTTTTTTTCTTTCTTTTTTAAGATTTATTTATTTATTTGAGAGCGAGAGAGTGCAGGGAGAGAGGGGCAGAAGGAGACGGACAGAGTCAGTCCCAAGTCGACTCCATGTGAGTGCAGAGCCTGACTCGGGGCTCAATCTTAGGAACCTGAGATCATGACCTGAGCTGAAACCAAGAGTCAGACGCTCAACCAACTGCGCCACCTAGGCACCCTTATCCCCCATATTTCTTATAAATTGGTAGTTAAGTGTAGATCCTTGAATACATTCAGATTCAATACTATAGGCACTAATACTACATATGCCTTGCTGGGTGCTTTTTTTGGTTCATATCAGTAGCTATTACATAAAGATGGGATGTCCCATTTGTAGTGAGATTACAGTGTGCCAAGACGTTCATGTATTTTCAGCCTGATCCATCCATTATGAAGTTTCCCATTCAACTCTTCACCTAATGATCATATATCATTAGGGCTTGTACAATTGTGATTTTTTACATTTTATCATCCCTTCTGTATTATTAGCTGATATTATTATCTTCTGAAAAATTTTCCATCATCCACTATTTAATTACCCCTAAATAATAAAGGAAAGGGAGGATATGTGCTTAATTCTTTCTCATTATTTACATATTTCAGAATAATAAAGAGTAGAAAGGGTGCTATAAGATGAAGCTATTAAAGTAAGCGAATCTTCAGTGATTCAGGGCCTTGTAGTCCACAATACCATTATTGGATTTAACTTTAAGGCCAATGTAAAGACATGTTATACATATAAGCCGCATGCTCATATTTGCAAAAATAAACTGCTCTGACTGCTCTGTGAAGAATGGTTAGAAGAAAGTCAATAAAAAACAAGAGTCTTATCAAGAGATGAAAGTAGTTTGTAGAGAGCCCTGGATATATTTGAGGGTGTGATTGAAAGTGGCTTGCTCAACTTTGAGTATTTGTTGCCATTCACTGAGGTAAGGAAGACTGAAGGAAAAGCATGGATGGGGGAAAGAGAAGTTGGATTTTTAATATGTCATTTGCAGTTTTTTGTGAGACATCCAAGTGGAGTTGTTGAGTAGAATCTTGGATATATCGTCCAGAAGCTTGGAGAGAGGTCTGGTCTAGAGATAGAAATTGGAGAGTCAGCAAAGTATACATGGCAGTGGAATTCATTGGAATAGATGAAATTGCCTGGGGTGGGAATATATGTAAGAAGGCTTGGACATGAAGCTTGAAAAACTCCCATCTCTCTCTGGAGGTTAGAAAAAGAAGTGTCATCAAAGGAGACTGATAAGGAATAGCCAGACAAGATGGAGAAAACCAGGAGAATGTAATCATTTTTAAGAAGGACCCAGTCACGCCTGGGCAAACTGCTGCTGAAGTCAAATGGAGATTTAAAAACCCTCCTTGAATTTAGCACCATGCAGATATTAGTGTTTTCAACTAGAACTATTTCAGTGGAACTCTGGTAGCAGAAATCTGACTGTGGTAGGTTGTGGTAGGAGGGAAAGGCAAGTACATGGTCAGCTATTATAAACAACTATTCTTGAGTGTTCTTGGTAAATAAAGATAAAACATTTTGGGTTACTACGAGACTGTCTGTTTATTGGTAAAATTATTATCATTTACCTCTTATTTCTACCTAAGAATTTTTTAAACTTTAGAATTTAGGAATATGCCTTCAGAGAAATTTATATTCCTGTATTAAACTATTCTGAATCCACTATCCATTAACTTACAGATTATTTTAAAGTTATTTTTTGTTGCTTGCCCCTGCCATATCTTCAGACTTTACAGTATACAGTTTTGTCATTGCTTTTAAATTTTATCATTTCAACATTTATCCCCTAATAACTTTGATTTACCAAACAGTTTGGGGTTTTGTTTTGTTTTGTTTTACTTTTAATGTAATTGATATGTTAAATTTGATAATATATGATAATGTACTATAAATTCGATATGGGTTAGAAGTATGCTTTCCATTCTTTCCAGTATCCACACTGATGACAGCCAATATTTTGTTTTTGTTATTTTTGTTGTTGTTTTAGTCAGGAGCACATTTGGACCTTGGGAATTATTCTATATCTTCTTAATAAACTCCTACACTTCTAAGATTGACACTTGGAGCTTGCAACGTATCACTCATAAATAAAACTTGCATAAGCTTGCCAGATCTTGTACTTCTTCCCCTGCACCTTTGTAGACCCAGGACCCATTGAATTAATTAATTTAATTAGTTCAAGCATTTATTGGAGAATAACTGTGTGCCAGACTCTAAAGATAAAAAGATCACTTGGGTTTAGACTACCTTCTGAAAGCTCATAATACACAGCAGAAGACAGATAAATGATGAGATAATTAAAACGCATTGGTATGGATTCCACTGCAGAGACATGTACAGCGTGGTGGTAGCAAAGAGAGAAGGAAGTCATCTACTGCAGAGTGGGAGAGGTGGCGGGGAGGTGGCCCGGCGGATCAGCTTTCACGGAGGGAAAAGGGAAGGGTTGCTGGTGCTGGTGGTGAAGCAGAGTACTGATGAGTAACACAAAGAATAATGATCCCTTCAGGGAGAGGTGATAAATTCACATTGGAGACACTCCAAATTGTTATTCATACATAGAAAGTGTTTAGTTTTTTGCAAAATATAATTCCATAGCATGCATCATAAGCTTGCTGCCATTTTGCCTGTCTAGAAGCTGCCACTTTCCAGTTAGATCTGCCCTACCCTGCCATTGTTACCTTCGAAGGCATGATCTCTCCTATCACTCTGAGGAATGGAGGGGCTCTCTCTGAAAGACAGCAGAAGCTATAGTATCTTCAAGTCACAGATGGGAATCCAGACTTACACACGAAACTACCTTTTGAAGATCAGTTACATCTGTGAACTTTTAAAAAACTGACAGTGAAAGAGTTTGGTCAAAGTTCGGCAAAGAAACCGTAAAGAAACCTTACTGCAGCTTAGGCCATTGCCTGGAAATGTAACAGCAAAGCAGAGCCTCTAGTGGCCAAGCTGGTCTTGCCTGTTGTTTGGAAATGGGGTTGCCTTTTGGAGGTTCTTAGAGAGTTTTGGGGGGAGTAAGAAAGGAAGGCTCAAGAGGGAGAGTCTGAGCTTCTTGTAAACAGCTGAGTCCTTCTTGACAGAATTTCTGTGGCCCTTAATTTAGGGATATATAAAAGAAAATTGCAAAGTGCTGCATATTTTTAAAAATGCTTTCTTATTGAATACATTGTCACATGCAGGAAAGTAATGAAAATAGCATATTGGGTGCTAAACATAAGTTTTTATTTGGGTAAATACACAGAGAATCAAAGATCTTTTTTTTTTTTTTTGAGTTTTCATGGCAGAATCTCCTGAGGGAACTAGAAGCATAACATTCATTTCAACTGACACCTGTGTAAAAACAGTCACAGGCCTTCCTGACTGAATGGAATTTTAACAAATTCTTTGGATTTCCCCTCCCATTACCTTTTTCATATTAAATAATATGTAATTAATTAACATGAATATTAAAATAATTGAATATAATAAAGTAGGGATTATTATTAAATACATATTATGCATATAAATATAAATAATATGTAATAATCAAGGTTATTACATTTTTGAACACTGTATTAATAATGTAAATAGGAACAGAACAAATCATGAGCACATTCTCATAGGGTTGGAAACATGGCCTGTCTTACAGAATTAAGTAAAATGTAAGCCAGACTGGGAAAATCAAAGTGACTCAGTATCTGAGATTGACAGCCCTTATTTTCAGCATTTTTAAGAAAAAATGCATTATTTAATTTTATGGTATTTCAATTATATTTTCTATATAAAGGCAACACAGGCAAGCCCAAAGAAGAGAGGAAAGAAGAAAACATTTCCCATCCTCAGACTGTTTGCTCTTTCAGTTTCCTCTACCCATTTTTTATTTTAAATTTGATGCTTTCCAAGATTACTGTCTTTTTCAGTCAAGGGTATTTTTCATTACCCTAAAAACTGAATAAAAGGGGGATGTTGGATATATAGACAATAATTATTGTAATGTGACTAATGCAGTAGTGGTTAGATAAGGTGATAGAGGAAGTAAAATTTTTAAAAAGTTATGCCTGCCATTTTTAATTCTGTAGCTTGACAGCATAAGTTTTCTTAAAATTGTTTTCTCATTGACAAAGAAGTCGCTTGAGTGGGCCTTCTTAATTATGTAAATATCAGGCAAATAAGAGTCAGGGTCTTTCACACCTGGTGTGGGAGCCTTTTGTCACTTTGCCAAAAACACACCCCTTGTCTTAGAAATCTAACTGCTCTGGAGGCAGGTGTGTGGGAGAGAATGGAGAACTGATTTGCATATGTGTTGCTTTCTGCATGGCAATCCACCAGATTCCATTGCTTCTCCCCCAGTTTGGCTGCCATAACAGAATACAACAGATTGGCTGGCTTAAACAATAGCGATTTATTTTTTTCACAGTTCTGGAGGCTGGACGTCCAAGATTAAAGTGCCCATGGGGTTGGTTTCTGGTGAGACTTCTCTTCTTGGCTTGTAGATTAGATGACCACCTCCTCACTGTGTCCTCCCAGGGCTTTTCCTATGCTTGCATATGCCTGGTGTCTCTTCTTATATGGACATCAGTCCTATTGGATTAGGGCTCCAGCTTTATGGCCTTATTTAACCTTATTACCTCTGTAAAGGCCCTATCTCTAAATACAGTCACATTGGGAGTTAGAGCCCCAACCTATAATCTTGGCAGGGACACATTCAGTCCATAACAGGTGGGATCGGGTAGCCTTATCCAAAGTCAGCTAGCAGGGAAAGGACACCGATGACAGGTTTCTGGAAAATAGGCAAAGCCAGGACTCAACAATAGGGCCTTAGGTTTTAAGAGAGGGCTGTTTTTTTTCACCCTTTGTTCCTAAATCTGGAACCCCTTGTGGGACCTGCTGATGTGTCCTAGGGTCCTGTTCTGGGGAAGAATGGCTCATCTGAAATGTGAGTGTGAATTAAGTGAACTGAGCCCTGAAGCCTAAGGGGGACACCATGGCAGGTCATACAAGAGCTGAGCCCACTTGGCTATTACCTTGGTAGAGAAGGAGAACCCACTGTCCTGTGCAGGGATGGTTTTCCATAATGACACCGAGGAATCAAGAGCAAAGCAGGGGCTCCAGTGGCCTAACTAATCGTCTTGGAATTTTGAAGTGGGGCTGGCTCTTGGGGGTTCCTGGAGAATTGGGGAGGGGGTATAAAGAAAAAAGACTCAAGAAGGGGAGGCTTAACTTCTTGCTAACAGAAATTTTACCACAAGCTGATGAATGAGGATAATACAAGTCACTGAAGAATATGAAAGGAGGCCAGATAAAGAGGCACCTGTCTCTGCTTTAGGAGGCTAGTTAAGTCCTCTTTATTTGTGAGCATAGAGATGGAAAAGAAGATGAGATGAGATGGAAAAGAAGAGGTAAAGACATTCCACCGTTCCAGGCAGAGCATAACCTCCTAGGCGTTAATACAGAGGGTGAATTGTGGGTAGGAATGAGACAGGGACTGACATTAGATATCTAGGCAACAGCCTGCTGCAGTAGTTCTGATCAAAACACAGTAGAGACTTGGGTAAAATAAAAGTCGTTGGCATTGTTAGTAAGTATTCGTGTTCACTGTGAAGATGGGTTGGAAGTGGTGACGGAGGACAGATGATTTCCTCACCCAAACTCCAAGCACAGGAAAGCAGTGATCTGGAAGTGATGTTGGGGAGCAAGCCAGAAACAGCTTGACTCCAGAGTCTCTGCTCTGATCCTTTGTCACACACACACAGACATGTGTATGCACACATGCATACATACACACACAGTTCTTTTGAGCAATGTAAAAGCAAGAGTTCTGGTGGTGACTAGGACAAAATAAACCTTTATTTTTATTCTTTAAGGATAAATAAAGTGATTTGTTCATTATGAAAAAATCTTTTAACTGTTTTATTAAACTTAATAATTATCTTTACATTTTATATTACATTTGAAGATAAATATGAGATTTTAAGCATTCAGCCACATATAATGCACTTTTTTCACAATTTTGACATATTAGTGTTAATTATAGAAAAGAAATTGTTTGATTTTAAAGAACAAGTAGATATTTTTGAAAAGCACAAATCATTCATTAAAAATCTTAATTACAATTATGTGACAAAATTAAATTCCTCTAAAATAGGCTTTTCTGTCTGGAAAATGGAAGTGAATTATTTTAAGAACTCCTAACTTAAGGCTAACATTTCATGGTAATAATTAATGATTAATATATAGTAGAATATTTTAGCACATTTTAAAATTAAAGAAGAGGTTGTTAGTTAAGTCAGCTTTCTGGATCTTACTCTTTCTTTTTACTTTTATAGGTAAACATAATAAAATGAAAAAAATAGTTATCAGATATTTCAATAAAGTAAAATGAAGATAGCATTATATATAACTATTACAGAAATGCATGAAATACTTCAACTATGCTTTGAAAGCACATGAAAATAATAATACTTCTGATTGCCTTTGGGCATTTAATATTATTAAAATTATGTAACTCAAGACATTTGCTGTATTTGGCTCATTGACATTCATCTTAAGAAATTCTAAAACATAAAATTAAAGTACTGATAAAGGTAAAATCAGAAAATAAGATGACCTAAAGCATTTATTTTCCAGAGTGTTCTTCTCTTAAAGTAATAAAAATAAAAACTACTGTGTTTAATTAATGTTCAAGTCATAAAGCTGTTCTGGGCAGTATTTTCCTCTACTGTGAACCTTGTAGCTTTCTCCTTTGCATTCATATCTCTAACACCTGATATTTATTGAGAGTTTACTATGTTCCAGTTACTGTTATAGGCACAAAGAATATAAAAGCAAACACATTCTCATAAGTTTCCCTCATGACAACTCTAGGAATATTATTTCTGTCTTGACTAATAAGGAAACTGAGGCACGGGAATATTAGGTACCTCGTTGAAGGTCACAAAGCAAACAATCATGAAGTTGAAATTAAGCAGCTTGACTCCAGAGAATTGTGCTCATCACCACATCATTTTCTCTAGTTTTCATGCAATGCCTCCTTCTTGATTAGGGCACCTGTTGTTTGCTACCATATTTTGATATCCTTTCACCTAACTGGGGTTGGGGGGGGAGGTGTCTTTTTCCTTTGCTAAAATACAAACAAGGAAAATATCTTTTATTTTTCATTAAAACCTTCTATTAAGTTTCATTTATACTGTAATTTTTTTTGTGTGTGAATTCTAAGGCTTCATTTCTAGCACAAAACTTTTTGGTTACTATGTGTAATTTCATCATTTATCTGGCCTTGTCCTGGAAAACATGTAACATCGTAACAGCCACCATTCACTGAGCATCCTGACTCCTCTCACTGTGCTTCATTTTACAGTTGAGGAAACTGAGGCTTAGATAACTTAGTAATGTAGCTGAGAAGTGACTCAGCTAGGATTCCCACTGAGAGTGTCAATCAGTCATGCTGACAATATCCCTTTAGAGGACACTTCTTTTTCCTGGGCACTACAAGAGTGATGGTTTTTTTTGTTTTGTTTTGTTTTTTTTATGTCCTCCTTTAATTCTCACCACATGCCTGAAGGGTTATTCTTACTTTATAGATGAAGATGTTAAATCTTAGAGTGTTTAGGTAGCTAACCTAGTCTGTTGCTAGTAAAGTCAAGCCTATAGGGTGGTAGGGTAATGGAGACACGATCTGTGATGAAAAGTGCTTTCGAATTCGGCTTTAACAGCTTAACAGCTCAGCAAATGTGGACAGATAACTTGCCCCCAATCATCTTATTGTCCCTTAACTTTCTTATCTGTAAAATGGGAGTGCTATATACTTGTTTCAGAGGGCTTGGGGAGCATTAGGGGAATGGAGCGTGGAGAAGAGTGCACAGAGTACGTACCGCGTAAGTAATATAAACATGACATCATCATCATCATCATCATCATCATCATTATTTTGTAGCCAGATTTTCTTCCGTCTTAAATCTCGCTTTGACCTTCTTTGTTTTTCTTCATTAGATTTCCTTAAGGTTTGAATGGCGAGAGAAATACTGGTCAATTTGTATGAATTTTGTTTAGAAAACCAGGGTCTTTTATAGAATTCAACATCCTTGATTAGAAGAATCTTTCAGCCAAACTTGAAGTGCTAAACCATTTGTGCTAAACCATTTTAGGTTTTAAAAAAGTTTTTTAGGCCTTGTTTGTCCAGTCTCATTCCTTGAAGGACTTGGGATGACTTATAAAAAAACCATGAAATATAAAATGATTCTTACTGAATTGTTCTCATGAGATCTCTATTCTCAGTCGGTTTTCTCTCTTTCTGTTTTATGGCCCATCCAGAACTGCTCAGTTCACTCTCTGAAGAAGAAATCAGAAAGTGCCAAGTGTTACTAAATCCTTTCTCCTGTGTTTTCAAAAAGTCACAGCATTGGCTACTTTCTATTGTGTATGCTTTTACAAAAATTCCTTTTTTAAAAAAAATCCAAATACATGCTTATCATTATTTTAATAAAACTTCCATTGGGCAAATGAATTGCATAGAACTGGAAAAAAAATAAAATTTGCAGTGAATGAAAGTGAACCAGTAGGTGCTACTGGTATTCAATAGGGGAGCTCTTAAAAAGTAGACCAAATGCAGAAGACATTTTTGCCGTTTTCAATTTGTGAGAAAATGATTTCATTAGCGGAGGAAAAGAGAGAGAGAAAACCATCAGTGGGAATGTTGGAGAATGCAGGCTCCTGAGGAGACCAGCAGAGAAGACAAACTAAGTGTACAGATGTAGATTAGGCCTCAGAAGAGGAGGGCATAAAAGGGATTTAATGGTGGGGTGGATTATAGAAATCCATGTAACAATGTTAAATAATTATAGTTCCAGCGGAGATCAAAGCGGTGCTGATTGAACGCCCTCAGGCTGTTAACACAAAGTATCTTGAAGGGGGCGGGGGGGGGGGGGGGGGGAGAAGCCTGCCTTGGAGATTGGTCATCCTGGGCAAAGAGTATCTGTGATCTAAAGAAGTTCCAACTCTATGGAAGACACCAGTTGTGGGGGAGGAAGGATGGAGGAGGGAGCCTGTAAGGGAATTTCTTCCTCTGGAGCTCAATATTAAAAGGGACTTTTGGTGCTGTTTGTAAGTTGGCTGAAAATGCTCAAAAGTATGTATGCTTTCTTTTGGAGGGTGGAGAAAAGACATTTACTCAACCATATCACAGATATCAGTGGGACATTCTATAATTGAATTACTTACCATTCTTTATTGTTCTCTTTGAGGAAAATCTTACTTTCATCACATATACCAGAGTGATATTGACTGTAGGTAAGTTTAACTGAAAAGAAACTTGTTTCTGGAAGATACATTTATCTGCAAAAGGAGCAAAAAATATCTTCACTGTCAAGGAGAAAAAAAAAGTGAGGTTACATCCATACATGCGGATTTGTTTGATTTTGTAATGTCTCCAAGACATTATAAAATACAGAATTATAAAGCAGTTGAAATTAGTTAAAAAATGAAACAATTAAATTAGCCCCAGTCACAGTGTTTTGGACAAATTTACTGTAGAACCATATACCTACATCTATACCTGTATATTAAATGATAAAGGAAAGAGGGAAGCTCATTTCTATACCTTACAAAGATGCATCTTTACTTTTCAAAAAATAAAATCCTTTATTATTTCTAAGTCTCTAAAAATGCAAAACCAACAAATATTAAAGCGATGTTTATAGAAATTATAAATCTGTACTTTATGTTATCCATTTAAAATATATCTTTGACATCCATAGTTGAACTATGTAGTTGACATAACAAATTGAATTATATAGTTGAAAAGCCAACTATTTACAAATGCTTTTTTGTGACGCTGGATATTGTGGCTGGAATTTCACTTGGGGAAGATTAAAGATGCTTCAGTAAGGCACATGACATTTCTACTGCAATGGCAGTTTTAAGATTTAGGATGTGTGGGATTGAGCTAGCCACCTCATTTTGAATTTTGAAAACCTTTATGTTAGGAGATAAAATATTTGATAATAAATATTTATGCATTGCTTAAGAAGTTGGTGATGACTTCTTAAGAGAAAATTGCTTTTAGATAGACAAAATCTGAATATTTTTATTAGAATAATTTAATAAATTTTCTAATTAAAGTACATTTGCCTAAACATTCAAAAAGGGTGTTTTGAGAACGAAGACTTTCTGCTGTATGTCTTCTTTTGTAGGAAATAACCAATATTAGTGACAGTGCCTCATTAAATATGTGTGATGAATGGTTTAACTTCATGGCTTTTCTTAGGTAGAGGTTTTATGACATTACATTTAATTTTTAATATTTTAATATGAATGCATTTTCTTTGCCAAACTAATTTCTGTTTTTATGGGAGTACAGATGTGTTAGCTGTAACATCTTTTCTCATCTGTGGAAAACATCATTTCTCATCTATAAAACATTATTTTAAAATCATATTCATGTGGTATTGGAGAAAATGATAAGAAACTATAGGATTAAACGCTTATAATGAATACATATTGAATATTCTCAAAACTGTTTAAAACAACAATAAAAATATAAATTAAGACAATTTCTACAAGCTATCAGCTAATTATTAGTCAATTTTATAGTTTCCCACACATTTTTATGTAGGATGTCAGTAAGGTTCTAAAGCTGGTCTTATATATATTTAACCACTGAGTAATTGGGTTACTTTATATCTGTATCTTTTCATTGTGCCTTTCTATTTACATGTTCACAAAACCCTTTCTCTCATTATTATTTTCATAGGCTTTCTACTCCACAGAGGTTTATAAAACACAGAAGGAGTTCATCATCTGCCCAGGTCACCCATACTGAAATGTCATTACTTTAGATTGTAACTCTACTTTTGTGTTGTTTAAAGTGATACCATTTTACCCCACATATAATTACATACTTGAGAGTAAATGCCAAGTGAAATTATTTTTTAAATTGCCTTATATTCTTATTTTGAGGACTTTTTTGTTCTCAAAGACAGGAGACCACATGGCTATTGATGAGTTCAGCATCAAACCAAAATTCTGAAATTATAATTATGGAAAAAGAAAAGCCTAGAATGTTTATTCATACAAAACTGGGTTCAAGCCCTGGCTCGATGTTCCATTACTTATTCGGTGAATGACTTTGGAAATTTTCTTACTAGCTCTGAATTTTAGTTTCCTTCCATGAGGAAGGCTTCATTCATTTCCATGAATGAAGCCTACCTCATAGAAGTGCTGTGAGCATCAAACAGGGTCGGATGAAACTCTGTATTTCTTCCCAGCCACGATGCAAGTGTGGGGAGATGGAGGACTCAGTAGGGATTGTCCAGCACCTTTACCATTAAAGACAGATGATAGCAGAGTATGGGGAGAGAATTCTGATGATTCCTAAATATATTCCTCATCCTTCAACTCTTTTACCAATGTGAAAAATAAGAATCTTGGAAGGAGAGTGATTTTCTCTAAGCCACTTCATGTCTCTGATCCTCAGTTTTCTCACGAGTAAAAGAGGATAATGATACCTATTATACTCAAAGCATGGCTTAACTAAAGGGAAGCACAATTTGTGTATGCTTGACACGTAGACGTACTCAATTATTGAATTATGTCGTTCTCTTTATCCGTATTGCCGTCAAAGACTACTGGTTCTCACTGGCTTTTAAATAATATTCAGCCCAGTGGGTTAGTAAATATTTACTGAATTTCTGTATATATGATGGGACTTCTACTGAGCAGTGAGAGTAGTGCAGTCAACCAAACAGAAGCAATCGCTAGCCTCATGGATGTTGCACTCCACTGTGAATTGTCTACAATCCATTTAATCACCATTAATATAAAACATTTTTGAAACAGTGTTGATTTTAATGGTTGCAAAAGTAATACATCTAATCTCTGAGAGACCATATGCTTTCCTGGAAGGAAAAGGTAATTTGGCCATCGTCTCAACCTCGTGTTTTCAATTTTTCTCACTTTATTTTACTACCCTCAGTACCTTCTTAAGGGAGAATCTCTCCCTTCCCCATCACCACTTCTGTCTTCAACATCACTCAAATCCCTCATCTCCTTGCTCTTTGCTGGGCTCTCTCATCACTCCCCACAGCTTTATCTTCTTTGTTCAACAAACCCGACTTCGCCTCTAGCGCCCAGGCCTCCTGCTTACTCCACTCTCTTTACCTTTTAGCCAGGCACTTTTTCCTCCATTGTCACTTGCTAACCTCATGTTTCCCTTAGGAATCTTGTCAGTGTTAGTCAACATCCGCCTTCCATTTTCTGGCTTTCCTTCCACAGGACCTCCATTATCCCTAGCTACTTCATTGTACTTGGGATCATCACCTTGCTGTAACTTCACGGCTACCTCTGCCTGAGGGATCATGTCCTCCTTCACTTGTGTCAACCTTGCATATGGCCACACTTCATTCCTCTCCATTACCCAGAATCATTGCCACACTCAGAAATTCCCTGCTCTGGTTATCTTGTTGATAACCACCCGTGCATTTCCTGGCAGCCTCACTGTGGAGCCTGCAGAACTCCTGGGTTCAATTTCCAGTCTTAACTCAGTCTCAACTCTGCAACCTACCATTTCAACATTATGCAGAGTCCTTTGTGCCTTCAGTGGCTTAACCTCTGTGAATCTGGCTTATCATTGCCTCACTATGAGGGTGAGGAATAGACAGTCTCTATTCCTTCTACTTAGAGCACCTGGAAAAAAAATAGTTTACATGGATTAAGTAAGCATTTATTACGTATTAGGCACTGTGCCAGACATTTAATAAGCAGCATTTCAGGGAATCCTCTTAACATCTAAAGACCCAAGAAAGTCTTATAACTTCATTGGCATCATTTCAAATTTAAATGATTCCTGATTACTATATTTATTTCCAGATAACCTTATGTGTAAATCCCCACAGTGGTTGTTCTTAAACTCACTGACCTTAGAACCATTAATTCTTTTTCCTTTCCTCTCAACTTCTCTGCTGAATACAGAGTACTTATTATTATTTTTTAATGTGACAGATTACTTTATGAAAAACCTTTCAAAATTAAAAACTCTCCTTCGTCCCGTGGAATGGACTGGGGAGTGATGTAGAGGGAACCGCCTCAGGGTGTGTAAATCTGGAAATGCTGTAGCTCAAAGGTGTTGTAACTACTTTGATCATGGAGCCATGCCACTGGATATTCTTTCCTATTATCTTTGCCCGGTTATATAATAAGTTTTTGCTAACTTCAAGGTGAATCTGCTTTAATGTTGCTTTTAATTTTCTCAGTATGATCTCCAGTATTTCATAGTGCTCACTCTCAAATTGATTGCAGTTTGTGATTAAAAGAAAATGACCTCACTATTACCTGAGAATTTCCTATAATGTGGAACTTGTTTCACATCTCCTTACCCTTTCTTATCCTTCCCCTTTCTCTCAATTCCCTGTCCACATTTTTATCACAGAGTATCCCATTTTCCTCCTCTCTTCAATTTCCACCTAGCTTATTTCTTTTCTACCTGCCCATATCTCTCCAGCTCATGGATTTGTCCCTGCGTCCACACAGTCAACAAATATTTATTGAGCACTTATAATGTGGAGGGTTCTGAAGTCACACTGCCTGACTTCAAAACTGGCATTCTTACTTCCAAGCTCTGAGAATTTGAGCAAGCCCCTTAATTTCCATGTACCTCAGTTTCCTCACCTGTAAAACAGAAATAGTAATAATTGTATGAAGAAGAAGTGAGGGGGCATCCCGGTGGCTCATTTGTTTAAGTGTCCAACTCTTGGTTTCAGTCATGATCTCAAGGTCGTGAGATTGAGCCCTGCCTCAGGGCTCTGTGCTCAGCAGGGAGTCTGCCTGTGATTCTCTCCCTCTGCCCCTCCCCCCTGCTCGCACACATTGTCTCTTTCTCTGTTAGCCTGGTGAGGGGTATTAAAGAGGGCACGTGCTGAATGGAGCACTGGGGGTTATACGCAAACAATGAATCATGGAACACTACATCAAAAACTAATGATGTAATGTATGGTGGTTAACATAACAAAATAAAAAAATGTTAAAAAAATAAAATAAAATAAGTAAATAAATCTTTAAAAAAAAATAAGGGAGAACAGCCAGTTTGTTGTGTGAATATACTACATCTTAGTGAGTTTTAAACATTTTACCTGTGTTAACTCTAGTCTCATAAAACACTGGGATATAGGGACTGTTCTTAATCTCATATTTTATTTATGGGTTTATATATTTTCATAATTTGCCTGATATCACAAAGCAGCCTAGCTCCTCTGAGAGTTAAAGGAGCACATTCATGCCAAGTGCTTAGCAAAGTGCCTGGCACAGAATACGTGCTCAAGGATATTTAGCTATTATAATTATTATTGTCATTATAAATATTCCCATTTTACTACCAAGTAAGTATTAATGAATATTAGCTATGGTTGTTATAATGATGCTATAATAAGGCATCATGCTATGTTCCCTGAGTGCAAAAGATATGTCAAATATAATGGCTGTACTCAAGAAGTTTACAATCCATTAAAGAACCTTAAAACTCTTGTTTTCTTTCTCTTTTTCCCTTTTTTCTTCTCCTTCTTTCTCTTCCTCCTTCTTTTTGTCTTTCTCCATATTCCCCCAAATAGAAGCTTGCTTGTGGAGAACCTCTTCTTAAGTTCTGCACTGATAACCTCTGTTTATTGCTTGGATTTCAGTTCTGACAAGAGCTGAAATGCTACTTCATTATAACTCTGTCAGTACTATTGCTAAATTCTAATGCACCTGCACAGTCACTCTATCATAAAAATAATTTAGACTAAACTTCCAGGATTTGACCTTCTCACGGAATCATTTGGATTATTACCCAAGACCCCAATTTTCTAGGCCAGTGTTTCACAAAATGTGGTCAGTGGACTACTTGAGCACCACCCCAGAAAAACTGAATCATAAAATCCATCAAATTTTTATGGACAGTGATCTTTGAGAACTTGCATAGGCACCTGCAAAATATTGGAGGCCAATGAGCTTTAACGGCCTTATATTTCATTTGATACATGTGAGAAAATAAGTAGATCTTAAGTACCCCAGTATACCTGCAAAGAATCAGAACAATATTTATTGCATAGTTTTACACATAAGCAGAGTTATCCCTCTCTTATTATTTGCTTGGAACTACCAAATTAAAGCATAAAAGCTACCAGGGAATCTGAAATAACTAAGTTATCAATCCATTGCTTCATCCAAGTAAATATTCCTACTGGTTTACTTAATAAACATATTATTTTCAACCAGTATCACAGAATGCATTTCATGGAATTGTTAAGGGTTAGAGTTAATGCAACTTAATCTCTATAACTGGAGAACAATCTAAATACAAAAAAACCTGACATGGTACTTCTAAATACCTCTTGTATTTTGTGTCCCTTTGATTTCACTCACTCGCAATAAGCCCTTTGTCTCCTACCCTAGACTGACCTATTTTACAAGATCCAAATCAGCATCTTCAGTGATCTTTCTCTTTCCTGGGGGGCCCCTTTGGCAACAGTAGTTCATACAGTTTACTTAGTAGTGAATCAAATACCATTTTGTGGCATTTTATCTCTTATTCTTATAAACTGATGTTTACAATCTTGTTTTAAACATTTTATGTGTTTATATCTTATCTCCCTAACTAGCTGACCACCTCGTTATATCCCCAGTGGAGCTCAGTGGAGTGTCTCAAACACAATAGATGCCCAGTGAATACTTAGTGGTTTGATGTATGTTCAGTTTTAGTAGTTAAGGAGGAAAGAAAAGAATCAACTGTGCCACAGATTACTTGAAGAAAGCTAAAGACAAGGTTTAAGTCCACAGAGTTAAGATTGCTACTGTTACAATCTTTTATATTTAAAAGGAACCCCTGGGCGCCTGGGTGGCTCAGATGGTTAAGCATCTGCCTTCGGTTCAGGTCATGATCCCAGGATCCTGGGATTGAGTGCCGCATTGGGCTCCTTGCTCAGCGGGGAGTCTGCTTCTCCCTCTCCCTCTGCCTCTCCCCCTGCTTGTTCTCTCTCTGTCTCTCTCGGAAATGAATAAATAAAATCTTTAAAAAAAAAGTAAAAAATAAAAGGAACCCCTATAGGGTAATAGAATTAAAGCAATGCATTTCTCTCTCCCTTCCAAAGCCTTTAGAAATATAGGCACTCAGACTGGAAAATTACTTTGTATTAATGCGTTTATTACCTATTATACAACATATATATATATATACACACACACACACACATAAACATACATATATATACACACACACAGACACATATTCACACCTGTGCAATTACGCTAGCTTTTAATAGTGGGGAGAGAATCTAATTGACTTTATTCTTTGGTTTTGCAGCTTAGATTGGAAAAGTTCCAAAGCACTTATGGGGCTCTGCTGCCTTAAACAGGCTACCCTGCCATATGGCAGTTTTACTGTGGTGGTTTAGTTCTAATTGATTTATATTAGATTATGATGATATACTTGGTAGTCCATTAACAAAGTGACTAAGCTGGGTATGCTCCTGTATATAAGGGACTTCTGGATATGCTCCTGTCTAAAATCCAAAGGTTTTGTTTCTCATTTTCTGTTTCAGTCTCTCTGTCTCTTTGATTCTGTGTTTTTATATCTAAACCTTTTATGCCAGGGGAAATGTTATACAATAGAAATATATCCTGAATCACTTTGCTCTAAGGTTGGCAGAGAGTTATGCTCACAGCCTTTGGTCTTCAGTCCAGCATTCAGCAACAGCTAGTTCTCAATTACTCGTGTTGACAAGCATCAGGAAGCATGTAAATCCACCATGAATTAAGTAACTTAATGTCAACCAACAGTTTAAAATCATATCAACATTTTAAACTGAGATGCTGATGGGAAGCAAGTTTAGAAGATTTGTGATTTGCCTCCTTTTTTCCTTTTTTCCTTTTCCTATCTCCTCATGTCATTGCTAAGTAAAAAAAAAAAAAAAAAGACCAAGAGGCAACCAGCATAAAACTACCCTTAAATATTAAAAAAAATAAGAACTCTATGTAAAACATACATAATTTATCTTCTTATAATCTCATTTTTAGTAAATCATTATTAGCTGTTAGCTAATATGCAATTATATAACGATTTGCAAATCTAATAGGTGAATATTTAAAACCAGGGCAATTAAAACAATCAAGATTAGCTGAGTTAAAAAATAAAATGAATAAATAAATAAATAAATAAATGGTCATATGGGAGAATGTGGCTTTAAAAATATCCATCCTGGGTGAAAACCCTTTTTCTCAATTCAGTTAGAACAGCTTCAATTTCTTCTTCTTTTATTTCATCTCAGCTTCCTGGGCCTGTTGCCCTCAGGGGAACCCACTGCCTGAGCCTGTGGGGTTCTCAGAAGCACCTCATTCTGTGATTCAGTAGTCTGTACCGATTCAGTCAAAATAAAAGAACATCCATATAAGCAAATAAAATGTGGATTTAATACAAAGTTCCTGATTTATTGAAAAACATTGGCTAAAAGTACTTCATTTCTTTTACTGCTGCAATAAAGTGATTTTACAGTTAGTAACATAACTTCCAGGAGTGACAAATTTGGTACTTAAAAAATATTTAGGTTAAAAAAAAAAACCTGTCACTTCTACTAAGTCATTTTTAGAATATAATCATTTTAATTCTTCCCTCTCTCTAATTTTATAACCAGAAGACAACCTTTCCAAGGAAAATCCCTAACCTCTAGTAAAGAACCTTTCGGCTTCTTATTGTTACGATCCTCAACCAATGACTAGTGAAGTTATGATTGACCTGGAAATTAAGAAACACTTGGGTGCTTCTTCTTGGTACTCTGTGCACATAATAAATAAACACCATCAATTTTAAACAGCTTGAATGTACAAGTTTAAAATAAAACCTTTGATTGTTAGCAGAGATTAAGTGTTTGAACTGCTCAGTGCTTGTGATTTGCTGAGGAAATATTAAGTGTCCAGTCATAATACTACAGCCAAAGAAAATTTACAAGTGCCAAAAGATTTAAGCTGAGGAAGAAACTGTCCTAGATTTAAGATAATTTTGGATATGCATGGTTAAAAATTTCATGAAACTGAAAGGTATTATTAACAGTGTGTCTGGAAGTGATTAGTGAGTAGTTTTTCACACGAATGAGTGGTGAAACAAAATTCTTCTGCCACCGTTAACTTTTAACAGCCGGGATTTTACCAGTTTGCTTATTGATTTAGAGAAATGTCTGTTATCTTGCAAGGCAACTTTCATTTTTTGCGTTTAATTTTGGAACTTGTTTTTTAAAATTTTGGAGCTTCAAAACTGAGCCTTGTAAAGACAAATTAAGAAAGTGTTGCTCAAAATGAGGTATCTATCATAAATACATATGGGACTTTATTAAAACAGTGGATAGCCAGACCCTTTAAAAAAAAAAAAGATTTTATTTATTTATTTGACAGAGAGAGAGAGAACACACGCAGGGGAGTGGCAGACAGAGGGAGAGGGAGAAGCAGACTCCCCACTGAGCAGGGAGCCCTATGTGGGGCTTGATCCCAGGACCCCAGGATGGTGACCTGAGCAGAAGGCAGATGCTTAACCAACTGAGTCACCCAGGCACCCCCCCCCTTTTATTTTTTGCTAGACATTTAGAGTCAGAATTCCATGGAATGACTTTCAAGATCTTGGTATTTCTTAAAACCTCTATCCAAGATTTTGATGTGTGCCTAAGAGTCAAAAGCATGTGTCAAATATTTATTCTGGATAATGCCGTGCACACTATTTTGAAGGGCAAATCTGACTTCTAGTTGCTCTCAAAATGGTTCTCCTCAGAGCCATTTAATTGCCTCTCCATACTCCTCCATCTTCCTCATAGCACTCACTGTCCTTTTAGTGTTTTGGACAATTTTCTCTCTTCTCCTGACTGGAAGTCCTGTGGCATGGGAGCCTTGTTTACTTCACTTCCAGTGTTATTAGTGGTGATGAGCATAGGGTTTGATCCAAAATAGGAAATCCATCAATTTTTAGCCAAGGAATGTAGAACTTAACATTGTTTCTTTGCATTTAAAATGTGCCTTTTAAAATTAGCATGCTCAAATAGTGATTTGGCTGAAGAGTGGGGTAAGGATGGGGTAGGGGGAGTTGGGGGCACAGGAAGATGGTCATTGTAAGCACTCCAACTTTCACATGTGAGTCTGCATCCCAGCACAGGGCATCTCAGCGTTCAGCCCTTTGACATTACACACGTCAGTTAAGAACTGAAGACTGAACTGAAGTGAAAACTCTCCATTCTGTCTTTATTTGTTCTCACAGCAATGAAGTTACACTTTATACTCTACACAGAAAAAAACAGGGAATTTTTATTTTTAATAAAAACATAATGAAGTGACAGTGATAAAAGTGTTCTTCTAGGGTGCCTGGGTGGCTCAGATGGTTAAGCGTCTGCCTTTGGCTCAGGTCATGATCCCAGAGTCCTGGGATCGAGTCCCACATCGGGCTCCCTGCTCCTTGGGAGCCTGCTTCTCCCTCTGCCTCTCTCTCTCTCTCTGTCTCTCATGAATAAATAAATAAAAACTTTTAAAAAAAGTGTTCTTCTACGTGATATATATTCAGCTGGTAGTGGGATTTTGGTACATTTTTCAAGAATGTTGGAAATTGGTTAAGTTGCATTTAACATTGAACTATAATAAAATAATTTCTGTCAGTTGATTTCTTTCTGATGACCATCATCTAGGCAGGAAATGAAAGGCTGTCCACCATAAGATTACCAAATTAAATCGTATTTTGTGAGTGGAAGAAATAAAATGTTTTTACAGAAGAATACACAGTGATTTTCTAAAACTTTCGCCTATGACATGGCTATGAGTAGTGATCTCAAAAAGCATAGCATAGCAATGATTATGGGCATTTATAATGGCTCCCTCGTTGTATCAATGTGGAAACGTAGATCCAAATAATTTGTGTGACTTTCTCAAGGTTATATGTAACCTAGTTAGGGAAGATCTGAGGCTAGAAACTGGGTCTCTAATACACTTTAAAGTCTTTCCATCAAACCACTGCTCTTGAGTTTTCTGTGTCTGGGTCATTCAGGATTAAAGGTTAGAGTCATCACTTCTTTCCTTAAAGCACAATACAATTACCTCAATAATAAGAGTTGTTTAATTTTGGCTCCAGAGGAAATGAATTATTTCAATAATAAGAACATGGAACTCTGATCCAAATTTGCAAAGCAGCAATGAGTCATTTGACATAACTCTAATACATTGTTTTTCTAATTAGACATCTTCCATTTAAATGCTGTTAAACATGGGAATTGAAGTCAGCACACCTCTGTTCAAGTGTCAGCCCTCAGCCTTATACTTCTAGCAGTGTGGTGTTGAATAATTGTTTTAGCTTCTCTAGTGTAATGTTTCATTTATAACATAAAATATCACTTAAAACTGATGAAGATTGAATGATAATGTATGTTCAAATGCCTCTGTAAACTATATTGTTAAAATACTATACAGATTTGTCTTAAAAATCTAAGTTTCTATGAATCTAACTTAATGTATAGGAGTGGAATGTGTCAAAAGGACTTACTATCCTCTACTTTCCTCAAGTGACACTGGTAACACTACTCAGACCTGTGAGCAAAGGGTAGCTAAATGATATGCCTCTTAATGGTCCTGATGCCTCATGGGAATGATCAGGGTGGGTTGGGAGCAGAGTTTTGTCACGTACTCTTACAGTTTGAGGCTGCTTGATAGAAATCTATATGCTTTCATAAGATCTGAAATAAAATTGGTAGGCACCATTAAGGACACCGATAATGAAATTCCCAAGCATCATCCCTGTGAATATTAACTCTCCTATTATAGTGTTGTTTTTAGGGACTGTGAAATCTCTTTTTTTTAAAGATTTTATTTATTTGAGAGAGAGAATGAGATAGAGAGAGAGAGCACGAGAGGGGGGAGTCAGAGGGAGAAGCAGACTCCCTGCTGAACAGGGAGCCCGATGCGGGACTCGATCCTGGGACTCCAGGATCATGACCTGAGCCAAAGGCAGTCACTTAACCAACCGAGCCACCCAGGCTCCCCTAGGGACTGTGAAATCTTAAATTTTGTGTCATGTTCTTGGCTGACATGATAATGGTGAAGTCTCTTAGGGGCTTCCTCATACTCTGAGGTTAGTTTTACATTGACTCAATTTTAGGATACTCAGATTGAAGTGAACATTCAGATTGATATGTGGAAGCTAGTATCATTGTGAGGGAAATGGACAGATGTTCCATTTTTTTATTTACTTACTGTCTTTTAAAACTGGGGAAAACAAATTTTTTTTAAAAAAGCTGGGTTTTTCTTTGTTATTTATTTATTTTTTTTTAATATACAATGGAATTCCCCCTTAGGGGAAGGACAGAGGTTTTTTATTTTTTTGTGTTTTTTTGGTTTTTTTAATTGAACAGAGAGAAAGCAGCACAAGCAGGGGGAGCAGCAGAAGGAGAGGGAGGAGCAGGCTCCCCACTGAGTGGTGAACCCACGCGGGACTTGATCCCAGGACCCTGGGATCATGACCTGAGCCAAAGGCAGACGCCTAACTGACTGAGCCACCCAGGTGCCCCTAAAAAGCTGTTATTTGAATTTTCCCCAATAGATCTTGCTTTTTTGAGACTCTAAAACTTTTGAGGGCAGGAATGTTTTAAAAAATGTAAATGTTACTCTCATCTACTCTCATCTGGATCCTGACGCTGTGCCTAATACATAGAAGGTAACGGCCAAAAAGGTGTTCTTTCTACTAAGCCTTTCAAATAATGTGGGAATTTCTATAGTCATTAATTTTAAGAAAAATGCAACTCAGTGACAGCCTGTGTGGCCATTTAATGCAAGCGTTCTTGAAGTGCAGTGGCTTAGAGTCAGTCATTATAAACAAGGAGGAAATTGTTGGAAGCACTTGTTGCATTTCTCTTTTTGCAGTTCATTGGCACCATCGTTATTGGAAATAAAAGAATGTTTGACACTTCTGGAAGTAAAAACCATTAGAAGTTTATTTGAGAGGATCTACAGCATTGCTTTTCTATAACCTGATGCTACGTAGTGAAACATGTTTACAAAAACTCTGACTTCATGCTTGGCGGGCTTTTTTTGGAACGACAGCTAGTGCTTTGCCCCTCTTAGAATATAAAATTCAACCAATTTTTCTGTAGATCAGATAATCTGATTGTTTTAGTCTCGTTCTGTTTCAAAGCTGCTTTTATGACAGTGCATAAATCAAAACACTGCCATGTTGGTGAGTCTCTTGAACTCCCCATTGAGCATTAAATAGTGTGGTAGATAACCACAAGCTGTAAGCTCAGTTATTACTGTGATAATCTTTTGAGACTGAGTGATTATGGTAGCACATTGTTTTTTCGTCAGTGGCTTTCTCAGGTAGCTGCTCAGAGTTTCATTTGACTAATGTAAATTTTAAATTCTGTTTCATGATTTGCAAGGGAGTGGGGAGCAGGCCCGTATCTTCTGCCCCGCTCTCCGAACTGCATGGTTTGAAAGAAAAGAGCAAAATTTATCCAGAGAGCAGTGATACCTTATCTAATTTGCCACTTCTTTCTTCCTTTCAAAATCATTTCATCTTCCTATGCCTGCATTCAAGCACATACCTTCCACTCACACGGCAGTTACATTGCACAATGTGGCACCTACTAATCTAACTCTATCTAAAACATCTCAGGGACTATACCAGTATCGCTGTAGATTCCAGGTGCGTGTGTTACTGCAGAGAAAATAAGTTCTGTGGGATTCCATTTCTATTCTTTCTTTTTATTTGAATCCTTACTACCCACTAGAGTTTTATTTTCCTCTGTGACCAGCAAGTATTCATCGAGCTCCTACAATGGGTAGTACTAGACAGTCTAGCACTAGACTAGAAGGTGAAAATAATTTTTAAAAAAGCATATTCTGGGGGAAAAAGGCATATTTTGCAAAAGTTTTGAAAATGGTCCTTCTGGGGGAGAAAAAATATTTTCATAAGTAATAACTGCATGCATTTAGTGAATGATGACACTATGGGGTTACATTCCCCCAAAATTCAGTTCAGAAAATGCGTGGAAACAAAGGTCAGAGTAAAAGTCCTCTGGGAGAACATATTACATAATACGTTCAGTGTAAGAAGAATTTTTTTAAAAACGTGGCTTCCTTCAGTTTTCATCATTGGTTTTGCCATTCTCTTTGTCTGCTAGGCCTGCCATAACAAAATACCATAGAATGATTGGCTTAAGTTAATTTCTCACAGTTCTGCAGGCTGGAAATCTGAGAGGAGAGTGCCCCATGGTTGAATTCTGGTGAGGGCTGTGTTTCTGGCTCACAGAAGATCATATTCTTATTGTATGCTTCTATGGCTTTTCCTCAGAATGAGTGAGTACAGTAAGAGAAAGCTCTGATTTCTCTCCCTTTTCTAAGGACACTGATCTTAACAGATAGAACCCTACCCTTATGAACTCATTTAACCTTAATGACTTCCATATGGCCATGATCTCCAAATACTGTCACAGTGGGAATTAATACTTCACCATATGGATTTTGGAGTGACACAGTTCAGCCTATAGCAGCCACTGGTGGATCTGTCCAGAAAATGACATCAATGTAGTAAGATTGTGTCTTAAGTAGGTAAGTAAGCATCTAGTTGTTGCTCAGATAAGAATCACATTGCATGGATTTGTCAAATTTTCTCTTGTTTCACTAAATTTTTGCTTTACGTATTTTGAGGCTATGCTATTAAGTGCATACAAGTCGATTTTTATTTCCTAGTGAACTATTACTTCAATAATCAATTCATTACTATATCCTTAAAAAATGACTTTTTCCATTAACTGTTTACTCTAAAAAATGACTTTTTCCATTAACTGTTTACTCTGATATAGTATTTTTCTTGTAGAATTTCTCTATTCCCTGATCTTTTTTTTAAACACAATTTGGTTTTTGAGCATTTTGGCAATTATAACATAGTTGCTATAAACATCTGCTGTAGATTGAATGTTTGCTACCCACACCCCATTCATATTTGTTGAAATGGTAACAGCAAGGTGATGGGTATTAGGAGGTAGGGCCTTTGCGTGGTGAGTAGGTGGTGAGGGCAGAACTTTCCTAATTGGGATTAGTGCCCTAAACAAGAGACCTCAGAGAGCTAGTGCATTCCTTCTGCTTGTGCAAGATGACACTGAGAAGACTGGCATCGATGAGGAAGTGGGCCCTAAACCAGACACCATATTGCCTGGTACCTTGATCTTAAGCCTTCTCCTCTTCCCAAACTGTAAGAAATAAGTGTTTGCTGTTTTTAAGCCACCTTGTTGGTAGTAGTTTTGTTATAGCAGCCTGAACGAACTAAGACAAAGTCCATGTGCAGGTTTTTGTGTGGACATATATTTTCAACTCCTTTGGGTAAACACCAAGGAGTGTAATTCCTGGATTGTATGGTAAGAGTATGTTTAATTTTATAGGAAACTGCCAAACTGTCTTCCAAAATGGCCGTGCCATATTGTTTTCCCAACAGCAATGAATGAGAGTTCCTGTTGCCAGCATTTGGTGTCAATGTTTCAGATTTGGGTCATTCTAATATGTGTAGAGTGGTATCTCATGGTTTTAATTTGCATTCCTCTGATGTCATATGATGTGGAGCATCTTTTCATGTGCTATCTGCCATCTGTATGTTTTCTTTGGTAAGGTCTCTGTTAAAGGCTTTGGCCCATTTTTAAATCAGGTGGTTTGTTTTCTTATTGGTGAATTTGAAGAGTTGTTTCTATACTTTGGAAAGCTCCCTTTATCAGGTATGTCTTTTGCAAACATTTTCTCCCAGCCTGTGGCTTCTCTTTTCATTTTCTTGACATCTTCTGCAGAGCAGAAAATTTTAATTGTAATGACTCATTTGCCTTTAAATTTCCTTATTTTAGATGTTCCTCTTGAATGTAGCATACAAGGAGTTGTTTTTTTTTAAATTAAATTCAGATTCTGTATTAACTGGGTATTTCTTCGTTTGCATGTATTGTGAGTATAGGTCTACTTCTATTTATTTCTACCTTATAATTTTGTATATTATAGATCATTTGATTCTTTTATGCACTTTTTTCACATACTTATTTTTTTTGGTCAGCTTCTTAAAAATTCCTTTTTTTTTTCTCTTTTACTAACTTGGGAGATATGTATTTTTTATTTCTATTTTTTTTTTAGTGGTTTCTTTTAAATTTAAGCTCAACTTGAGACTTCACACAATAAAGTCTATCATTAATTAACATCCATATCCTTCTTCCAAATAATGCAAATACTTTAGAGGTCTTTAATCTTCAGGACACTTTCTTGTTTTACATGACCTTGTTTTTTATGTTTTAGAAATTTCCTGTTATTGTTTTATATAAGAAATATTTACTTAAGTGTATTCTGCTTATTTACTTCTGTTCTTTGTTCATTCACTATTGGTTTTTGCTTGTTACACCTTCACTTTATTATTCTTGAAAGAAATTAGTAGTTCCCTTTGTAATATTCTCTAAGTAGTAAATCCTCAGCCCCCTCAAGCCAAAAGAAATCTTTATTTGGACTTCACTATTGAGTAATAAACTGGCTATATTAAAGTTTAGTTGACAGGTAATTTCTCACAGAATTTTAAGATGTTGCTTTCTGGCTTCTTTTCTTGCTATTGGAGAGATTAATTGTTACCTTAATTGTCATTGCTTTGTAGGTCATCTATCTTTTTTCTTTGGTTACTTTTAAAGCTTCTTTTTGACTTTGATGTTCTGCAGTTTCACATGACCCATCTAGGTGTGGCTCTGTCTTTTTTTTCTTTCTTTCTTTTTTTCTTCTACTGTAGGTTTTGCAAATATGATGATTCACTTCATTTAGCAGTTCGAGAAGAATTTTAGCTATTATGTCTAGATTTATTTTTCTCTATTCTCTCTATTCTGTTTTCTTTGAACTTATTAGAAATTAGAACCATTTATTTTGCCCTCTTTATATTTTAATAATTTTTTTACTAGTTTTTCTTTCTGTAGTCCAGTCAGTGGTTTAATTTACCTCTCAGGTTTTAATTTAAATTTATTCTTTTCTAGAAATACATTTTTTTCAAATATGACTATAATTGTTTAATAGTGATGTATTTTTACAGTATAGAGTTTTTGATTACTTCTTTGACACCATTATTTTAAATATACTTTCAAAAAAGAAGGGCATGTGATGTGGTGAGCAGTGGGTGTTATATGCAACTAATGAATCATTGAATACTACATCAAACACTGATGATGTACTGTATGTTGGCTAATTGAATTTAAATTATAAATAAATAAACAAACTTATTTTTAGCATTTATCCACTACTTCTTAATCAATTTCCTCAACTGTGAAAGGAGATAATTGTACCCAATCATTTGAGTTACCGTGTGGGCATTAAATGAATGAATACATGAAATATCTTTAGAATAGTGCCTGACACAGAATAATTCCTCAGTAAATATTGTCTATTATGATTATCATCACCAGAAATTGTTGGGGGCTAAATCCTCTCTTATTGTTGGTCTGATGAATCTGTGTCTTTATATTTTCTAATTTGGATTATGGGCTTATCTTAGGGGACTTGTCTGTGGAAATCCTTGGTGGGTTTGGGAACACATCTTTCCAGAATGGGTTTTATATTTGCTTTTGTTAGCTACCCTAGGGTTACTACCAGCCTGGGCTATTTTGGGTCCCAACTTATCAGAGGTGGTTGGGGTTCCCAGAGATAAGATGGTATAAATTTTAGCCTTCAGCCCTGTTGAAGACATACTGATGGACCAATGCTGATAGAATCCCAGGAATATATGTAGTTTGCTACCTGAAATCCAGGTCAGGATAAACATACTTCCCCAGCAACTTCATATATTGGTTCAGTTTAGCCCATAGGAAGGTCTGGCTTCATAAATGGCCTCCATTCCAGGTGCCCTCATTCTGTGGGCCTGACCATCAATTGTTAACTGCATATGGCCACAAATGCCCTCTGTAGCACAGAGCCCTACAACCCACCTGTGGGCCGGGCCATGGTGGCTTCAGTCCAGAGGCGACCAAAGAGGATGTGAGTAAACAAAGTCAGATGTGCGTTTTAGAAAAAAATCACCGTTACAGCTACCTGATGATGGAGAGTAGACCTAGGTGACATAAGTTAGAAGACCAAAGCAATAATCTGGTAAAAAATGATGAGACCTTGAAACAAGTTGGAAGCAGAGGCTGAGGAGATGGGGGAGCAAGTGGAGACTGTAAAGTAAGAAAAGCCTCAGGACTTTGTTAACAATTTGAGAGCAGTGCCAACAGATAAGAATATTGAGTAAGAAAATGTGGAATACCGGGTGAAAAGTACCCAGCAGGACTCTGATGTTTAAGGAAGGGTCAGGATTAGAGGATCCGGCCAAAGAGACTGAGGAGGGACAGTCAGAATGACAGGAGGGGAAGCAGGAGGGGAAGTGATTTAAGCTTCTTTTCATAAAAATTTAAGGTATTACTGTTGAATTATGACTTATGCTGACCATCTATTTGACTAAATGTGGCCTGATTTAGATACTGGAGCAAGTTCAATAACACAGAGATCCATCACCTGAGCTTGGGATGATTCACACGAAAAGCTGTCCGGGAATGAGAAAATGGAGGCATCTTTTTAAAAGCTTTTCAGAAATGGATCTTTCTGATTGTCATTTTTCCTTCTGCCTCACTCATAATCCTACTTTCAGAATTGAGAAGGCGATAATCTCCTAAGAAGTCACTTGAACCTGAGGGAAGGGGCTCTACCACTCAGTAAGCACCTTACCGATATCTAGTCCTAATATTTTCGTGTTGCTACTTGAGATATGACGTGTAACTTTTCTGAATATATGTATTTTAAATGACTGATCTGTGAACTTATGAAATATTTTTAAAAGAATTGACCTTATTTGTGTACGTGTGTGTGTTTTAACTAATCTAGCTAATTAAGTAGTCTTGATTTCTTTTTTTCTTCCAGAACTTGAGAAGGTAGAAATGTTTTTGTTCTTGGGAAATCATTTCTGATAACTGTTCTCGATAGCTGTTCTTCCAAACATTTGGTTATATTTTGAGAAGTAGAGGAATGCCCTACTTAGTCTGTTGGAGCTGCTCTAACAAAATACCACAGACAAGGTGGCTTATAAACAACAGAAATTTATTGTTCACAGCTCTGGGGACTGGAAATCCAAGACCAGGGTGACAGCATGGTTGCATGAGGGCCCTCTTCTGGGTCACAGACTTTTTGTATCCTCCCACAGCAGAAGGGACTGGGGAGCTCTGTGGGATCTCTTTTGTAAGAGCGCTAATCCCATTCATGAGGACTCCACCCTCAAGACCTAATCACCTCCTAGAGACCTTATCTACAAACACCATTACCTTTGGGGGTTAGGACTTCAATATGTGAATTTTGGGGAGACACAACATTCAAGCCATAGCAAGGAAGGAATGTTAGTTTTTAAACTCAAGTCAGGATCCTTTGCTAGCAACTCCAAACTGCACAGGAAAAAACCATTCATTTGTTGAAATGTGCACCCTATAAGGAATAATTTTTTGAACTAAATTAAGTGGATGCACAGCAATGTGGAAAAATTTCAGACTCAGGCTACAGACACGAAGACAAAGCTCATGAGAGACTGATGTATACAAGATGCCAGTTCATTTATTCACAATGTCTGTGAGAGGGACCAGAGATGTATGTAAGACTTCGCATTCTATTTTCTCTCTGTTAGCAAGTTGAGTGGGAAGCCACATTATCAGAAGAATGTATAGCAAGGTTGTGATCAAACCTAGGGATCGGTTACATAATGCTAATATTTAGTTGTGCTAGCTTTTGAGAGTCTTTGTATTCATAATTAGTATATATGTACAAGTCTGATGAAATATTTAGTTGTGCTAGTTTTTGAGAGTCTTTGTATTCATAATTAGTATATATGTACAAGTCTGATGAAATATACATGATGCCTTGTCAAGTACCTCTCCTCTTGTTTATTATGTGTGTGTGTGTGTTTCCATAGCTGATTAACTCACTTTCTAATGGCTTTTTAAATTTATATGTAATGTGTTATATTGTACATTTAAATGTTCATTTATCCATTGTTTCAGACACTAGAATGCCAGTTCCATGATTCTCTAGAAGGAGGATTAGGAAATGTTTTCTGTAAAAGGTTAAGTAACAAATATATTTCTAATATATATAAAAACATATTGTGCAATAGCAGCTGTAGGCCATTTGTAAATAAAATTTTATTTATAAAAGCAGATAGTGGGTCAGATTTTACTAACCTCTGTTCTAGAATAGTGTCTGGCATGTAAAGAAGAGTTTAAAAAAACACACATACACACACAATGTCTGGAATAAATGAGTCAAGATATTGTTACCATTACCACCACCACCATCATCATCATCATCATCATCATCATCATCATTGACTACATTTGTTCAGGGACTATTAAGTATCTGGCACTGTGCTAAGTGATCCATGTGCATTTTCTCATTTAATTTGTTTGTCATTCCTACAAAGTCTTGCAAATGAACAAAATCCCAAAATAGCATGGCTTATATAAGAAAGAAGATTATCTTTTTGCATGTATATGGAGTTTAGTGTAAGCAATCAATCTAGTTTGTTGACAGCCATAGTATTATAAGGCATCCTGGTTCATTCTGTTTTGTTGTTCTGCCATCTTTATCCATGCATTTCCTCTCAAGGGCAAAATGACTGCTCATACCCAGTCATCACATATGATTCCAGCCATCAGAAAGAAAGAAAGGGTGAAGTGTACTTCTCCCTTTCTCTTTATAGAGACCTTCTGAATTTGCACATACCTTTTGTGCTTCGTCTTATTTGCCAGAACTTACCCCCCATAGCCACACTTCCCTGCAGAAGAGGGTGGATATTGTTGCGTTTAATTCAGGCAACCGTGTGTCCAATTTAAAATCCGAGATACTATTATTAAAAGGTGGATTGGAACAAATAATGGGAATTAACTGATAGTTTCTGCCACAGTTGGAACATCATTATTTCTGTTTTTCAGAGAAGGAGGCATAGGCATAGGGAGGTTCAGTAACTTGCCCAAGGTAAAGAATCAGAGGAGCACAGATTCTGGGTGAACAAGCCAGCTCTCTGGAAACTTTAAGAGTCTTCCTGTTTTGGAAGCCATTCTCTCTCTTAGCGGAGACTTGACCTTTTCTGGCCCCTTATGGGATGTTGTTTTAAACTTCACTCTCCTTTGGAAACTTCATTTCCTTCCTTTTCAAGTGTTTTAATATCACTTTAGTGTTACCTTGACTGCCTATAATATGCATAAGTTATCTGAATTGAAACATTTGGTTTTGATGTAATTTACCCACTGAGGTATAGCATGATGGTAAATTTTTAAAGGGCACTTTACAAGAAGGCCACTGTGGAGAGGAGACCCAAATCATGATCATGGTGCTTTGGGGCCACAGTGCCAACTGTGTCACAGCATGTTCATATTTGCAATAAATCATTCTGCAAAAACTTTGTGATGAATATTCTCTATTTGGAAGAAATTCACCGAATAATAGGGTCATAAGATGATACAACCATTATTAAGAGTGATAAGAAAACTTTGTATTTCAAGAGTTGCCTCTCCATTCTTACCTAAAATTATCAGAAAGTTCAAGTTGCCGTTTCAGATTTTTATACTTAGGTTTTCAGCATAAACCAAGAACCTAAAGACTTTCAAAAGGAGACTCACAACCATTATCTCATCTGGTTGTTGTGTAGCTCTTAAAAGTAGAATATTCAAGGAAGTGACCTCTTAGCTAGTTCAAAACTTTGTTACATTTCTTTTTCTTTTTTCTACTCCAGTTTGGATTTATTTTTACTTTTACTGAAATGATCTTATCATTTATATCTAATTTCTGACACGAGCTTACCATTTTATATTAAAATGCTCTATGGAGTTATTTCTACATAAATGGCAATAGAGGACCCCTAAAAATCTGTTGTACCAAATAATAATCCCTTTCCTTGTCAGAGTAGCTGTCAGAACTCAGCTCTCATTGCCTGAAACTTCAGAGCTATAACCATGCTTACATGCATTTCACACATATATGTACTTGGTTATCAATACGCAATTTAAACAAGTGGTACGGAGCTGAAAACAGAATCCAGTTTTTGTTGCAGCATTTCATTTTGATATTTCTAATTTAATGAGCAATTTCAAGGCAGGAATGTTTTCTTACCCATGTTAGATCCTAGGGACTGAGTACAGAGTCAGGTCCTTGGACATGTATGAGTAAATAGTATTCACTTAAGTAAATGAAATGAAAAAGAAAATTTCTTATCTGGTGTTAAGATGATATATACAAAATACCTTTCTTAAGATTCTTTACTAAAAAGACATGTAAGTGACTAAAAATTAGGATTTAAAAATCCAATATTTCTTTTTAAATTTATCCAAAATCTTAGTACTGTAATAAAGTGATATATCAAAAAGGTTGTTTATTTATATCACGTATGTATAAACCCTAAGATGGCTGTTCTTGATACTATGCAAATGCCTCGTGTTTTTAGAAATATTTATTTTTTTATTGCTCTGTCATCAACCAGAACTACGCTCTTTTATATTTGGCTGGCATGCATGTTTAATTGGAGGTTGCCTGCCTGTTGAAATTCTGAGGACCATTTTCACCAAAGCACTGTTTCATTCTGATTAAGCCGCATTGTATTTTATTCTTGCTCAAGGAGTATCCTGCCCTCAGTCCTGTTTCCTTTCACCTCTTGGTCAAAGAACTGTATCATTTCATAGTGAGAAGAGTACATTAAAAAGCACAATAATAATAATAATAATAAATGTTAATCAAAAAACTGCATGTGTCTTTCTGATTGTGCCAGTGTTGTGGTATTCAATTATGCAATTTTCATTGGCATATTAATCATCTTTTCAACAAACAAGCCAGCGTTAATTAAAGCAAACCATGGATAAAGACATGTTGCCGGATCATCATTCCGTTTATCACAGTGCGCAGGCTGGCCGTTAAGTAAATTCTGGACTGTGAGATGAATTTCAATGTTGGCTTCATCTTTTTTGTTGTTGTTGTTGGAGTTTGAATGCAACTCATCTACCAATAATAACAACAAACTTCAGACTTCACAAGAGAAAGATGAATTTGTTTGTAATTAATGGCAAAGAAAGAAAGAATAGCTGCATGCTTCATATGTGGAATTAGGCTATTAACAACCAAATAATTTTTGAAGATTTTCCATTTTTTCCTTTAACTCCAAGTACCAGAAGGACAGGGCAGAATAGCAAATTTGTTTCCTTGTATCTACCTTGCAAAAAAATATTCTTTGGTAGAGAGTGAATTTGTGTTTGTAGTTTATGTGCAAAAATCAGTATTTTTGTAAAAAGAATATATCATGATGGGTAATATTTAAACATATTGAATTTAAATCCTTGAATTTTAATTAAAATAAAATATTTTTTGGAAATACAACACAAGCCATCACACTTTCTGTATTCCATGCTCAGCTACAGTGTTCCTCAACTCTTGTAATTTTAGACTTGTTCTCAATCCCCCTTTATAATTATTATAGTAGATCCAGTCTTTCAAAGCCTACACATACCAACAATAATCATCATGGAAGGGATAAATCAATTTAACAAATTGTGTTGCAACAAAGAAAACCAAATATGTTTGCTATTTTATGATATACTTGTAAGCTCCACACGAGACAATAATTTTGATTAATCTTAAAACACTAGTCTCCACAAATGCATCCATTGTTTGTGCTTTTTTAAAAATGATAAAATTTCCACATGCTAATTAGCTACATGTCAACTACATATGTGTTTCTCCAGCCTTAAGCATTTTGACACCTTGTACTGAAATTCCAGTACAGGTCATCACTGCCTGAATCCCAGATTACCTCTAATACTGTGAAAGCTAATATTAATCTTTCTAAAACATGTAAAGTGGAAAAATCTTATTTTATACAAAATAGCACTTATACATTTATTTCACTTTTGAATTAATAATAGTATATATGTATGTATGTATATATATATGTGAAAAATTATGTGTGAGGAAAAATGATCAACAGAATATTTGTAAAATACAATAAAAGTAAGAAATATTTCACTACCATCAGAGTAAAGAAATATTATGAGATTTTATTATTTGCTTATGACTCTGTTCAGCTCATGGCAGTAGTTGTATTTTTTAAATAGAGTTGTTGAGTAGTAAATGTAACAGTACAAATAAAATTCCTGGCATATGATAAGCCCTCATTAAATGATGCTGATTAGTAATGATTGTAATTAGATGAGAAACTTCTGTTCTGAAAATAGAATTTTTATAGATTTTATAATGTTCAAATACAACCTGTATTTGTGACACTGCAAAGTAAAATATAATATACAAATATAGAGTAATTAATGCCCTACACTTGCAACTGTTGGTGATGCTCAATGGATTTGCTTCCTAATTTATGCGGTACTTTGTGCATTTTTTAATTGACTCAGTTTTCTTAGACTCTGAGTTGACTTAAGACCTTAATCATTTCCTTTTTGGGGAAGCAACATTTATAAAGAAGTGATATGGTAGGAGTTAAAGGTGTTTAAATATATCTTGCTTTGAAAATGCTATAAATCTAACTATTTTCTCTTAATAACTTCCATTGCAAAGTAAAAGTTAGTTCTTACAGATTATAGGTTGATCCTAAGATTTCTAGTTAGTAGTTTGGCCTCATATGAGGCTCTGAGCTTCTTTCCTTCTCGGCATCCCAAAATTGAATGTAGCAGCTGCTTTGTGTACAAAGAAAACCCTATGATCTTGGAGGTGCTGATCTGTGCTAGAAATTCTGGCAGTGGGATATAGAAAGGATCAGAATTTTTGGAAAAGTAAGTGCTTATAAGTGACAATTATTTCCAGATTAAACCCCGGAAAAAGATGATGAAGTCCCTGTTCTTTCACTCTTTATGCCTAGAGATTTGGACAATCTTCTTACCTCATGCCACACGGCATATACCTTGTGAGCCTTATGAGAAGTACTTCTCTTGCTCCATTCATGACATCACCTGATGATGTCGTGCTAAGGTTGTGACAGACACATACAGATCACAGATGTGCTTATCCCATCTTCCCACCTTGGCCTCAGTTCTGCTTGGCAGCGTTAGCTACTCTGACCCAAAGTGATATTCCAAACCATCACCTTTAACTGCAAGCCCTTAACAATATTGTCTCCAATAAATAGATCTACTGGTAGACAGGCAAGCAGTTAATGTGTCCTCTGATTTATATATTACACTGCTTCTAACTACAGTCCTTTGCCTCTCTTTTTCTTTATACCCTCTTTATAGAGGGTTCTCTATAGCAACCCTTCTAGAAATTATCCCCCTATTTTCTTTGCTGTATTTTCTTCTATTTATCCACATGGTATGATAACAAACCTCTCAAGTATATGAATTATCTTGCCCACTAAATCCAAGGGCCACTGATTCTTTAATTTATCCGACCTCCAAAACAACTATCTTCATACTGTCTCTGCTTGAGACCGCTTAATGTTGGTGTTCCATACGATTCTCTTCTCAGCCTTGGCTGCTGCTTCCCCTCCGCATCCTGTGTTCTCACCCCTATCTAGGGCATCCCTAGGACAGTAACTTCCAAATCTGGAATCTCTAACCCAGATCCCAATTCTAGGCTGCTCCCCCAAAAATAACCCCCAATTCATCTCAGACTCAACATATCTAAGACCAAGTTTTGCGATTTCCCTTCCAAATCAGTTTTGCACTATGCTTTTCAGTGAGAACAACCGCCATGGGTCCATTACCAAAGCTTAAAACACATCATCCCTGAGTCTTGGATATCCCCCTTCCACTAGTAATCCCCATTCCAATTCTGCACAAGTTTTTTTTTTTTTCTCTCTCTCTCTCTTCTCTTGACTCTCTCTCTCTCCCCAGTGCTTTTGCCTTCGTAGGGCCCTTTGAATTTATTATGTGGTACTATTGCCCTGTCCCCTACTTCCAGGCCTTTCCATATGCCCTCTGCCTAGAATGTTCCTCTCATTCCGTCTATACTTGTGGCCCTTCACATTGCCCCTCAATGAGAAAGCTAGGTCAGTGGTTTTCAAAATGTGGCCTCTGGGTTAGCGACAACAGCATCACCTGGAAATTTGTTAGAAGTGCAAATTCTTGAGATCTACTGAATCAAAATGCCTGTGAGTGGGACCACACCATCTAGGCTTTTTAACAAACCCTCCAGGGAATCCAGATGCATGTCAAAATTTGAGAACCATTGGCCTTGGCTAGGAGTAGGCAAACGTTTTCTGCTTAGATTCATATGGTAAATATTTTAGACTTTGAGGGCCAGGAGGCAAAATAAAAAATATTATGTGGGTACTTATAATGAGGGTGGGAAAAGTCCACAACATTTTTATTGATGATATGAAAATTTTTACTTGTAGACACAGAAATTTGAAGTTCATATGATATCCATGTATCATGAAATATTTTTCTTTTTTAAACCATTTAAAAATATAAAAACCATTCTTAGCTCAAGGCTGTATTCCTTGTGTGCAGTAACTACAGCTTATTAAATTATATATTGTCAGCAGAAAACACTCCGCCTGGCTCAGTGGCCATTTGCTCAGTGGATAGAGGAAAGAAAGAATACATTGGAGGGCAGAACATGTCATGTTTTTGTGAATCCTCCACTAATTTATTTGATATGTTTCCTAATTTTAAGCTATTTTCTTTTGTTTGTAGGAATTCATTTATTAACTACTTATTGTTGGCTTATAAATAGCCATATGATTGAATTCATTTTATTTATTTCTTCTCTGCCGTTTAAGAACACCTCTGTTTCCGCTCATCCTACGGGCTGCACCAGTTGCAAGATAGGCGGTTTTTGTGCGAGGTGCCATGTTTTCAGTTAACTATTTCGTGGTTTTGTTGCTGAGGAAGAAGAGGAAATGGACCCTGAGTCTCTGCCACGCATGGAGTTTTTACTTCAGGTTGTTTTCACTCCTGAGAAACTCCTGCCACAATTCTAATATTCTAATATTCTGCCTTTTAGTCACAGCTCATCTGTTTTGATCACACTGCTGTGTTTGTTTAACTTTTCATTTTGAAATAATTTTAGGCTAACAGAAAAGTTGCAAGAATACAGAGAGTTCCTGTACACACATTACCAGCTTTCTCTAATGTTACCATCTTACATAACCATATTAGGATTCTCAACAGCAAGAAATTAACATTGGTATAATGCTATTGACTAAGCCATAGACTTTTTTGAGATTTCAGTTATTTCCCAACTAATGCGCTTTTCCTGTTCCAAGATCTGCACCACAATTCCACACTGCATGTGCATTTCAAAGGTCCTTACTCCCATCTATGGTAGTTCCTCAGTTTTTCCTTGTCTTTCATGACACTTTGCAGAGTGGTGTTCAGTTATCTTGTAGAATGACTCTCGGTTTGGGCTCGGCTAATGTTTTCTCATGATTAGACTGAGGTGATGCATTTTTGGCAAGAATACCAGGAAAATAATTTGGTGCCTTTGTCAGTGTATCATGTTGGGCAGCACACAATGTTGATATGTCTTATTATTGGTAATGCTGAACTTGATCCCTTGACTAAGGTGATAGGTGCAGGCCAAGCATTCTATTTAACGTGATCCCACATCATTTGAAATGCCTCTTAAAGCATTTTGATATCAAACCTAACCCTGAATAACATAATATATAATAAAGTATGATGTCAGCAGTTAACAAAGGGATTTTTTTGATAAAATAAAATAATTAAACAAAAGACTAAATAAGAATTTGGTATCATTGAGCTATTGTTTCAGACACGTGGTGGTGAAAAAAATGGAAATGTTCTGCCAACATTGTCAAGGCATAGCATGGTTTAAGTTTGACTAACTTTCTAACCTTTTAGAAATTTGTTCACACTGAAAAAAATAAGAAGTATGCACCCCAAATTACTCTTTTTACTTCAGAATTGTGCTTGAATGAAGGAAGGAAGAAGATTATAAAAGCAGAAGCTTAGTAATTGATAGAGTGGTCACTGAGAAGAGTTTTGCTAGAGTGGATCCACGGCTAGGAAATGGAGTACAAATCCCGAGTCTCCATTTCACTAGTATATATTAGGATACTGAAAGAATAACAAAGATACTCTTGAAGGTAAGCTAAATAATAATAATTAAAAGTGTTCTTTTTATATTTACATATACATAATATGTATGTAGTACATGTATATAGAACAATCTTGATAATGCAGTTGCTATTATTTAGAGAGTTTTCCATAGACATTCCACTTGATTCTCTTTTTATTAGTTTCTTCATTATATGTTTATTGACCACCTACTGTGTAGCCAGTGTGGTGCCAGGTTCTCCTATTTCCTCTTAGAAAGGCAGAAAAGAATTCCTGGAGAAGAATTAAGAACATCTTATACCATAATATACTTTGCACATTTTCCAATTTAACAATTAGTATTTTGTTGTTTACTTACAAAGCTGTCTTTTCTCTAAGCCTCTGCCTTCTCATTTTTATGTACCGGACATCTGTTCTTAATACAGTTAAATCGCTGGAAAAGGGAGTAAGTTAGCAGCAGGGAGATGTGGAGAGAAGAGCATATGCAAAGGTGCGATGTTAAGAGAAAGCATGGCATTTTGGGGGAGGCTGTACACAACGGATGGGAGGATGCACAATGAAATTGGCAGAGTGGACAGGGGAATGAATAAGAAGTGCTTTGCATGCTATGCAAACAAATTTAGACTTGATCTGTAAGTGGTGGGGATGGGAAACCATTGAGGCCAGCCCACTAATATCTTTATTTTAAAGATTATATTTATTTGAGAGTGAGAGAAAGAGAGAGAGCACGAGCAGAGGGAGAAGCAGACTCCCTACTGAGTGGGAAGCCTGACCTGGGGCTCGGGGCTTGGTCTGGGACTTCAGGTTGATGACCTGAGCCCAAAACAGACGCTAAACCTCCTGAGCCCCGCAGGCGCCCCCAACCCATTAATACCCAAGTAACTCATAGAGAGGGTAGTGAATTTTAGTAAGAGTGCAACCTAGTTTCTGGAATCTGGCAAGACTTGCCCTGCAGGTCAGTAATAAATTTGGAAGTGTGAATTAGAAAGTGTAGGAAGAGAGATGCCTCTTCATATCTGAACACATAGTCAACTCCAGGAGAAATGTAAACGAGGCATAGTTTGCTTGGTACATACATTCTGTGTCTTCTGCCCTTCCCACCTCTCCCTGCTCCTGTTCTCTACCCTTGACCCCTCTCTTGTCCTGCCCCCAAGACCTGGCTGCTACACAAATAGCACCTACTTCTTTTCTACCCCAATTCAGAGAACACAACTTTCTGCTAGATCCCAGAAAGAAAAAATGGAAAAGGTGGAATGACTGACTGATAATCACACTCCAAGACTTCGTTCACTTTTATAAAGAGAATGTTTGCAAACCAAAGTGAACTCAGAGTTGGTGGAATTTCAGGCAATAATTGCCATAAATTGGAATAAAATGTATCTGAAAGTGAGAAGGGAAATTCTAAGGATTTCACAGAAGGGCAAGGTCCCAAGATCAGATTTCCTAGCTGTCTCTGTTTTCCACTTTTCATTCTTGTTCCTCTTTTTCATATCCCACAGATAATCTAAAAGCTTGAACTTTATGCTGTAATATTCATTTTTAACCCCTCATACCATGTATCGATTGCTGTATTTCCAGCCAAAATTAATTGGCTCAGAAGGGATCCCGGGGTTTTCACAAATGGCAGTTGTAAGAACAGAGAGAAGGAACGTTTTGTGGGGGAACCTCTGAGGATGGGGGGAAGTTTGCAGTAGGAAGTGATTAGAAATGTAGTGTTTGCAAAAAAAAGAAAGAAAGAAAGAAAGAAAGAAAGAAAGAAAGAAAGAA
>NW_027397067.1:50786732-50944482 GCF_003265705.2 Callorhinus ursinus
AAAGAAAGAAAGAAATGTAGTGTTTGCAATTACAAGATTAGGGTCAAGCCTTCAGAGTCATCACGAAGCAGTTCTCCATGGAAATTTTATACGTTGGATAAAAAATACAATTGTTTGCAATTCCAAGTCACCACATAATCTTGGATATATTTTGTTTTGCATTTGGTTAAATGACTGTTACATAATAAATTTATTTATCCAAGACTCTTCAATTGCAAATTTTAATTTTAATGAACCATTTTCTGTACATTATTGAATAAATATTCAAAACTTTTGTTGTAGTGTGAGCTTATAATTATGATCATTTAATAATTTCTCCTTTATGGTACCTTTATGATCCAGTAAGTTGCATATTATTTAGCCTGCAGAATAGCATGCTATGTATCAGCATCAGAAGAATATGCCTTTAGAAATTATTGATAGAATACTTTTTTAAACATAAGATAAGGAAGTATCCTGCTCAAATTTAAGAATAAACACAGATTGGTTGAATGTCAGTATAAACCAAACACTTAAGAAATATTTCTAAATAAAGTGAGTGTATGGCATTTTTATATTTACAACTAAATGAGGTGTCATTTCTGGCCTGAATCCACATTGTATATATTTTATAATTTTTTTCCAAGAACAATAACATTTCTGATGGGTGAAGAATTTTGACAGCTATTAAAAGGAACAACTATATTGATTTTTTTCCTGAATATAACAAAAAGAAAGAGACAAGTTTTGGTTTTAGGAAGTGAATAATATATGGGTTATTGGCTAAATACATTGTAATATAAACCTTAATTTAACTTTATAGTATTTAAGAAAGTATAATCACAAACACACTCTGTCTAAACATAAACCTATGGTTGCTTTTTAATAAGTTCTGTCTTACAAATCCCATTGAAGTATTTTTATCAATAAAAGAATACTCACTAATGCTTCAGTTAAGATACTCACTAGAATTATAATTTAGAGAATCTCGATATAAACAAAAGCTTAGGATATAGATTAGTAATACTTTTTTAAAACTATGAAGGCTGATGAAATTGAAAAAATAAAGATTAAAAATTGACTCAAAATTTGTTAAGCATCCATTTACTTCTATAATTGTTTCCAAAAAAAAGTTAACAGAAATTTAAGAGAAAGTGATTCCTTAATACAAACAAATCTGAATTTGTAAAGACAACTGTCACCGTACCAGTTTCCAACCCTTAAGAGTTTTCGTTTCCTTTCAAATGTGTTCTAGCAAGGGCAATTATTTGGTTGTGTAATTCAAACAATATGAATTTACTTTTCACTAAGCATTGATAATTGAGCTGTAAATTTTCAGCAATAAGACAATTTATACAAGCTGTGTAAAAAAATAATAGCTTCTTTTATTAAACGATTATCTAATCTAAGTAATATTCTCTATAAAAAGTGGGTAAAAACACACATAATTTTGGGGCAAGATTTAAAGAAATTGAACCACTTAGTACAGTATTATACTTAAAAATTGATTCATATAACTAAATATTAGTAATCATATACATATATCCCTCTCAAGGCCATCTTTTCTATCTCCCTGAAGAATGCCAGAGTTTACTTATATATATTTCCTGTGGGTTCTGCTTATTTTCTGAGACTTTTTAAATGTTTTGAGACTCGCAGCTTTTAATTTTTTTTTGCTATGAAAAATTTTGGATTGCTTTAACTCTTCAAACTGCTTTTGTTTTAAGTGTAATTTATTTCCTATACTCTAATCTCTTATTTTATTGGTATTAAAGTGCTGTTTTACTTAGCTGTGGGAATGAACAAGGTGTACTCTGCATCTAATTTTACATAGATTGAGACTAATCTGAACTTTGCCGCCAGTTGTATTGACTTTCAGTGTATCCCTTCTAGGAAAGAATCATCACCTTGTTATTTTTATATTTGCTATTTCTTGACTTTAATTTAATTCTAGCCACCATCTTCTTTTTTATATCATAAGTTTATTAGCAATAGATTTAATTAACTTCTCTTCAGTTTATAATTTCACATTTTATCTGTATAAACTATATTGCAAAAGGCCTTTCTCCTATACCCTTTTGAAATTTTCAAACATGCTAAATGAGTAAAATTAAGAATGTTAATTTAATTAATTTAATTTGAATTAATTAATGTAATTTAAATTCAGAAGAACACTAATATATTCTCTTGTTTTCTGGTTAATCACCTTTAATTATGCCATTATGCATCAAAGTTTACTATATATAAAATAAATATGCATTTTTACTTATATTAAGAATGGAAAGGATGACATGAAATAAAAGTTTAGGTGAAAATAGATACTGATAGTAAATGTACAACAAATTAAATGTGCAATATTGAAGTAAGATGACTCCTCAAAAGATAGTGAATGATGTATCAGGGAAGAATGATGACTTAGAAAATCTTTTTAAAGACAAGATTTCTTTGAGTAGTACTGGGATTACTCAGGAAAAGTTCAGTTTATAATATGGTAGAGTTAATTATACCCATTTTGAAAGCATGGAAAGTGAGATTAGAAGAGAAAATAAATTGTAAATAAAGAGACAGAATTAAAATGTAGGAATTGAAGATATATGCTAATGATATTAAGGGTTGAAACTGCAGTCTTAGTGATGACTATGCAGGGAAACATTAAAAGGACAGGGGGAAAAAAACCATCGTTTATGGAAAAAGTAGTGACCATCCTTAAAAAAGAAAAAGAGATAAAAACGATCCTGGTAATTATAGACCAGTCAGCTTAACTTTGATACCAAGGCAGATACTAGAGCAAATCATCAAACAATCAATTTACAATCATCTAGAAGAGCACAAGTTAGTGGGTAGCAACCAACATGGTTTTGTGAAGAGCAAATTGTGCCAGGCCAATTTAATTTCTTTCTATGATAGAGTGACAGACCATGTAGATAAGGGCAAAGTAATAGATGTAATCTATCCGGACTTCAGTAACGCTTTTGATTCCTCTCCACATGACATTCTCATCAACAAGCACAGAAGATACGGTCTAGACCATACTTTGGTTAGTTGAGTGCACAGTTTTCTTTGGATTCATGCTCCACGATTGATTACCAGTTACTAGTCATCATCCCCAGGGGTTCTCTGGATTGCCATCTGAGCAGGCTGGTATTATTCTTAAGACCAGTTATGTTTCCTTTGATGAAGATGGAATTGGGCTAGCATAGAGGCACATTAAGCCAAATTCCTTTTATACCAAAAGGAGAGAGCCCAACTTTAGCCCCATCTTGTATCTTTTGGGCACATCTAAAAGGTGACAGACCAGGGAATGAAGAACAGGCAAACAAAGTTATCAGTTTTACTCATTATTCTTCAGTCATAACTGTTGTTGCAAGTGTGTAAGTGGTAACAGGTAACTGTTAGTATTCTGATAGGCTCCCTGGGAATAAATTATCTTCTTAAACTCCCTAGAAAGCATCCTCAAAGGGAGTAACTAGAAGAGAGTAAAAGAAATCTTTTATATTAAACAGGAAAAAAATGTTGATATATAATGACCCAGAAAGAACTGTATGAAGCACCTTTATCCTGACCTAGATCATAGATTTGAGAACATTTAGTTTACAGATCATATGATGAGCAATAAAAAAAATGTTAATAACTTTGTAGATAAGAAAAAATTTCCAAACAGTTTTGATACTTTGGGAAAATAGTCTATGGAAAAAACAAGATAAAGGTCATGGGAATGAAGCAGATAAAAGATAGGAAAAAAGACTGGCCTGGCTCTTCACATTGAGAACAGGCTCCAAAATATCAGTGAGTGATACTTGGATATCTGTGAGCAGGGTCATGTGATAATATTATTAATGAATTAACAAGAGAGTGCCCTGAAAGCTAAATGTTCTCAGATTTTATTTGTAGAGTGGAAGTGTTAAAAACGAGTATTTATTAGCATACATTTCCACTTTCCACAAGCACTCTTTAAGGAAATTATTATTTATCAGCATTTTGTAATTCCTCATTGAAAGCTGTAATACCTCATTGAAAGGTATGTAGTAGAGGAAGGGAACATATTTTTATCAGAACTCACATTAATAATGACCTAGAAAACAATGGCTTTAAAGTGATTCAGTGGTTAACCTGATTCCTTTGTTCACAGCAGATGAATTTTGAGGTTTATTAGTCACTACAGTTTCTGCTGGGTATTTATCCAGTTTTGTGGCACCATTTGGACCCTGTGATTTTGTGAATAACATTCCTCTGTTGATAGTTGATTACAGCTGCCCTTATTTTAAAAACATTTGTATTCTGTGGATTCTCAAGAAATAACCAGCAGGGCTTTCTTAGAGATAACTCCCCTAGGATTAAATCCAAGGGAGTGGTTCTTAAACATTTTTCTTCCCCAACTCTCTGAGAGTTAACTGCCAAGAGCACTGCCCATTTCATCCCTCTTAATTGCATACAGGAAGACAGAAGAGGATATTATCATCTCGTCTTTATTTAGTCTAGGGGAACACAAGATTGCTCAGTGAATATGGTCAACTGAGAGTTAGTTGATAAGCAGTGGCAAGAGCAGAGGAGAAATGGAAGAAGTTTGGAGACAGACAAATATTGCCCTTACTATTAACAAGTATTTGAAAAACTTTGGCTCCATTTCCCGCACATAATTTGAAATTACCTAGTGATGTGTAGAAAAATTACATTTCCGAAATTTAAGAAACTCTTCAAAGAGAAATCACAGAAATGATGACATTACAATTTCAAGAGCCTTCTTAAATGGGATGTCTCTAACCAAAGCAGGGCTATAGTGCTTTTTAATTTGACTCATGTTATACATTTCCAGTTCCTGACCCCAGTTAAAAAGATTGTAAGTTAAACAGGTATTGATGTAACATGTAGAAATAAGGGATGTTGTGACAATGCAAAGTCAGTCACTACCCTAAGATCAGTGTATGGATTTAGCACATGAACTAGTACCCTCGATCTAACACCATATTATTATGATTTCTTTTTTTTCTATTTTTTTATTTTTTTGAGGTAGTGTTCTATGATTCATTGTTTGCATATAACACCCAGTGCTCCATTCAGTACGTGCCCTCTTTAGGGGGAGGAAACAAACATCAAAATCCAGGAAGCACAGAGAACCCCCCTCAAAATCAATAAAAATAGGTCAACATCCCGACATCTAATGTAATATTATTATGATTTCTAATGAGAAAGAGATCTTTCAAGTGCTTACGTTAACACACCTTGTTGAGTCTTTATTTTTATTAAATTTATTTGGGTTCCTAGGGAAGAGGAAAATTAAGAGAGAACAATTTATAGTATCTAATTATATTTCCTATAAATTAATGTCAATAATTTTTCCTTCTGGTGAATTAATGTAAAATTTCAAAAGGGAAAGAAGTATGAAAAAATGTTACCAATAATTGCGTTGAAATAAACATATGTGACTCTCTAAGAATATCAGTCGAATTTGTATGTATAAAGGGACGGTAGACAGCATGGTACACGGGAAAGTGCACAGGCTTGGAATCACACAGACCTGGGTGTGAATCCTGATTCTCCACCATTGTTTAAGCTTTCTGAGCCTTAAGTTTTTCAGCTGCAAAATCAAAGTAATTGCATCTATTCTGCAAGGTTGGCTGCTGTGAGAATTAAAAGATGTAATACATTGGAAAAAAAGCACACCTCTCTTTAAAGCCCACACAGAGTAGGTCTGCTATAAATGATTCCATAGCTACTTTGTTACTCTGAACAGTACCAGCAACAGAACTTTTGAAGAACTACAGCTTTCAGTCAGATTGATTTGAGTCTACAGAAACACATAGACAACTAGCAGGTACCAGAATGTTTAAGCCACTTAGTTTGTTGTCCGTTTATTTACCACATAGATAGATATAAACTCAAAATAATAGCTGTTGTAGAAGATCTTTACCTAATGGAGGAAATTGGTCCCAAACACAGCAGATGAGTATTAAATGGTGTCTAAAACACACTTTTTTTTTTTTTCTGATGACATTCTGGTGAAGTCAGTAAAATCATAATATAGTATTTGGCTTTTGCTGTTTTTAGAATTAATCAAATGCTACTTTGTTTCACTATAAACCATGGAAGTAAGAAAGATTCTAGAGTTCTGTAACACCTCAAGTGTAGTAATAACTTGAGTAGTAATACCTACTCCTTGAAGAAAATTAATAATGGCTAAAGTAATGATTAATCAGTGGTAATCAATGAGATATATATATAGCCAATTTATATACAAAAGGCAATAAAATATTATACCATAAATCTATTTTATGTCTGTCGTATAAAGAAATTTTTTAGTTTCAAATTCCAATAGTAGAATATGACATAAAATGTATGAAGACTGTCTTACCCTGTGTTTGACAGAAATATTTTATGGAAGAAGAACATATTGTAACTCTTCCTTTAACTGAATGATATTTTTTTAAACAGGAATAAATCTGTTTCCAAATCATACACAATGAGGAAGCAAAAAAAAAGTGCCTTCCCCAAAGTCAAGTGTAAAGAAGCACTGTAAATACCATGAATAAATGTCACCTCCTCACAGTATTAATAAATGGGGAAATAAAGCATGTCTCTTATCTTTTTTGGCATAATTTAAGATAGTTTATTATTTTGGAGCAGCAAGCAGTGAGCACTTGTTAGATATCATCATTTGGTCACAGATTTGTAAATATATCAATTCTGTGCTGAGAGAAGGATTATCCTCAACCTACTCCACTGAAAATAATTACAGACATATTCATAACTGTTTTGAACATGCGACTTTCATCAGGTTTTCATCTGTATTCAAGCACACAGAGTTTACTATTGGGTTATTTTCTAAGTGTTTTATAACACTGAACCCTAAATTTTCTCCAAGGTAAAATCTTATAATTCAGATTTTATTAAAAAACCTCAATATGATATTTAAAAAGAAAACTACGTTTTATTTTAAACTTTTTCTTTTGCAGCTCCTGAACCTCTCTCCAAGATATGTGGCGTTGGGAATATTTTGTTCTGTTGTCTATTGCTGTCAGAATAGAAACTCAATTGAGAAATATCATTAAGATAAAATTGCATGCATTGTATAGTATTACTTATAAGTCATTATAAATAATTCATTATAGGTATGAAAAAGATAAAAAAACAGTTAAAATAATAGGGTTGAAGTAGATCCCTTGGAGAGGTATAATAAGAGCTGATCTGGGAAAGGTAGAGAGGAATGAAAGCAGAGGGATCCATGTAAGCCAGACCAAGACCCAAGCTTAACATTCATTCGAACAAACATTTTGCTATTAGTATTAATAAGATGATTTTATACTTTTTAACTGAAGCGATTCTGAATAAGGTTACCTAAAAGAAAGTTGTATCTATATGCATTAGTATATACAACATATTCATATCTTAAAATGTATCATACGTATCTCTGAAATGCTGCAGACCACGTGAATCACTGAGTACAAGTGATCTCGGACTGGGAGTGAATGCCTATATCTACCATCAGAGCACTTGAGAACTTCCTCATGAGTCCTTTAATCCAAAGATGAGAAAATTAGTTAAGCAATTATCACATATTAGGAAGGAGCTCGGCATTTGGCTATAAACTTAGACTTCGTATTTAACCAACCCAATAATTTTGGGCAAGTCATTCAATCCAGTTGAACCATAATTTATCATAATTTTGTGGTAATGGTGCCTATCTCAAAGTATTGCGTGTGAAGTTGAAATGTAAAATAGAAGTGACAGCACAGTGTAAACTGTAAAGGGCAATACAAATATACTGTGATATTAGGCACAATAAAATAGCTTCATTGGAATAGAGTAAAACAAACAAACAAACAAACCCCGCAAAACAGAACAAAACAAAACAAAACAAAAGGAGTACAGAGTAAAATAAGTAATGCCCCAAAGAATTATACTCAGTTTCATTCTCAATGATGGCCCAACCAATAACATGAATGTCTTATTTGGTTCTTGGGAGAAGTTGACTATTTTTTCCCATCATCACCACTTGATCGAATCATAAAACCAAATTAGAATGCGTTCTGGAAGGGAAGTGAAACTGATGAGTAGGTTGGGTAGATTGCAGTCTCTTTGTGGTGGTGGAAAATTAAGGATTTGAAACAAGGTATAAATAAAATTTATTGGAGAAGAACAAGTTCATTGTCAAGGAAGGAAAGGGGGGGTGGTTTCCAGGCGGCCAAGGAATGGAAAGGTCTTCACTGAGAAGTTGCAGAATTCCATATGCTTGCAAGAACATCTGACACCTACCTCATACTATAGTTTAACCATTAATCGTGAAGCATTTTGAGAGAGTCCGGTTTCTCTTGGAGAATACCTCACTGTTTACGGCAGTGAAATCCCATCTGATAACATGAGAGGTCCTTTTGGCAGCCCCTAGAGCACCAGTCCAACCAGTAACACACAGTTTCCTGGTTTCCCGGCTGTGTCACTAATTCCTGTTGGAAACTTATCAGCTTCTGTCTCTAGCAGCAGAATCCTGACTGATAAGAGAAGAGGCTCATCGGCTGGTAGCAGACCCCCACCCCCACCTCCCAGTTTATCAGTTTCTGACCAGTTCATAAATCAGTCTCTGGGATTTTTTTTTCTTGTTTTGGTTTTGGTTTGTTTTTATCAAAATGTATTTCTCTCACTGTTAACAGTTAATACTTTAATAGGAGAACTTAACCAGGGACATGAGGAAGTTAGTTAGAGACATCTTGCAGGCGCCTCCTTCCTTGTCAGTGACAAGGTAAGGTAATCCTACACACAGGCTGCTATTGTGAGCTGAGGAACTGGCCTCCTTCACTCACTGCCAGAGACCAGATGCACCTCTCTCTATCCTAATCTGTAAACGACTTAAAGGAGCCTTATCTCGGGGCTCTTCGGCTTCATTTCATGCTTGATTTACTTTAATTTGTCTGATAGGGCACAAGGATTTGGAGACGGCCCATCTTTCTGCAGAAAACGTTCAGATTTTTTTTTTTCCCCTGGCATTGTTGTGCTGGGATTTGGGATTTTTTTTTTTTTGAAAATTTTTTTTTTAAATGTGGAAGAAATCTTGCTCCAGTGCAGCAAGCTGCTTGAGTGTGTTTAGATTTAAGCTATCCCAGCAGAAAACAGTTTGTGAAGTGGTACGATTGTGTGATGGGCCCCATTTACATTGAAATCACATTGTGCGATGTATCAGGATTCCTGAAGGGAGCAGTGCAGTAGAGCACTGGGCCCACAAGATACTTTGAAAGGCCTATATTTAGCAGCAACAATTGATAGAGATTTTACCGGAGACTTTATAAATATGTAAATAGGCGTTATCTGATTGGGTTCTGTGGCTACACATCTGTACCTCAAAGGAAGGAAGCAGAGCTGTGAGAACTACCAGGAAAACAGTAGTTTGCATTCTAAGTGAGTCTGAGAAATAGAAATGTTTCCTGGGTTGACAGCAGGTCAGGGTGGAGCCACTTTGCATACCTTGGAGGGGAAGCTTCTGTGCCAGGGAAGGAATCCCTTCTTTCTCCCAGAAAGGGAGACTTTCCCTTCACTGAGTTTTCATTTGTTTTATAACAGTGCTCAGATCGGTGGCTGTTGACCTTTCACCCTTCTTGTTATCTCTTTAAATTGTTCACAAGATGTGGTGCCAGGGGGAATTGCTCTTACGTTTTTTGCATTTTAAAAAATGTACTTGCAGTGACCCAAGGGAAAGAAAATAAAGTCTTTGGTACATTGATCCCTTGATTAGTTATTTCCTAAATGAAAATGGAAATACTATTAAAGCAGTAATAATGTTCCATCTTAATAGTTGAGGAGTCAATAAATGGCTCCCATGTGCTTCATTAAGGATCTTAATGAAGCCATTTTTGATGGCTGAACTTTACATTATCCTTTTTTCTCTTCTTTTCTTTTTCTTTTTTTTTTTTTTAAACTGGGAGTCATTTAAGGAAGGGAAGTCGTAGGTATAAAGTGTTTTACAGACTTTCTTTATATTAATATGGTTGCTGCTGCTAAAATAAAATTAATGGTGATTTGGGGGGGCAAATTCTTATGCGAAAGATAGAACACGAGGATTTACTTTTTATGGAGGACATGTTTTTTGTTTGTTTGTTTGTTTGTTTTAAGTAGACGTGTTTAATCAGTAACACGTTCATACAGTTAGCAGATATGTTCCTGGGCTAGTCTGTGTTCTTGTATTCTGTAGTCATCCGATACAGTGTATATGTATTTTACAGTGATCTGACATGCCTCTGTTGTGTCCCCAAGCAGTAGCTGAGATTAACCAGTCCTAGTTCAACTTCTGCAGCTTTCTCCACCACTTAATACTGTGGGGTTGTTACCCTTTATGTAATCTTATCCCTCTCTTTCCTTTGCCAGATAGGGAGCTTTGGCTACTGCCTTCTGTGTCTAAACAGGTGGCCTTGCAGACGGTTGAGGAGACAAGTCACCTCACTTCTGTATGTGAGGTCTAGGTATAAAATAGCTTTGAACAATTTACTTTTAAAAATCCAACAAAAACAAAGACATCTTTATCATTGGGGAGCACTACTTGGGTCTGGGTTAGTGAGGCCATTTAGGCATATCAGGGCAGAGGCCTGTACATTTTTTTTTTTTTTTAACTTTCCAAGGTATTGCTTCACTTTGGAATCTTATCTTGTACATGATTCACTATAATAAAATGATGGCAAACACTATTTAGTCAGGAAATAAAGTGATTGATTACATTTAAAAATATACAGAAGATACTTTATCTCCCTGCTCCTGATCTCCCTCCATCCCCACTCCTCAGTGAAGTCTCTCTAGTTGCAGGGACATGCTTTAAGGTGCTTGGAATTACTCTTTGGATTTTTTGTGGAAGGCTGCAAAACAACTCTGACAAGAATGTATTGATTATTCAAGTTAACAATCATTTAAAGCACCCCTTCCAGGGGCACCTGGGTGGCTCAGTTGGTTAAGCGGCTGCCTTTGGCTCAGGTCATGATCCCAGGGTCCTGGGATCTAGCCCCACTCCCTGCTTCTCCCTCTGCCCTTCCTCCCTGCTCGTGTTCTCTTTCTCACTCAAATAAATAAATAAAGCACCCCTTACAGTAGTAGTATGATAGTCAAGTTGCCAGTTAGGAAGAACTGGATTACGAGTTCAGGCACGAGAGTTGCGGGGGGGTGGCGTTGTGGGGGGCTGGGTTTACCCCCTGAAGCCTCACACATGCCCATCCCTTCATGCTCCACAAGCAGCTCTCCGAGGATGGAATATTTAGAAGGTCTCAAAATATGTTCACTGCCTGAGAAATTTTACCTTTATCTTAGGGATTCACGTACTGGCTTCAGAGGGCTTGGGTGTCTGCGGTCAGTCTATCGATGGTCACCCAACATTTAAGACGGCTGGGCTACAAATAACACCAAGACCCCTGATCCAAGCCTGCCTGCAGCACCCAACGCTCAGTCCCCGGGTCAGCTGCTAAATCTGCTCGCAGAGCAAGAAGGGTCTTTAGAACTGGTGGGTTATGGCCAGGTTGGCATGGAGGGAGCATCTGTTGTCCCTGCTTTCCACCTCTCCACCGACAGCAGCTTCCACTCTGCCAGGTATGGAACTTCCTATCTTTCTTTCCCTTTTGCAGTTATCAACAAATCTCTTCCCAGGAAGATTCTAGTGAGCCTGCCCACACTGAGAGGTAAATAACTGATGAAGTATAAGTTTCTTTCAGGCCTGTTTGCATTTTAGCAGGTAGCAAAAGGAAATGACAATTTATTTTTTTATTTTTTTAAAAATTTTACTTATTTATTTGACAGAGAGAGAGAGCGAGCACAAGAAGGGGGACCTGCAGGCAGAGAGAGAGGGGGAAGCAGACTCGCCACTGAGCAGGGAGCCTGATCCGGGACTCGATCCCAGGACCTTAGGACCATGACCTAAGCTGAAGGCAGACACTTAATCAACTGAGCCACCCAGGGGCCCCAGAAATGACAATTTTAGGAAAAAATTGTTTCTATAGCAGGGAAGTGAGCAAGTATTTCTCAGGTCTCCACTTAGATGGTGCTGATGGCCAGAGCCAATCCAATGATGGCAATGATTGTCATGAACCTCTGCTTTATTTTGACTCTAGGGCACTCTCTTAAGTGGGCAGACATATTCCATTTAGATGCCTTCTGAATTCTTCATTCTGTTGATCTGATCTCAACTTTTTTTGGAATTTTAGTGGACAAATGATTTCAGTGAGTAAGAGTTTGGTAACAAAGGTCAAATAATCCAATATAAGCTAGTAATTCATTTTTGAGGAAGAAGTTGTTTCTTTTAAGGTCACAAAATTGTATCCCAAACATTAGCAACTGCTGCTGCATATTGTTCATTACAGGAACCACTTGGTCAGTGCAGACCAAACCAGTAATCTAAAATAAGCAAGCCAACTGTAGTGGTACTTAAGAATGAACTTTGTGTGCAAAAACCATAAATGTATATTCTTGAAACGATCTTAAGATATTGGGAGTCCTCTCTTAGACTAATATGGGCTAGTATGGGATGTTTTGAAAAATAATAGCAATTACATATCTAACATTTGAAAATCGTGGGTGTTGCAATTGGATGGTCATGGGTTCAAATTTCAGCTTTGACCTTTGTAAACTGGTTGATCTTGGGTCTCAATTTCCTCTTCTATAAAATAGGAATAATAATAAGTACCCAACTGATTTGTTTTTTAGGAACAAACGCAATACTGTTTTGTAAAACATTAAGTACCATACCTGACACATGGAAAACATTCTATGAATAATGGATATAGTAGTAATAATGAAAAAAAAAATCAGTTTTTGCATTTTACATCACTAGGTATTCATTTCTACATAAAATCAATAGCCAATCGTGTTATAAATTTCTCCTTTATTCTGGCTTCTAAGTGTTCTTTGACAAATGGTGGGACTCTAGAGGTTTTATTTATGTTAAAGGGCGGATATGTTTCAAAAAGAAATGCAGAAAGAAAAATATGCCCTTAAATTTTTCAATGATTTAATGCACGATTAACTTTATAAATGTCAGAGGAGTCTATTGTTTGTTTTTCTGTAAATTAATTGGCCAAATACCCATATCTTTGATGTAAGGTGGAAAAGCCAAAAGAGGAAAGTATTATTTATTCTGAAATGGGAGTAGGTTGCTCTTACCATAAGAATTTTAATAGGGAAGACAGTATTTGGGGATTTTTATATCAACCCACCTATCATATGCCAAAAGTACATATATATCTATGCATGTGTGTTTATACATGTTATAAGAATTTTCTTTTTACTTTTTAAATATGAAAATAGCTTCCTTTTAAATCATGGCTTGTGAATCTCTACAAGATTACTAGTATCCTAGTTTGTTTAAAGTGTTAGCTTTATATGACCAGTGATTTTATTTTAAAGTCTGTTTTCACCCTGTGTGAGTTTCGGCAAGCTAGTTAGCTTTTGTGTTTTCTGCTGTGGAGTGGAGGCTAACATGCAAAATTGCTGGTAAATAAGAAAGAGGCCCTTCTGGCAATAGACAGAAGCATCTGAGTCAGATTTGCTAAATTACATTTTTCTTCAGATTGGACATAATTTTCCATCTCAAGGCCCTTTATGAATTCCAGCTTCTGTCTTTTCTTATATTTATGGTTTCACTAAAATCCTCAGGTAGCGAAATACCTGCACTCATGAATCATTTGCAGATAATAGTGGTTCAGACACTCTCTGTCCAAATTGATAATGGGTATCTGATCCAAAGCGATGCCTATTTTTTAAGGTCTATATAAGGAGTTCATGGGGGGAAAAATCCCTCTCTCTCTGATCTCATGTTTATTATCACGTTCAATAGTTAGTATCCTAAATGTAAGAATGTAGAATAAGGCAAACTAGATATCTGACTCTGTTGTTTGAGTCTCCAAATTACTTTAAAAAACGCACATCTCTTCCAGACAGAATCCTTGTACACTGTTTTATTAGCACTGTTATGAATAATCGAGGTTATATGTATATTCTTCCTTGTGTCTGCATCCTTCTCCAAGTATTTGAATCAGTATTTATGAAATTGTATCATTTAAAAGTTATATTTTCACTTGTGAAGGATTTAACATATGCTTTACAAAAAGTATTGAATTTATTTACAATATTTAGTATAGTTTTAAACGAGCTAATATTCCATTTCAGTAAGATGTAAATTGACTTATTTGAATTATTTTCCAAAAGTAGAATAGATTAATACCTTTCAGGGAGTAATATTGCTTTAATCACTAGCTGTGAATCTACCGTGTGCCTAAGAGTCACCTTGGGAACTCGTGAGAAATGTCGATTTCTGGCTCATACCCACAAGGATTTGGAACAAGTAGGTCTGGAGTGAGGATTTTAGGTAGATAGATAGATAGTTGAAAGCCAGATGGTTGTGATGCAGATAGCACTTAAAGAAACACTATAGCCTCAAAGACACCATTGACTTTGTGACAGAGATTGTAAGCTGATGAATTACAGGTTCTGATTTACGTCTATAGCCTGCACGTATCTAGTATCCATCCCTTCTGCAGCCGCACTAAGTAGACGCCCAGAGTTTACTGTGGCTGTACGGACCGCAGGAATTCCTGACAATCTCAGGTATCGTCTGACTCCTCCGGTTGCTGTGGGAGGTCTCACTGTGCACAAGACGTTGCTTTCTCCCTGCCACACCACACGTTGTCCCTTTAGCCTGAAGCACACTCTACGTTCCCTGTCTTCTGAGCCACAGCCCAACTCTGGCCTCCCCGGGAAAGCCTCTCCTGACCTTCTTAAAGGTCTCCGTCTTCGAGGCTCTCATCGTACGTGTGTCCTTCTGTGCAGGGCTCGTCACAATTGCAGTTTATGCCTGTTGTGTGCATGTTTGATTATTGCTTGTCTTTCTCACTAGACCCAAAGTTCAGTAAGACACACGCTCTGACTCACTTTTTGTTTATTTCTGGTTGTATCTGCAAAGCTTAATGGGGGGCCTGCACATAGTAGGCTCCTAGCCAATATTTATATAAGTAAATACATTGAGGCTAACTCTTCATCTCACTCTCTGTTAAAGATACATAAGTATGCTAAGGTTGTGTATTAAGTTACTGATGTGTTAGTGTGAATGAATGTTTGAAGGACCCAGAGTGATGTCAGCATCCCCAGTAACTCAGGAAACTGGGGAGACCTACAGGGTACGTACAGAGAGGATAGTATCCCTTGAGCTGTGGAAAAGGTTTCAAAACTGTTGAACTGTTGGTACCAAATATATTTAAATACATTTTAAATAGGACGATATCTTGTTAAGATAAAAGTTTTAATAATTCAGGTTTTTTTTTTTTTCTCATGCGTCTCTTGCTGGTGGTATTGGAAATGCTTAACCCTGATGCCACTTAGTACCTTCTCTTCAGGAAGACAAGGGTGAGATATAAGTAGGAGGAAGGAGTGTTTATTGTGTGCCATGGACCAGGCACTGTGTTTATACTTTGCATGTAATTTCCCATTTGATCTCCACAGCTGTCCTATAAGTAGCAAGGAATAAGATCAAAAGCCACTCAAAATCATACCATATTTTTTTAAGTCAATATTTTGTTTTGTTTTAGATTCCTCAGCTAAGATCCTCAGCCTCTACCCTTCTTGCATTCTTGTATTATTTAGAAAATATTTTGTAATAAATAACAAAGCCTAATATGAATTATATAGAGAAAGGATAGGTTCACACAACTGAAAGTGCCAAAGAATCATGATGCCTTCGGGATTATGGGCTCTGGTTCTTTGCCAATCTCCTGGTTCTGCCCTATTTTGGGCTTCAGCTTCTTTCTAAGGTTAGTTTTTCTTATGATAGCACTGCATAGCCCAGAGCGAGCAAGCTCTCATGTCTAGGCATTTTTTACAAAGGTCTTGCTGTTGACTCTGATTACTCTGGCTTGAATTGCATGTCTACTTCTTGAACCGATCATTGTGGAGGAGAGAACGGAATGAATAGTCTTAGTCATGTCCTATGTGTTACCCCTCTTGAGACAGAAGGGAATCAGTTTTTCTTAAACCACACAGAAATTATGGGAAAGGGGGGAAGTGACGGATTCTGGAAAGACAACTCGTGCATTTACTGATCTCTTCTTGAAACGTGCTCAAGGAGAGAGAATATAAGCAGTGGTGTAAGATAAATATATTTGGAGACTACTAATATTTGAAAATGATTTTTTTTTTATCTGGATATACTTTCAGATAACTTTAAACACCAGTAGTTAAAAAAAAAAACTTTATTTTTGATATTCAAGAAGCTTGGCCTGTTATCATTGAGATTGAGCAACATTTAGAGAAAATACATTTCCGATGGCTCAGCTGTCCTCGAGGTGGCCATATATTTGAATATTTATAATGATAAAATGAATATTTTGTAGCACATGGAATAGTGCTGTTAGAGTAATTGTTTCTCTTTCCTCTCCTTTAACAATAATGTTTGCTGCTCTTGTGTGTCTAATGCAGTTATTATTGATAGAAATAGTAGTAAACATTTGTTGAAGTTCACTGTGTATTCAGCAGTGTCCGCAAGTGTTATCTGTAATCCTCACCACAATCCCGTGAAATAAATGCAATTACCTCCATTTTCCAGGATAAGAAACTGAGGTCCCACCATTAATAGGCAGTGATGCAGGAATGTAAACACATGCCTTCTTCTAGAGCTCTTGCTCCAACCTCTGGGTTACTCTCAGTCCAGGGTTATACAAATAAAGAGAATCTTCAACTCACTGAATAGTGTTATTTGTTGACATTTTTCCTGTTGTTTTTTAAAACAAGTTTTGTAGGGCCACACCCCACACTTGAGGAATTTACTTCAGAACAAAGAATATGGAGTAGAATCACATCATGTTAAGCATGTTTCGATATTTGCACTAATCCAAGTAAGGCTTATAAAACTAGATCAGATCACCATTGTCAAGGAGAACAGTTTTTGAGTCTTAAGAAACAAAATGTTGTGATTGAGACCATTAGTTTCAGTTAATGAATTCTTTGTCAAGAGGGGTCCTGATTCAGTGGTGTTAAATATAATCAGGATGCACTTTGTTATTCTGAAAAGTGATTCTCCTTGACAACTTGATGATATAAACAAAAAACACAGCCCTTCTTTATAACCTCAATAGTTGTTTATCGCTCTTTTGGAATTAGCCAATATTTACTCTATTACCATAACAGGGATAATAACAAAATAATTGATGAGATAGTTTTCCCTGAAAATTTTGGGACTAAGTTGATTTCGTCTCAGTTAATTCAGTCAGAGGCACTCTGAATATTGATAACATCTCTGCCGTCTCATAGACACCTCTTTTATAACCATCCAAGGATCTGGAAAAATAAACGCCGTCTTTGAAGAGGGGCAGACCACAATTGTAACTGATATATTCATCTATTTGTCACCCTTTCCATCTGTGTTTACAAGCCATACCTACACACCTGTGACTCATCAGCATGTTGGTACAGGAGACTCTGCTGCAATTTCCTTGTGCTTGCTGGATCTATTAACATAGATACAACTATACTTCATCTTTTTAGCTCAGATGGATAGCAACTCCTCTTTTCATGGTACAGTTTATTTATTCAAATTAAAGTTTAATTTCACTTGTAGATTTGATAAAACGCTTACTGTCTGTTGATTTAGTCTTCTCAAATGTCCAAACATTTTTATAGTTTTACACATCTCTCATGCATGAAAAATTGAGAATGTGTGTGTTGATTTGCTGGAAATGAGTCATGCACTGAAATCATGCAGATTCCTTTGTGTTGTTACAACCACATAAGTGCTATAAGCAGAAATGAAAAATAGGTGGAGTTGGCCTGAAAGGCAGTGTTTTCAGTGGCAACAAGCTCTTTGAAATGTAATTGTTAGGAAGGAAAAGCCTAGTTGAACATTGCATGCATATAAAAAAATATGTGCTAAACTAGCAAGGTGATGGAGCATTCCCTAAACCACTTTTGATTTCTACCTTTTGGAACATGGAGAATGCTAGCTTGTTTTGCAACTAAAATAGATCACAATTTTAAGTCATAGATTACTTTGTGATATACCTGATGAATTATGCAGACATTTAAAAACACTAAGGAACAGTAGTGAATAGACAACAAAGTATTTTGCTATTTGTTAGTTAAGGGCAACTTCGTTTTAGGATTTGGGTCCCAGGATAATAAATACAGCTAACGGGTATGTGCTTACTATGTACCACATGCCATTCTACAAAGCAAATATGAGTAACAAATATGAATAAATCATTTAATCATCTCAACAACCTCACGAAGTAGGTGCAATTATCAACTCCATTCTAGAGATGAAGAAATTGAGGCCCGACAAGGTTCAGTAACCTGTCCAATGTTGAATAGCTAGTAGTTGGCCAATCTGAGATTCAGATCCATTTCTGGGACCTATGTGCTGAAGCTGTTAAGCTACGGTGTGTAATTGGTGTGTTGAGTAGGCAAAGTATACAAGAAATTTTGTCATAAAGTTGTGGAAGTAAGGTAAGGTATGTAAAATAGTTAGCTCAATACCTGGAAAATAAAGGGAAAAGTGAGAAACTCCTAGAGCAGCCTCCCAAGGACTCTTATTTTATAGAGTTTAGGTACTTTTGAATTGGCACTCTTTTGGTTCTGATCTCCAGATACATGTTTGCCTCCAGTGTGAGTTTCATAACACCGATTGGAGATACATAGTTAATAAATTAGAGAATGCATTGACATTATGCAGATATTTTTGAGTTAATGAAATTGGTTTTGGAGCTTACATACATAATGAAAGTAAGTTTTCCCACACACAGCTTAGGGACACCAAATTGTATGGTTCGAGCTCCTCATTGATTTGTTTCTCAGAGATGGTCTTAAATGTGTTGACCTTACTATTGATGGCCTAGAGTTTGGTTTCCTTTTATGTGTTCTTTAGGATTTGTTCAGGAATGTTTCGATGTTTTTATACCTTCTGATTAACCTATTATTTTGCAATGACTATTAGGTATGTATACCTGTAAAACATATTTGTTATTAGAATTCCTGCAGGAAAGGTAAATTTGTGCTAGCCTAAAATTTTCTAGTTTCTAACTCTCCTTCTCTAATTAAAACAACTGTTTTTTAGAACGTAAGTTCTTTGATAAGGTTTGTTTTTAGGAACACAATCTGTTATTGTAGAAGAGACTATTCCAAAGGGAGATAAAATAAAGAAAAAAATTATTAAATTGCTGAAGAAGGATATGAGAGATAGATAAATATGTGTTCAATTCATACAGGGTAACAAGACATAATTCAAGAGAAACATTTCAAAGCAAAATAAAGACCAGTTACTCTTTTAATACCAAGAATAAGTAAGAAGGATAGAAAAATTTGTCTAAACAGAGAAGGCATTTAAATTGATAAGAGAATGTAATGTATAAAGGGATCTTGAGAACATTTAATATCATAGTTGGATATCAGCTTTTCTAGTACTTTGTGCTTGCTCTAACACGTAGGTCAATTACTTATTAATATCAATGGGATATGAAGGTGCAGCCTGGGAAAAATAGAACAAAATTACCATTTTGTTGCAGAATCCAGTGACAAGCTTTGTAACATTATTTAAGAGAAAAAATATATAACTTAATTCAACCTTAATTAAGTCACACATTGTGAGGATACACACAGGCACACAGGCACAAGTATTTATATGGTGTATATGTGATGTAGTCTCTTTCCTCTAGTGGCATTAATGTAGTTGGGAAGAGAGACATATGCATGGCAGCAGATGGTTTATTGTGATTAGTATTCTGTAAAGGAATAAAGTACGGATAGAGGTTATTTATGGGTAGGAGGGATATGGGAAAGCTATTTTGGAATAGGTGGCTTTTGAGGTGGACTTATAAGTATGGATAATTGATAGGAGGATATATTATTATATGCAGAGAGTGTCTAAGTTTATATACCAACTTGGGAAAAGATAAATGGACAATTTCAGAGTGTGGGAGATATATGGGGGCGACTAGAGCTGTAAATTGTTGAGATAAGCTAATAATAGAGTTATGCAACACGTTGCTGAAGACTTTGAATGCCAACCTGACTAGTTGGGGAAATTACTGTGTTAAAATGATCACCAACTATTTACATATGTGTTAAAAATTCGATGTTGCTAAAAGGATTGGGATTCAAGATGGGAGACTGAGCATATGTGCCCACAACCCCTGCTGTCTCAAATCCCATAAGAGGTCAGAAGGAGATGTATGTACACACACACACACACACACACACACACACTAGTCCAGAAGACAGGAAAGAGGGCCGTCAGTACACCCAGAAACTGTGAGCAATTTCTAGAAAATAGAAAGTAAATACAACTGGACTCATAAAAACAAAAAACAACAATAAAAAAATACAGCTCCAGATATTTTCAAGAAAACACTACTGTGAAAGATTAGAGCATTTCAGTGAAACTCCTAACTCAGAAAAATATATTAAAGGAGGGAGAGGGGTGTAATGAGTGAATCACACAGGATGTAATTAATGACTAAGAAATTACATAGATATAAAAGAAACTATTTAAGTCATTGAACTGATAGAAAAATTGTAGAATACTATATGGAAATAAAAAATGTAAGGATGACCATTAGAAGAATAGTTATAAAATGTGTAACTTTCAAATAATAAGAAGAGGAACTTGCCTTCTACAGATACAAATACCTATTATATAAGCATAATAATTAGATCACTGTGTTACATGATATTAATGTAATAAAAGACAAATGAAAGAGCAGTGCAAACCCATCCAGAAATTGATTCATGCATATATGAATGAGTATTTGTTGCATGATAAATGCATATGAAAACAGTGGACTAGAATGAACTATTTAATAAATGTCATTTGGTCAATTGGCTTGCCATTTAGAAAAAAATAAAATAATATGAGAGCTCAAATTGTTAACAGTGCTGGCCTTTGGTGAGAGAATTGGAGTAAGGGAAGCTTAGAAGGAACTTACACTTTTCAAAAGTATATATTTTTGAATGATTTTTGTATGACTCTTTTCAGGCGTTGCTTACATAAAAATTATTTAAGAGGAAAAGTAAGAAACCGTTTGTGCAAACAATACCTTTTGACTTGTCACACATAACTAAACTAAATGTTCGCTATTTTGTACTAGGACATAATACATCTTTGAAAATCAGAATAAAAATATGGCTTTGTAAATCAGCAGAGTTCAAGTCTATATATTCTTATGTTAAGAAAGTAAATGGAAAGAATTGAAAGTATATTTATGTGTAGAGCTCAAATATTGTTATTTCATGTTGAAGTCATAATTTTCATCTTCTCTTATTGGCTCTGCACATTTGGAAGTCAAAACTTTTTGCATAAAGTGGGACTCAGTCCCACTGCAAAGCATGTCCCCTTCATCCTCAACTTGTACTGTCCTCCCGTGCAGCTCGGAGGCCGCCTCGCATTAGGTGCTTAGTAAATATTACTAGTAGAAATATAGCATGATGCCCTGATCGAATCAGATAGTAAGTCTAGGTCTTACTTTGGCCCTTCCTCTGACTTTGAGCAAATTACTTAACCTCAGTTATTTTTTTTTAATCTGTAAAATGGAATTAAAATTACCTATCTCATAAGACTTTTTTTGAGATGATGAAAGAAAAATAGTCCAGTACTTTGTACATACAAAATATCAATAAATGTTTGGTACTATTCCTGGAAAAGGATTATCCAGTAAATGTCTCAAGTATGGACAAGGAAGCTTATGACTCTTCTATGTCCAAACTGCCTGAGACTTTACCGTTACACCTAGACCTTACCCCAGAGAAGTTGAGCTTGCCATTGCTTGGCCTCTATTGGGAGATGGAGAGAGGTAGATCCAGTGTGCAGAATGACAGGCTATTTCCAAACCAGTTGCTCATGTTCCACATTGTCCTGGCATTCTTGCAGCCACACTGCTTATCTTGTTCTTATGTCCCCTTGTCACCATGGTTAGGATTGACAGCAGGCAGTGGCCTCACCGGGCATGATACTAAGGTTATGCCTTTTCAGAGATCAAGAATTACAGCATCCAGAACTTTGAAGTAAATCCTCTGAAAGAGTAATTTCTTCTCTGCTCTGTTGCATCAGACAATTACTGCACGTCCCTATTTCCCCACAGGTGATGACTGTTACTTTGCTGGCAATATTCTCTGCAGACACTGACCTCAGAGGAGCCATGACACTAAACTAACACAGGAATTTAGTTGATTTATTATATAGAGGAGATAATTAACTAATTGACTGTTGGACTAGTTAGCAATTATTTTTGTGTGTGCTGTGTGTGTGTAGCCTTGACATCAGCCCAGAGTATTGGTGTTCAAGCTCCCTGTGGGCAAAAGCAACCAGAGCAATAGAGGGGCAACACAATGACAGTCGGTGCATGGACCATGAGCAACAGCGCATGTTCTAGATCTCAGTATTTCAGATTGTTCCCTGAGCAAGACTCTTAACTCTGTTTTTTTTTCATTGCATCCATTTAGAGCTGTACTACCTAGTGCTCCTGTGAGTGTCAACTAAAATACTGATGTAGAAATACTCTTAGCTTCTAAATACCTGCATGTTAAGTATTAACTCCATTGAGATCCAAGATTATAAGAAAGTGCTTAGAGTGTAACATTCAGGGACAGTAGGGAGATATAACTATGTAAATGTTGGAAAGTTCCCTAAAATGAATCAGACACAGAACAAAATGTGACCTTTTCCTGATCAATTAAGGCCATTATAATTGCACGTGCATACGACATACAGTTCTGTAAGAGCAGAAAGATTTTGAACCCTAACCCCAACCCTAACCCCAGTGCCCAAAGTTTTTGCTCAGAATTATTTGCAGTTAATGAATAAATCAGGAAAAGATGTCTAAACTAATCATTCCTCCTATTTTACCTTATCTAATTTGTCGTGGCTTTGATAATCATAAACACATTCTTGTGCATGTTACACACACACACACATGCACTTTGACTATTCAATTTTAGCATCGAGCAATGTTCAGACCAATAATTTGAGCAAGGTAGACCCTTTCTCGACGCTGTGGGTAAAGTCAGGAAAAGAGTCTGTAAAGCCTTTGGTGCGGAGCAGGATTTTCTCTCCACATCAGTTTTAGATGCTATCTGTGATCAAAGAGACATATGCTGTTCGTATGCTTCCTCTGTACTTCAGAACTGGCTGTGACCTGGAGGGTGTACGAGGGCCCTTATGTGGTTGCCTAGAAACTTTGGCCACACAAGTGTCAACTTCCTTTCATGGCTCTAAGGGAGAAGGAGCCTCGCAGAGAGCTCTAGACTTTGTAGAGGGGGAAGAAAAAGTCCTTGTGTGTTTTAAAACAAGTGTCTCACCAGGAGATAATGGTCGAGCTGTGGGTTATAAATGATGCATTTTGTTCTTTTCGTCTTGCTGATGGCACAAGGGAAAAAAAAAAGTTCATCTCTCGCTTATCAAAATACTGTGACATTTCTTCTTCCACAGGAAAATTTTCAATCACAACCTTCTGCAGCAACCGACACCAAATTGAACAATTGTAAAACTCTGCAGTGTCTCATTAAAACCTGGTTTTGACCTCTATTCTTTTATGTACCTCACTCAAGCTAAACCACACACACAGACCCTGACTAAAATTTGCTACTAATTCCTGACTTGAGTTTTTTAGGAGCAGATCGCGTACTTAGGATGCAGATAGCCTTTGGTTCTTGTTCCGTGAATAACATTTTTTGTTGCCATCAGCACAGTTACTCCTAAATGATCACTTTCATTAGGTCTAAAAGCTTTGAAGAAGACACGCTTTACAAAGTTTCCTTGAAAGTCAGTGTATTTTGAAAGATGTTTAGAAATAAAATAAAGGGAGAGGGCCTTTCTGGGCCAGTCACCTGATGCATATGTCATGAATATTAATTTTTAGCTAAGATTGTATGTCCATTTAGGCTTCGATTGTTATTTCACAGGGGAGACTTTTGCTTTCCACGCCACATGTTCTACGTGGGAAAACAGGAGTGGTGACCTGGTCAATGTCAGATCAATAGGAATAAGGATTGTGTAATTCAATTGTCAAATATAGAGTAGTAGGTGGCTAGGTGGCGGGATTCCCATGTCCTTACTGAGATTAAATTGATTTTGTAATGTTTATGAAAATAAGCATAGCATATAGAATCTAATATCTCTCAGTTGCTACAGATGTGTTATAGAAGACATATGTCACAGCCATTTAAAGGACAGACTGGCGTGGCAAAGTGCCCAGACAAAGGACTTTTAAGAAAGCTGCCTTAACAATAGTGTGAGCCTATAAACATAGCAGTTTACTTATTGATAAAGTAACACAATTATCAAGGCCCACATTTTGAAGGACTGTCAATTCACTAACGTAATTTTGATGTGTGGACCTATTTTTATTAGGTTGCTTAGCCTGAGAAGTACTCGAGAAATGTTTGGGAAACGAACGATTCCCACACAGGTGTCAAGTGCACTGTAAACTCTGTTCTTTGCAGCTATCAAATATTTCCTGATAAATTAATTATTTACAGAAAATTGAGATTTTTTTTCAATTTCTGGCTTTCTTAATACAGTTAACTGAATTGACATTTTGCCTTCTTGTAGGGATAAATTTTCCTTTCTCTTGAAAACCTCCTCACTTGTCTCTTGCTTTTCAAAACATTCACAATTAAAGTACTAACTTAATTCATCCAGAACTTTATGTCTAATGCTAGTGAAACTTGATGTACACGTTAAAACCATAAAAACCAAGAAAAAATTGAGGATATAAAATGAAAATTTGGATTCATTCATACTGTTGCCTGTTATTTTCTACTGTGAAGGAAATACAGGAAAAAAGTTTTGCACAGATAAACGTTCAAATCTAATATGAATAGAAGACACTAACTGCTCAGTGTAGTTGGCTTTCATGTTTTAAAAGAGTTTTTTTTCCTACTAAATCCAGGAGCCATGTGGCTACCCTCTTCTATTTTTTTATATTTACATTTGAGGTTTAATATTGAGTTTTCCTAAAAACAGTGAGAATAGTGAACAACAGTGAGTTAAGTTAAAAAGAAGCAATGAGTTTGGGTAAAACATCCAATTTGCTTATGGAAAATGAAATATGTCTTTAAAGTTTTATTTTTTTTTGAAGATTTTATTTGCTTATGTGAGAGAGAGAGAGAACACAAATGGGGGGGAAGGGCAGAGGGAGAGGGAGAAGCAGACTCCCCACTGAGCAGGGAGCCCAGTGCTCCATCCCAGGACACTGAGTTCATGAGCTGAGCCTGAGGCAGATGCTTAACTGAGTGAGCCACCCAGGTGCCCCTAAAGTTTTAAATAGTAATAGAAACAAATGTAGTAATACATACATTCTGAATTCCATAAAATTATGATTAAGACCAAATTGTCTGATTCCTATACAGTCCCAGTTGAGGCACGGAGAGAGGAAATGTTTGTAAATTCATAAGTGGACATCTATTTTCTTTCCCTCTTGTTCTCTCCTCTTAATGTGGACTCCATGGTGTTCTTTACATGTTAAATTGCCTCCATAAAGCTGTGAGACCTTGCCATGAGTTATTTAATCTGTCTGCCTCAGTTTCTTCATCTTTAAGCAGTGATAGGGGTGCCTGGGTGGTTGAGTCAGTTAAGCATCTGACTCTTGATTTCGGCTCAGGTCATGATCTCAGGGTTGTGAGATCAAGCCCCACGTGGGGCTCCGAGCCCAATGGGGAGCCTGCTTAAGATTCTTTCTCTGCCCCTCCCCACCCCAAATCAGTCAGTCAGTCAATCAATCCGTCAGTGATAGCAACACGTATTTCATAGGGTTGTCATCAAAGGAGCAAATATTTGTAAATTGCAAGGAACGGTGCCCGGGGCATAGAAACTGGTATGATTATTTGTTAAATGAATAAAAGTTAGCATTTCTCTCTCTGAGCATACTTCAGACTTCAGAAGGCTCACAAAAAGTGTTCGTAGGGACAAGGAATGATTCAGCTTGTGTAGTTACTCTGTGTTTTTGAAGATCTATTCTCCTGTTCAATCTGAGAACTATCAAGGGTTTTACTTAAAACCTCAAAAGTGCCTCTGTTTTCACAAGGACTATGTGGCAATCGGTTGGGGGTGTGGGGATGTCACCCTTTAGTCTGAGTCAGAAATATAAATTTCAAAAACATGCAAGGAGCCGGAGAGCAAAGTTTTGTTTTTGCATTCAAAGACTGGATGCTAAAAGGTCTGCATGGTGTGGAAAAATTGGCAGCTTTGAATCGGGTAGAGATTTTTTTGTTTTTAATTTCTATGGTGGAACTTACCCTTTAGCGCTGAATCTCAATGGCTGAGTCTTATTAAAGGGGAGGCCAACTAAGCCAGCTGCTTCCTTTAATGCCCCCCTATTACTTTTGAGGTGTTACAAGCTTGCAAGACGGGGTTTTTACAGATCTAGAGCTGGTTCTTGGATTTATTTTGAACTTTAAGACCTGGCCAATCAAAGTGTTCCAGTATCACCATCCCTGGGGAGCTAGTGTTAGAAAGGCGGTCTCGGAACCCCTACACCATCAGAAACAGAATCCACATTTTAAAAAGATAACAGCCTGAATTTAATCATGAACAATGTGTAGCAGACCATATACAAATTAGCATTATGTCTTTGTAGAATTTTAGAGCTTTAGAGGATCTTAAAAATCAGCTAATTCAACTGCTTTATTTTCTAATTTCATGGCTTTAGGAGATAGTAGTTCAGTATTTGCTATGTGCCGGGTTTTTAAACTCTGTGTTGGTGTCTACAGAGATAGATGAGATATGTTCCTTGCTCTGGAGGTCTCTTCAGAGGGGAAGTGGAATGTAAGCTTGTAGGTCAAACACAATGTAGAGACTGCTCTTCTAGAAGTAAATGCAGAGAGCTGTGGAGGAAACCCTCGAGCCTAGACGGGAGAATCAAGGAAGGCTTCCTAGGCACCGTTACATTACGTTTGAGTCTTGAAGGATGAGTGTGTGTTTCTTTAGATCTGGATTATACGTTTCTAACAGATTGATAGGGCTATGAAGAAAACTTACAGTTAGAACCTTGCAAAATAAGTACCACGGACTGGGTGACTTAAACAAAAAAATATTTTCTCGAAATTCTGGAAGCTAGAAGTCCGAAGTCAAGGTGTTGGCAGGGTTGATTTCTTTTGAGTCCTCTCTCCTTGGCTTGTAAATGTGTGTTATCACAGGGTTTTTTCCTCTGCGTGTGTCTGTCATAAACTCCTCTTCCTATATAAAGTCAGATTAGGGGGCACCTGGGGGGTTCAGCTGGTTGAGCATCTGCCTTCGGCTCAGGTTATGGTCTCAGGGTCCTGGGATCGAGTCCCGCATCGGGCTCCCTGCTCAGCCGTGAGTCTGCTTCTCCCTCTCCCTCTGTGATCTCTCTCACCCTCTCTCAAATAAATAAATAAAAATCTTAAAATAAATAAATAAAATCAGATTAGGGGCCATTCATATGACCTGGTTTTATCTTAATTACCTTAAAGGTCCTATCTCTCAATACCGTTACATTCTAAGGTAATTGGGGTTAGGACTTCCAACAGTAGAATTTTGAGGGGACACAATTCAGCTTTTAACACTGAAGGAACTTTTTTTTTAAGATTTTATTTTTTTGACAGAGAGAGACACAGCAAGAGAGGGAACACAAGCAGGGGGAGTGGGAGAGGGAGAAGCAGGCTTCCCGCGGAGCAGGGAGCCGGATGCGGGGCTCGATCCCAGGACCCTGGGACCATGACCTGAGCTGAAGGTAGATGCTTAACGACTGAGCCACCCAGGCATCCCAACACCAAGGGAATTTTGAACATAAATTTGCCATCAAATTTTACTATAAATTACTTCATTATATTTATTATATATTATATATATTATATATTATTATTATATATAATACATATATATTTATTATAATTGCTATATATTCCCCCTATGAAATCTAATTACTGGGTTTCAAAGGTAATAACCAGTATACCAAGTAACACTGCACATTTTGCTTTGACATGAATGCCTCCTGGACACTCACAAATTCACCGCATCAGCTGCTGTGTTCTCTTTTAGGATACAACATCCAACATTTTTTTTTTAATTCCTTAAAGTCACCACTCAGTCAGGGCCAAGTGAGCATATCCACTCAGAAAGAAAGAGTTCCATCAAATAAAATGAAAATAGAGCAGAAGGAAGAATTGAGTTTATGGAGAAAACCTGTCATCTTGATTTTTAGTTCATATACCTATGAATTTATCTGGATAAAAAATTTGAAAAAGATAAGATTCATGGCTAGAAGTATGTCTATCAGATTCTTAAATATGATTAAAAGTCAGGCTGTCATGTTAACAAACATCTCCTAATTCACAGGATGATTGCAGTCTTTGGCACTTGCTATAAGGAAGGTATGCCAATACTTCTTAGCCCCCAGCGAGAGACTTTCTATAATTTTGTAAAAGTTATTATTATCCTGTGAAAACCGGCAATACCAGACTCTCATAATCTTTACCAAAATCTCATTATCCTTGGTGGATTAGTCTCATGACAGTCTGATGTCTTGCCACAGACTTTTGCTCTGGATCTTTTGCCATTATGTATCTATAGTAGTTTGGTCACCATTGTATTAGCTTGGGATGCCATAACAAAGTAATAACAAAAATTTATTTTCTCACAGTTCTGGATGCTGGAAGTCTGAGACCAGGGTGCCGACACGGTTGGGTTCTGGTGAAGGCTTTCTTCCTGGTTTGCAGTCAGAGTGCCCTGCTCTTTCTCACCTCATAAAGACACCAATCCTATCAGATTAGGACCCTGCCCTTACAACCTCATTTAGCCTTAATTACCTCCTAAAGATCCTGTCTCCAGATACAGTCACAATGTGGGGTAAGGCTTCAGCATTTGAATTTCAGGGGACTACAGTTCAATCCATAGCAACTAGTAAGCATTTATTGAGATACTGATGCTATACTAGGTACTTGAGCTTTATAATACGTAAGATACAAATCCAGGCAACAGGCAAACTTACCATGTTGGGCCAATGTTCAGATCTGATGGTATCTAATACTTCATATGAAATTTTATTTAAACTCCCTCATTGTTGTTCCATATATTTAAGGAAGTTTTGATAGTTGGCTCAAATTCATTACTTATTTATTTATTTTTAAAATAACCATCGTGAAGAATTCAGCTCTTACAGTGGTAGAGGTCTGAATTATGGAGATATTCTGCTTCTGTGTTCCAGTGAAAGGAGTAACTGAGAAAGTAGCCTTAAGGTTGGTGAGTGGTGTTGATTGAGCTGGGTCACACTTTATCATGTGCCTAATTTCCCTCCCGTATTAATTTCCTAGGCTGTCGTAACGAAGTACCACAAACTAAGTGGTTAAAACAACAGAAGTTTATTTTCTCACAGGCTAGTGGGCTGAAACCAAGGTGGCAGCAGCGCTCTGCTCCCTCAGGAGTCTGCAGGGGAATTCTTCTTTGCCTCTTCCTAGCTTCTGCTGCTCAGCTGATAATCCTTGGGGTTCCTTGGCTTACAGATGCATCACCCCAATCTTTGCCTTCTTCATCACGTGGTGTTCTCCCTGTCTGCCTCTGCTGCAAGACCATCATCTTCTGAGAACACCAGTCATATAGGATTAGGGGCACAGAATACTCCTCATCATAGCTCATTGACCCTATTTCAAATTAGGTATTGGGCATTAGGATTTCAACATATCTTTTTTTGAGCAGAAGGGTACAATTCAACACCTACCACTTCTGAAAGAGAAAATATTTTGAGAATCATTTTTGAAGATTGTTTTGACAAAAATATGCAGAATACAATAACTACCCATTTTCCAGACTCTTGCTGAAGATGTCTAAATAAAAGTGCTCAAGGTATTAGTAGTTCACATAAAAATAAAATTCCAGGGGCGCCTAGGTGGCTCGGTCATTAAGCATCTGTCTTCAGCTCAGGTCATGATCCCAGGGTCCTGGGATTGAGCCCCGCATCGGGCTCCCTGCTCGGCGGGAAGCCTCCTTCTCCCTCTCCCACTCCCCCTGCTTGTGTTCCCTCTCTCGCTGTGTCTCTCTCTCTGTCAAATAAATAAAATCTTTCAAAATAAAATAAAATAAAATTCCAAAGAACTTTTCTGCTGCTATAGTGGGTCATTCAAAAAGTCCAAATCAATTACTGTTTGTATTGATAAATCAAATTTGCATCCTATGCAATATAATGATGATGGAAAAAATGCCTACAGAGAAAATACCTTGTTTTATATATTAACGTAATTGCATAAATCATATGAATTGTTAAAAGCCAAATTTTCAACTATTTCTATATATCCTTATGACAAATTCAGGATTGAATGACTTTTAGAAAATATTTGCTTTTACCATAAAGTAGTAATATGGAAGGTCAGATGTGAACATGACAAATTCGTGTGCTATCGATTTTTTAATTTAACTGCTCTAGAGTCAAAAGACATGATTCTTAATTCTTCTAAAAAAGAATCACTCTTTACATGTTTTAAAAAGCTAATGGCAATGTTAAGATTTTTCCTTCAACATGGTACTATTTTTCTTGAAAGTATTGAAAAGAATGCTTACCTGCACACCTAATTCTCTTGCTCAGCTTTCCCGTGGAATAAAAAAGATACAACAACATTGACAAATTCCTGTTGACTTACATGTAGTGACTGTGCATTTTACATTTCTATTACATAATCGTGCTCACTGAATGATGTAATTGGGGCACAGCGTACCTACTCTGCTGGGCATAATTCTAACTCATTATGGCAGGTTTACGGGAGCTGTGGAAAGAAAAAAAAAAAAACAGAAAATAAGAGCGATCATCAGTAGCATTAAGTAGTTGTGGCAGTGAGAGCCATAGGATGTAGCTAAAAATCCCAATATTGGAGGATTTGTATGTACATTGGGAGGAAGAGAAATGTCTGTACCACTGCATCAGTATTCAGAACCATACCTTTTTTATCATAAATTCTTGTAATGCTCCAGAAAATTGAAGAATGTGTAGAATTAACAAATCTGATTCATGTGTAGGAAAGATAAATGCTCTTTGAATGTACTTCTCAACATTTATATTGCACAAACATAACCAGGTAAAAGAGCCGCCTATGAAATGCAGGTAAGCCTGAAACTGCTTTGCCTAAGTACCCCTGGAGTGAAGAAGACCATAAACATACTATTTGTCTTGCCTATCTTGTAACTCTCAGAAACATGGCTTAATCAGACTGGCTACAAAAGGACAGTTGTAAGAGAAGATGTTTCTAGATTTTGGTGAGCGCTGTGACAGTGTTAACAGGAATCCCTCCAGGTGGTCAAGATGAACTTCAGAATTTGTAAGGGCTGACCAGAGAGAGAAAACACCAACTTTCCTCTTTAACTGATCATTGATGAGAAGTGTGTGACTTCTTAGATTGTCTTAAGGAAAAATTAAAAGACCTCTTATGTATCCAGGAGGGTTCTATAGAAAGAAAACATATAACATGTTCCTGGAGAATTTGGAAGCTATGTTATCACAGTTACCATTATAATTTGTCTTGTAAGATCAGTGGAACAGAGAAACTTGTATATTTATCCTGTAGACCTCTCCCGAGTGTTACTTCCTAAACTCCCTAAGCTCGTATTTGTTTCTCCTCTCTTCCTCTCCCATCCCTCCCTCCTTTCCTTTTTTCTTCTTTCTCACCCACCTTTCCAACCAGAAGGTAAGCTCTATAAAGGGAGGGAAGTTTTCTCTGCCGGAATAGTGTGAGGATAAATGGGACTCAATTAGCCAAAGAGAGAAGAATATTCAGGCAGAAGGGACAGTGTGTGCATTTTTCCTAGTACATATGAGAGGCTCAATGCAAATCAATGTGGCTGAAATACAGAGAACGAGAGGACAGGGAACAGTCAGCCCATTTAAGAGATGTTAACGATTTTCCCTTTGTCTTAAGAGCAATGGAAAGACATTAAGTTTTTTCAGCAAGAGGTACTAAAGAAGATGATGCTATTTGCAACTTGAAAATGATTGCCTTAGCCATAGTGTGGGGCACAGATTGGAAGGAGTCAGGAGTATGCCTTTTTCTAAATGACCAAAGGAAGATGTGTCTATAGCAACAGCAAGTTTTCAGAGATTAGTAACATTGAGATCATAAGATGACATTCTCCTAATACATGGCATATCTCCTAAGACACGGCATTTGGCTCTTACAGTTTTCCACACAATGTTCAAATAAGGTCTTGAGTCAAATATATGAAGGCGTATCATCAGGAATAAATAGACTGGAAATTCCAAGTAGCTTTGCCATTGGCCTCCTTCCCATTAAATAAATAACTACTTTACATTATGATCCAGATTTCCATAGAAGCTTCATAATTCATAAAGTAGAGACAGTCTGTTTCCCAAGTAAACTTTGTGTTTCCGTGTAGCATACACACAGAACTATAGTTGTGGGGGGGTTTATTAATGCATGCTACTGAGGCCGTCCTGATTAATGCACATCTCTTATGAGCCGGTGATTCAAAAATTAGTCCTAATCCTGAATGAGTGGAGTGACAACCACTGTTAAACCCAGATAGGATGGCATATCAGCAGAGAAGACTGGCAGAAATGTTTCAAAAACTTGCCCCTACATTACATGTAATAAACAGGATTTCAACATGCACTCCATCACAAAAATAGAGTATTTTGTTTGCTTTGGAAACAAACTGAACTTTGTATTACAGTCTACAGTTTGGATTCTTTGGATAATAATCTTCTGCTTTGATTTTTCTGGGCTTCTTTTCAGCATTTCAAAGAAATCGTGAAGTCAGTCTCAAGCCTAAAAGGACTGTGAGGTTCTCTGAAAATTACGGTGTCTATATTCACCTGATTATTTTAGCCTCCCGGCTTACTTCAGATGTTCAGCCCTGGAGGGAGAGTTTAGCTCTGTCTGCTTTCTGATTAAAGTCATTCTTAAGCATGTTACATGGGATGCTGGAAATATACGTTCATGGACTTCAGTGTTCACAAATGACCATGCTGTGACATAATTTTTTAACTGTTTTATGGTTGTTTGTTTTCAAAATTAGGAATTTGATTTTACTTTTTCTATCTTCATTATTTTTGTAGTGTGTGGCTATGCACAGTTTCATGAAAATTTTAATTGGAGATGAGAACTTGTCTGCACAGGTAATAGGTCTTGACAGAGACCTCTGAATTCTAGAGAGTTATGGAATATTTCAGAGTTTTAATGAGCCATAGATCTGGCTAAAACAAAGGTGCATTTGAAATCACATGATAGTTTAAACAAAAATTTTACGCGGTAATAGACCTTGAATAAATTATGTATCAGTTAGCCCTAAGTTCTTAAGGAATAAAATGTAACTCAACTTCTAAAGAAACCAGGTCATATTGGAAATATTGCTATTTTAATTTTACCGTTCAATAATGAATGTGGTATGTTTTAATATTTATGTGAACTTTTTTCAGGCCACCAATTCCTTTGGTCTCAAAGTATTATTATTGATAGTATATTTCTGATTATCTTAAAGGGAGAAGAGAGTTGTTTATAAGTGAGTCTTGATGTCTTTGCCAAGTTCCTTTTCTCTCTCCTGTCTCTCTTCTATTTTTCATAGTTTGTGTGGAATCTTATCCTTTTTTTTTTTTAAATGCCATACTCCTCAAGTTGAAGGTCAGAGAGCCTTTTATAATGTTCAGGAAAAAAAAAACATATTTCTGTTAAGAACTACTTTTATTTGCACCAAGATAATGGGGGCTCTGTCCGTGTTACAAACAATGAAAATTCCTCTAGATGGTTCAAAAGACATATTTATGAACACAGGACACATTGTTGGCTTTAAGTGCTGTTTTCAGTTGTGAATGCTGAATAAGATAGGCAGAAGATCACATACCTTTAGCATGATTAGTGCTAGGGAGACTCATATGAAAATATGGGGGCAGTCAGGGAAGAATGGGTGTCAGAAAAGAAGAATGATAGGACCAAGGCTCTCTTTTGGAACCTGTGGGAGAGCTTTGGAATGCATCCAGTAAAATGGGCTATCAAATCAAAAGTCTGCTCCAGTTAAAGCATCTTCCCTTGAACTATAATGTATCAGTTGTGAATACTTCTCTTGTTACCATGTGATTCTTATATTTCATGGATTGAAATGTGGGTTACTGCCATATATTCTTGAAATCATAAGATTAGAAAAGATTTTCAGAGTTCCTGCAGTTACTAGTCCTCTTGCCAGACTAGATCTCAAAATCATGGCCCAACAATTGTTCTCTTAGAGTCATAAGACATTTAAGGCAAAAAAAATCTACCAGAGTCTCATTTGTTAAGATGATAAAATTTTAAATGATTGTATTTAATTACAATTTATTTAGTTATTTATGTAATCAAAGTCTTAATTATGGTTGATAGAATGATATGGAAGATAATTCATGTTTTTTTTTTTCTTCTACCAATGCTTTCTTTGTTTAGGTCCAAACTACTGAATCAGACGACAGAGGTATTTAATCTTTGTTAGTAACTTCAACTCTTAAATGAGGAATAGATTGTTGATCTCCTGAGTAGAAAATGAAAGTCAAGATAGCTTCATTAAAATCTTATAATATATCTGGTATAGGTTCTCGACAGCAAATCTTTGCAAATGAATAAGGTATCCCATGCTAATCTAAAAACTAGGCATATGTTATATTCTTAATGGTGTTGAGAGTTATATTGAATATACATCCCTCAGTAAGGAGGGGTGTGGTGGGATACAATCTACAGGCATTGATGTGAAATCCTAACTGTGCCCATGACAAATTATTTAGTCTATTTAAGCCTTTGCTTCTTCAGATGTAAAATGGGCATGATGATACTCACCACATAGGATTAGTTTGAGGATGAAAGGAACTATATCCCTAAGATGCCTAAAAAAACCCTTGATAAATCATCTCTTCCTGCCTCCTTCACTTCATTGGAAGGAAGAATATTCTTATGCCAAAATGATAGATTACATCTACTCAGGCTGGAAGATGTTATGTTTATGACACTGTTGAAGTGCTATTACTAGATCTCCAGAACTATCTTCTGTCCTTTAGGGTAGAGACCATTTCACTTTTCAACAGTTTAATATATTTTATGTATAATATATGTTTTTATTATATTTGAAATTATATTTGAATTGATGATGTTTGTCCTAGAGAGGCCAGGAAATACTGAAGACTGTCACTGACAAAAAAGTTCAAAACTTCATCTGCGTCTGTTCATTACTGTTACAAGCTTTTGGGACTTCCAAGGTTATCGTTATGTTTTAATCTGTTTAAAAATGTAGCTACATTGTGAATTAAAGCAATGAAATGGCTCATATTTTCTTCTGCTTCTTGCACCTTTTGTGCATATGTCGACTTCAGGGATATTTTCCTGTCCCAAAGAGGTAGTGTGGGTCCCTGAATAGTTCAATAGTATTATGATCTCACTGTATCTGTTGCTCACAAAATGTCTGTATTCTGTTCAATAGTGATAGATAAATGATACTCTATTTAGGCACTGTGAATGGCAATACATCACGGTGTATGTACTTCAGTTGATTTTATGAAAAACCTTAATTTGATCCTAAAGGAGGGATGGTGACATATGAAATTGCTAAATGTAGACACATTGGAGAATTATCAGCGAAATAGACTATTATTCCACGGGACCACCAGGACCACGCACTTAGGAAATTTTGTTTATAGCAAACATAGGAGTGACTTTCTAGATGTTTTCTCCTATAGACATTTTAGTACACTGGACATTTGGAACCACAGTTTCATCACAGTGGCTACACGTGGTGGAAAAGGGTAGGGCCTTGCCTGAGACGTATTTATTGTCTATGGGACAATTTTTATGTGTAGTCATGACTATGATAGATAGTAAACAAACCCATAAAACTGACCTTCAACAATTTACATGCACCTTTGTGAGTTGGCAGAAAGAGCCTTGGATTTATTATACACCTCTTTTTATTGCAAAGTTATAATTATATTGGTGTAGGAGATAGTCACAGAGCCCTAAACACAAAGTGGTCCAGGATCAGCCAGGCAAATCAAGGGGTATTTTGGTATCATTTTACAAATGTTAAATACCTTAAGTGTACCTTTCTTGGTCAACCAATTATTTATTTTATTATTCATTCATATTTTCCCCACCTGCGCTACCAATTTGGGCTTTATATAACTTTTAAAAGCAGAATATTTTGCAGATCTTATTATCTTAATATTATTAGAAATGTTATTTATTAAGTCTAGTTTTCTTCAGTATTTCCTTTCTTTTCCTTTTCTTTTCTTTATTATTTTATTTTTAGGGGGGGGAGAGGGAGAGAGAATTTTAAGCAGGCTCCACACCCAGCGCAGACCCCGACATGGGGCTCCATCTCACAATCCTGAGACCTGAGCCAAAACCAAAAGTCAGACGCTTAACCAGCCGAGCCACCCAGGTGCCACTCAATATTTTATTTTAAACTTTACTTTGGAGTGATGTATCCAGATTTTTTTTTCTCTCTCACTCTTGCTTTCTCAGATTCTGTCTCTTTCTCTGTCTCTCGGTCTCTGTGCTCCCTTATTTTGTTTCAAGAAGAAAAACTATTTTTAAATGTCAGGATATTTTTTTATATAAAAAACTCAGAATAATTTTTAACCAGAGATTTGGGGAAGGTTCAAATATAGTCAGAGGGATTTTTTTGGGGGGGGTAGGATATTTAGCATGTGGAGTTCATATTTACAAGTCACTCAATGCAGGCTCTGCTACTTGCTCAAGGTTTTGTGAACATGGTCAAATGACATAGTCTCACAAAGCCTCAGCTTTTTCATCTGCTAAATGGAAATAATATGCTTCATATGGTTTTTCTAACAGGTAAATGAGATAATACAAGAAAGGCAAGTAGCTTAGTACATGGTGTATAGTAGGCCCTACGAAGTGTTAGTTACGATATGTGATAAATTCATAACAGTAACATTTGTTTTATAGACAATAACGTATGTGAAGATAACTGAAAGCTAATTAAATGAAACCTACTTTCTCTTAATAAATGTATATTAGGAGATTTAATCCTCTTCTCAAAATTTAGCTTGGAGACCCTGCCTTAAAATACCTGTTTGAGGGGCGCCTGGGTGGGTTGGTTTGTCAAGTGTCCAACTTGATTTCAGCTCAGGTCATGATCTCATGGTCGTGAGATGGAGCCCGGCGTCAGGCTCCATGCTGGGTGTGGAGCCTGCTTAAGATTCTCTTTCTCCCTCTCCCTCTATCCTTACCCCAACCAACTTAAAAAAAAAAAAAATACTCGTTCCATTTAAAAGAAGCTATAACATACATTTTAATGTTTACATGAAATAAGTGATCACTACATGTCAAGGAATTCTTTTCAGTGGACTTCATTCTCATCCCATTTGTAGATCTAAGAAGAAATAAGAACATATGGCTCGAACTAGGAGATAGGCAGCAAGGTCTCACATTCAGAAAATTGCAGCTGGAAGGTATTTTTTTTTTCCCTTTGCTTCCATTTTGTCAAATTATTTAACTTGAAAGATGTTTGTGAATATGCAGTTTGTTTTTTACATTATGCATCGTTTTTATCTCAGTGCCACTGCATGACTTTGAAACCATTTTCTGTGGCTTGCTGTTTTGATAGTCAGTATTATTGCAGACTGACCTGGAAGTTCAAACTTTTCTTCTTTAGAGTTAAAACATGGACCCATGTCTCAAACCTAAGGCAAATAACAAAGTTTTAATATTATTCCTGACAGCATATTCTTTTTGAAATATGTGCTTTATATTAGGCCTTATCATGGATATTATACTATTTAATTATTATGAGAATCCCATATGATAGGTATTATTTCTCTCATTTTTATAAATGAAGACTTGGAGTTTCATTTTAACTAACTATGCTGTCACACAGTTGTTAAGTAGCCAAGCTGGAATTCGAGCCTATGTCCATCTGACTTCAAAACATATCCTCTTTCAATTCACCATGCTGTGCCTGTACTTATTTTCTTTAAATTTTGTTATTGTTATGTTAATCACCATACATTACATCATTAGTTTTTGATGTAGTGTTCCATGATTCATTGTTTGCATATAACACCCAGTGCTCCACGCAGAACGTGCCCTCTTTAATACCCATCACCAGGCTAACCCATCCCCCCACCCCCCTCCCCTCTAGAACCCTCAGTTTGTTTTTCAGAGTCCATAGTCTCTCATGGTTCGTCTCCCCCTCCAACTTACTCCCCTTCATTCTTCCCCTTCTGCTATCTTCTTCTTCTTTTTTTTTTTTTTTAACATATAATGTATTATTTGTTTCAGGGGTACAGGTCTGTGATTCAACAGTCTTGCACCATTCACAGCGCTCACCATAGCACATGCCCTCCCCAATGTCTATCACCCAGCCATCCCCATCCCTCCCACCCCCCACCACTCCAGCAATCCTCAGTTTGTTTCCTGAAATTAAGAATGTCTCATATCAGTGAGGTACTTTTAAGTGAAATATCATGAATATCCTGGATCAAAGAAGAATCTTTGTATTGCAAGAAACACTTGACTTATTGAACAGAGTTTCAGATGAACATACCCATTTAAATGCATTTACATCTTGCTTAAAGGCAGTACTTTCCAAGGAAACTGAAAATAAGCAATTAGATTTAATTTACTTGTAGGTGTACACCTAAGGCCATACCTACACCAGCCAAATAAATGGAGATTTTAGTATCTTTCACCAGGGAGCAGTAATATCTGTGTTGCCATTTTACAAAATGTATAATCGTACGATATATTTCCATTTAAAACAGTATAGAAGATTAAATCCACTCTGGCAGTGTATTTCTCATATTTCACTATTTTATTGCAGTATTGTAATGACTTTATCTGCCTTGGTATAGCATCTGAGTCTCACGAAAAGGAACAGATGAGAAAATGGACACCAAATGCCATTTAAATTATCTACATTTGGAAGAAATTGCTAATATTTTATAAATGTACAAAATTATTTTTCCAAATACAGATATTTGAAGACTAATAATGAGCATTATTGATAAGTCTTTCTCTATATTAGGAAATAGTAATTAGTATTAATATTTCAAAATTAGTACTTTGAAAAAATTGTCAAAAGTTACTTTTTTCAGGGGTGCCTGGGTGGCTCAGTTAGTTAAACATCTGCCTTCAGCTCAGGTCATGATCTCAGGGTCCTGGGATTGAGTCCTGCGTTGGCCTCTCTGCCAAAGGGGGAGTCTGCTTCTCCCTCTCCCTCTGTGAGATCTCTAATGCTTTTGCTCCCTCTAAAAAAAAAAAATAAATCTTTTAAAAATTTACCTTTTTTCAGACTCAGCAGGAATAAAACCCAACTCCAAGAGGAAATACTTTATTATTTAGGCAATAAACATTTCTTATATGACAAATAATTATTTTCTGACAGCTACTGTAACTAATTTTTATTTACTGATGGTGAATTACAAATATTATAGTTGAAGTTCTACAAATAAGTAATAAATATTGAAAAGAGAAGTGTCATATTGTTTGTTTTCAGTTCTTTAATTAATGAGGTGGATATTTGAATATTCAAGATAATTTCTCTCCTTATAATTTTATAAAACTTAGGAGATAGATTTTATATATGCTTCAGTTGTTGATTATTCTGTCTGTAGTGGGATGGGTTAACTCTGGTTGGCTTTGTTTTTGATAATTATAAATTAGTAGTTTAAGGGCTCACAAGGTTATAAATCCATATTTTCAACTGAAATTTTTATTGAGATAATTATATATTCACATGTAACTGTAAGAAATAACTCAGAGAGCTCTCTTGTACACTTTTCCTAGTTTCCTCTAATGGTAGCAATTTGCAAATCTACAGTATAATATCACAACCAAGATATGAACATTGATTCAACCCTCCTATCGTCTTCTGATTTCTCCAGTTTCACTTGTACTCTTCTGTTGAGTGTGAGTGTGTGTATGTGTGTGTGTATTGACTGTAATTTTTTTGAGAACTAGAAATGCTCTCGGGAAGTCAGATAGTTCATTAGACTGTTTCTAGTGTCCAGAAAGGTGTTTACTGGCTAGGGATCTCTTGAAATGCATAATTAAAGCCAATAAAAGATCTTGGTGATATTAGTAGACTATTTGTTTAGTTTGATTTGCATTGCCATGATTAGAAGTTAAATAAGAACCTCCTGGATTAAAAACCTTGAAGAATTTACCTCCATTTCCTTTCACGAGTGGGGAGACACAGTTCTCCCAGCCTGTCTCCCCATGGATTAAAAGGTTATACTGTTACACAGGATGGAATCATAAATTCAGCAGCCAAGAGGAACTTTATTACATGACTCTCCCTGACCCAGTTTAGCTTATATAAACTCATCAATCTCTTCTTTTTTTTTTTATCACATCCTTATTCATATATTTGGAAGATATTAAACCTATTAACACTATGAAAGAAAATTTGTTTTCTAATTTAAGTGATGTATCCTTCATGTATTAGTTTCATATTCCTCTTATTCTCTATAGTTGAAGTCACTGTATATACTTTTACAAAGAGTATCTTCACACTCCCTCCTCCTTTCGTCTCTCCCTCTCCCTCTTCCCCCCCTTTCTTCCTTCCTTCCTTCCATCCTCTGTGTATTCACATAATATTTATGAAATCCTTACTTTATTCAAGGCATAGTACTAGGTCTGAGGAACAAAGTTGATTAAACCTAATACCTTATTTTCTGAAGCATATAACTGATAATAGTCAGCCAGACGTTATTGTGGATATTAGTCAAGCATAGACATATACACACTCACTTGCTACAAGTGCTCTCATGGATGTTGGTGCAAAAAAAGAAAGGGGAATGTGAAGTATTCTAACTGGAAGTGACTGGTCATCAAAAGATGTTTTGGAGGACTGCCTCTTCGTATCCATTTGGTACTCTACATGATGTTTCCATATGAGTTAAAAACCAGGAGCCCTTAGTTTTCTCAAATACTAAAATTCTGAAGTAAAATACCATGTTCCAGTATAAATTCCTCAGTTATAAGAATAGGAAAACCTCAGTGGTTTGAACTCTTTAGGGGATGGTCACTCCTAGCATGGGTATTAGAATATATATAAAAAATGAAGATCTGTCATTTTTATTGCATACAGTAGAATCTATTTATGACTAACAATATTCTAAGTGAGGTCAAGTGGGGATCACCATGATTTGTAATTGGAGTCTTCTTTCACCCTGCCCTAATGATGCTGGCCCCTTCTTTTCTTATAATTGCATTGTGTGTATGTAAATTAATTTCTCTTAAGTGCTTTAGAATTTATTCTATGAAGTAGTCTCATTTCAAATATTGTTTATATTATTCTCTTGCTTCAAGCTCCTGTTTCACATTTTAGCTTTGGTTCTGCCAGCTTGATTGTCATTCCATATAATAAAGCTGAAACTAAAAACATTCTACTCTAATTCTGTGTTCTGGAAAAAAGGAGTTGTAATGACTCATATGGCTGTGATTAAGTATAAAGGTAGAAGTAAGGGTTTGCTTTATTGTAAGCACAAGTTGGGTTTGGAGTACTAATTTAATGATCTTCAATTGAGCAAAATTATTTAAGGAAGGTGATCCCCAAAATGCACAATGATTACAAGTAATGCTGATTGCATGTTTGCTCAGCAAATAAATAAATAAATAAATAAATAAATAAATGATTTGGTTAGGACTACATGCCTTATGCTTGTCACACAGCTTGCTTATGGAATCATAATCTTTCTTAACGTACATGGGTTAGTAATAAATACTGGTAAATACAGACATTGGGTAGGAACCTTGTTTTGTTCATACTTTGTTGGCTTTGAAAATTCAAGAGAATAGGGCGCCTGGGTGGCTCAGATGGTTAAGCGTCTGCCTTCGGCTCAGGTCATGATCCCGGGGTCCTGGGATCGAGTCCCGCATGGGGCTCCCTGCTCTGTGGTGAGCCTGCTTCTCCCTCTGCTTCTCTCTCTCTCTCTCTCTGACTCTCATGAATAAATAAATAAAACATTTAAAAAAAAAAAGAAAATTCAAGAGAATAAATTAATAACATACTTAAAAATACTGTTCTTTTCCTGAAGACATGCTTTATTTAAGTTTAACATCCTTGGCTTAAGGAGCTCAAATTGTTGAACAAAATGACCAAAAATAATGATCATAGTTATAGTAATAATAATAAATCTTCATTTTCACATGGGTTTTGGCTAAGGAATAACCTTTGATTTTGATAAAGAGAGATATGTAAGTGTGAGGGATTATAGTAAGGAACATTTTTGAAGAAATATTGGAGGGAGTATCTGTTTATGTTTGGAATATTGCCATTTTTACCATCAAGAAATTAGTATTGTCCATGACTTTAATTTAACTCTCCATTATACATTTAATCATTGTTATTCAATATAGCAGTGTTAGAGCCTTCTATTTCTTCCTAGTATCTGTCTCTCATATATTGGATGATTGTAGCTATTCTTTAATCCTGATCAACTTTTATTTCCTTTATTTAAGTGACTTATTCAATTGCATCAATTTGAGTCAGAGTATTCTCTTGAGTTAAAAAGAAAAGGAGGTAATATGTACATCTACACTAAATAACAGAAAAAATAAAGAACTGTATTCTAAAAAAAAAAAAAAAAAGATTATGGGGGCCCCTGGATGGCTCAGTTGGTGAAGCGTCTGACTTCGGCTCAGGTCATGATCTCGGGGTCCTGGGATCGAGCCCTGAATCGGGCTCCCCGTCCATTGAGGAGTCTGCTTCTCCCTCTCCCTCTGCCCCTCCCCCTGCTCATGTGTGCACTCTCTTCTCTCTCTTTCTCTCACTCATAAATAAAATCTTAAAAAAAAGATTATGACAATTAATGAAGATGCTCTTACTTTCATTTAAGTGGTTTACCATGGGCATCAATTTATTTCCCAGCTGCTCCTCTTAAATTTGTTGTAAAAAGAGAGACCATTAGGTAGAGGACTCAATATTATGTCTGGAACAAAATAAGCACTCAATAAATGTTATAGCTTGGTTATTCTATAATTGAGAATATTTGAGGAGAGAAATGAAAAAAATCTAATGATGGACAGTAACATAGGACAACTATTTCCTATTGCTTTAAATATGGTTCTTTTTCACTAATGTATAAGCATGTTCCTTATTTTCTCCTTTTTGGAATTCTATGTCAAGATAATGTCAGTGGAACAGTTAATCTTGGTTATCTAGAAGTGGAATGGGTGACTCACCTTTGATGTTAACCTTCACAGCTACATACCTTTGCCTGGCTTAGCTTTGAAGTTTAAAAGAAATACCAGCATGGGGTTACTATGGGCTGAAGCTCTCCATTACCTATGTAGGTGGAATCAGCTCTGGGAGCTGCTCCTGTCATCTTTTGGATTCAGTATGATATTTTTATGCCTCCATTTCCTTTTTTTCTGGAATTAAAGTGGTTATGGGTAAAAGCTAGTTCTAGTTTGGGTAATTATGATTATCAAGCAGGTCTGTATATTGAATACAAGTAGTTATTACTTATGTGCTTCATTTTCCTTCTCAATTATAAAATACTAAGGTAAAATTTATAATATTTATTGAATACTGACTATGTGCTAGTTATTATGTTGAGCCTTGTACATATACGATCTCATGTTCACAACAAACGTAGGAGGAACAATTAGGAAATTCACTTGATGCACATGGGAAGTAGCAGCAAGTCAGCGGATACGCAGAGAATATAAACTGGTTCTCAAGATGGTCAATAAACTTTTTTCTCATATGATCTGAATTATTGAATCCTGAAAGTATATAACCCCCATTCTTAATGATTTATGAAATCATTGTAAAAATTTGTTAAGTCTAATTTAATGATGTGTCCCATTGGTCATCTCCTTATTATCTTTCTATGTGATTATTTTCTAATATGCTCATGAAAGTATCAAGACTTCCTTTTTTGGTGTGATTCATCATATAAGCAAATAAAAAATTGTGGGGCACTCATGCATTTGGTGGGGGAGAAAATATTATAAATTATTATTACAAATTGGAAGTAAAATGTTTCAACTTATGTTCTTACATTATTTTGACTCTAGTTAAAACCTGTTCATAATTATTTCCACAGTATGATATCTGTTGTATTTTAACTCTATTCCAAATAACAAATATTTAAGATGAACAATATAAAGAAATCAGAATGGGTGTACAGAAGGTTACTATCTGAGGTTTTAAGTTAACGACGCTAGAAAGAAAATCAGTCATAACATACTGACTGGATAGCTTAGTGTCAGTTCTTTGCATTTTTTTACCCGTCTTTCTTTTAAAAACAAAAAACCTTTTTGAAGGATGTCATCAATTGACACGTTTACATATATTTAACAGATATATATCATTCCAAACATACTTGCTACCTCCTAACATTCGTTTACAAAAGCTGATGGTATTTGTAGGCAACATTTATTCATTTACATGGAGTTTTACAGATACCTTTTTAACTATGTGAGTATCCTAATACATCGTCATCAAATAATAATAATGATTTTAAAAGTCTAGAAATTTTTTTAAAAGAAGAGCAGTTGACTTCTTACATCATATAGGTAGCTTAGATAGTTGTGGTCACTTCTGGATGCCTGACTCTGGTACCGCGTATCACACCATCAGTTCTGAATGTGCTCATCTGTTAGAGAATAAGCAACTGCACCTAGCTTGTCATAGGAACAAGCAATGAAAGGGTCCCCCTTATTACAAGGATTGTAAACTGAGAGGACATGATAGAGATACTTACAGGTGAGCTCATCTCCCTGATTTTTAGTGCTTGAGGTGATGGCTTCTAGTAAGGCTATTATTATTATCTTGATTTCAGGAGTTTGTGAAATTATGAAGGAAGAGTATAGAAAATTTTTAAGAAAAGCCTCATATTATTTAAGATGAGGGCAGCTTATAAGATCTTTCCCAACAGTTTTTAGAAATACTATATTTTCATACCAAAACCAGATAAAGACCCCACTAAAAAAGAGAACTACAGGTTAATACCCCTGGTGAACATGGATACAAAAATCCTCAACTAGGGTGCCTGGGTGGCTCAGTCATTGAGTGTCTGCCTTCAGCTCAGGTCATGATCCCGGGGTCCTGAGATCGAGCCCCGCGCATTGGGCTCCTTGCTTGGCGGGAGGCCTGCTTCTCCTTCTACCACTCCCCCTGCTTGTGTTCCCTCTCTTGCTGTGTCTCTCTCTGTCAAATAAATAAATAAAATCTTTAAAAAAAAATCCTCAATGAAATATTAGCAAACTGAATCCAGCAGTACATTAAAAAAAAAAATCATTCAGCACAATCAAATGGGATTTATTCCTGGGTTGCAAAGGTGGTTCATTATTTGTAAATCAATCAACATGATATATCACATCAATAAGAGAAAGGATAAAAACCATATGATCATTAGAATAGATGCAGAAAAGCATTTGACCAAGTACAACATCCATTCATAATAAAAACCCTCAACAGAGTAGGTTAAGAGGAACATACCTCAACATACCTCAACATACCTCAACATAATAAAGTCCGTATATGAAAAACACACAGCTAACATCATCCTTAATGGGGAAAAACTGAGAGCTTTTCCCCTAAGATCAGGAACAAGACAATGTCCACTCTCACCACTTTTATTCAATATAGTACTGGAAATCCTAGTCATAGCAATCAGACAACAAAAAAATATAAAAGGCATTCAGATCAGTAAGGAAGAAGTAAAACTTTCACTATTTGCAGAAGACATGGTACTATATCTAGAAAAACCAAGGCTCCACTAAAATACTTCTAGAACTGATAAACGAATTCAGTAACGTCACAGGGTACAAAATCAAAGAACAGAAATCTGTTGCATTTCTATACACCAATAATGAAGCAGCAGAAAGAGAAATTAAGAAAATAATCCCATTTACAATTACACCCAAAACATTAAGATACCTAGGAATAAACCTAACCAAAGAGATGAAAGACCTGTACTCTGAAAACTATAAAATAGTGATGAAAGAAATTGAAGATGACACAAAGAAATGGAAAGACATTTCATGCTCACGGTATGCTACCCAAAGCAATCTATGCATTTAATGCAATGCCTATCAAAATACCAAAAGGATTTTTCATGGAACTAAAACAAACAACCCTGAAATTTGTATGGAACCACAAAAGACCTTGAATGGCCAGAGCAATCTCGAAAAACAAAAGCAAAGCTGGATGCAGCATAATTCTGGACTTCAAGTTATATTACAAAGCTGTAGTCATCAGAATAGTATGGTATTGGCACAAAAATAAACACATACATCAATGAAACAGACTAGAAAACCCTGAAATCGACCCACAATTGTATGGTCAATTAATCTTCAACAAAGCAGAAAAGAATATCCAATGGGAAAAAGACAGTCTCTTTCACAAATGGTGTTGGGGAAACTGGACAGCAACATGTAAAAGAAAGAAACTGGGCTGCTTTTTTACACCATACATAACAACAAGTTCAAAAGAGATTAAAGACCTAAATGTGAGGCCTGAGACCATAAAATTCCTAGAAGAGAACACAGGCAGTGACTCCTTTGACATCAGCCATAGCAACTTTTTTCTAAATACGTCTCCCGAGGCAAGGGAAACAAAAGTAAAAAACTATTGAGACTACATCAAAATAAAAAGTTTCTGCACAGCAAAGGAAACAATCAACAAAATTAAAAAGCAACCTGTGGAATGGGAGAAGATATTTGCAAATGACATATCTGATAAAGGGTTAGTATTCAAATTATTTAAAGAGCTTATACAACTCAACACCCAAAAAAACCAAATAATCCAATTAAAAATGGGCAGAAGACATGAACAGACATTTCTCCAAAGAGGACATACAGATGGCCAATAGACACATGAAAGGATGCTCAACATCACAGAAATGCAAATCAAAACTGCATTGAACTATCACTTCACACCTGTCAGAATGGCTAAAAATAACAACACAAGAAAAAACAGGTGTTGGCAAGGATGTGGAAAAAGGAACCCTTGTGCACTGTTGGTGGGAATGTAAACTGGTGTAGCCACTCTGGAAAACAGTATGGTGGTTCCTCAAAAAGTTAGAAACAGAATTACCTTATGATCCAGCAATTGCACTAGTACGTATTTACCCAAAGAATATAAGGAAATTAATTCAAAGGGATATATGCACCCCTATGTTTATAGCATCGTTTATAATAGACAAGATATGGAAGCAGCCCAAGTGTCCATAGATTGATGAAAGGATAAAGATGTGAGAGATATATATATATGTATTATTTAGCCACAGAAAAGAATGAAATCTTGCCATTTGCAATGCATGGATGGAGCTAGAGAGCATAATGCTAAGTGAAAAAAAGTCAGAAAAAGACAAATACCATGATTTCACTGATATGTGCAATTTAAGAAACGAAACAAATGAGCAAAGGGGAAAGAAAAGGGTGAGAGAGAGGGAGAGAAATCAAAGAGCAGACTTAACTATAATAACAAACTGATGGTTACCAGAGGGGAGGTAGGTGGGGGATGGGTGAAACAGGTGATGGGGATTAAGGAGGGCACTTACTGTGATGAGCACCAGGTGTTGTATGGAAGTTTTGAATCACTATATTGTACACCTGAAATTAAGAAAGTGCTGTATGTTAAAAAAAAAAAACAGTAAAAGAAAAACAAATACTATTTTATCTAAAATTAATGTATTTATAATATTGAACAGAAACTCTTACCATCAGCTATAATTTTCATGTCCTTAAAACTGTCATTTACAATAAATTCCAGTCATTTGTTTCTTCCAGCCTGGGATTAATTTTATCTCAATGCAATTCTTTCTAGTTCATTGACCCTCTGCCTTACAAACTATTTTATTTGTAAATAATGATGTGTTTAAATGCTCATGCTAACATTGTATTGTGTTCACTTATGAAAGAAATTATTTCTGATCTATTAAAGGAAAGAGATGGCTTATACTGTCTTTTGTCAGCTTTCCCTCCCCTGAGATGCCATTCCTGATTTCTCTGAGTTGCCTTGGGAGTCTTTTTGCCTTGCTGGTCTAATTTTATCTCTTGCCATACCAAAAACTCTCACCGCCATTAGAGTAAGTCACATAAGGAGAAGATCCACATTAGATTCATGTTTGTATCTCCAGTGTCCAGCACTGTGCCTGGCATTTTGTGTTCAACAAGGAATTTTAAAGGAGTCTATACTTCTTTAAATAAAGTTTTGTTGAGTGCAGTTTTATAAATACAAACAGTCCTGAAAATAGTTCCACCTGCAAAAGTCTAATACCTGGTGAGTGGTCGTAGCTCTACTGGGTCATGCCCCAGAGGAGCCCATGCAAGAGTTCCTATGAAGAGTCCCTCCCCAGAAATGATGTTTTCAGAGGCAGTTGCTTATACGTGGATGAAAGGATCAATCCTTAGATCTGTGCAAAAAGCTCTGAATCTATGGAAACTACACTCATGAGTAATAATACCTGTCAGCCTGCCTAGTTGCCTTCCTTCCTCCTCTCTCTTTCTTCCTCCCTCCTTCTCTCCTTCCCTTTCTTCCTCCCTCGCGATTGGTCATTTTTATCTCATACTCACGTTGGACAGGAGCAAATCAAGGAAAGTAAAGGAAAAGAGAGAGGAACTGAAGAGGAATAACATATACATATCACAATATAGAGCGCATAGAGCTGTTTAACCCACTGAGTGCTAAATGTGGGAGACAGAAAGATTTTACAAGCTGGAGAACATGAGGGCATCAGAGATTCTCATTTGCAATCCCTGTGTACCATTACACATCAAAGAGTTTTCTTCAGAGAAAATGCTATCAACCAAATAAAAAGGTGGGGAGTTGTTTCAGAAGGTTCACAAGGTCTCTTATACCTGTATTATTATGAAGGGAAGCTTATGGCATTTCTTATGTTAGTACTGATATGATATATTTAATCAGATTTTCAAGTTTTTATTTATTTCATACATGTTTTCTCCAAAGAATGATCATCGAGGACAGAGAAAATGTGGGAAACTCCACTGTTTTAAAACCATGTACCTTAGATTTCTTCTCTCTGAAATTTTTGGGACAGAAATGTAAAAGTTCATTGTGAACTCTGATAATCAAACAATAATTTTGCCACTCTGCCCTGTAATGCTTTCTCAATGTTTTGTTTCTTTAATCTTTTCTACCACCTGGCCTCCTTCAAAACTCGCCCTGTGGCCCTATCCTTCAGGCACTCACATTCTGCTTTCCAAATTGACTGGCAGCTAATCTTATAAATGAATCCATTCTAATGGTTGCTGATATGATACTAGGGCTTGAGGTCAATCCTTCTACCTAGTTAAGTTGTTAAAATTTTTTTTAAAAGAGGCAGTCTGATAAACTGAAATGAGTGTGAGAACACCAGCAAAACAGGGTTGGAATCCTACTTTCACTACTAATTTTGTGACTTAAATAAGTTAATTTGGAGTCCCAGCCCAATAAATAGGATGGTAAAATTATGCCTACTCTATTTATTTCTCAGGGAACTATTACAGTGGTACTATAAAGTGAAAAAATACTATATATGATGTTGACTGACTTAAAGATCTCCTTAGAAACAATGATTTAACCCAAAGCAGTGAAAGTATGTATAGTTTCTGCAACTCTACCAGGTACAAAGCTTTGTGGGGTATCTAGGAAGTACCATGTAGAGAGCTAATAAATACATACAGATCACTATTATAAGGAGGACAGTGATGAAAAATATTAAAGTTAAAAATCAAATACTGTAGGAGTTCAAAAGGAGAGATCACCTCTGAACTTCTGGCAAGGAGAAGATATATGAATCAGGGAGGTGTTCATTTAGGAGATAACAGAATTCCAAAAAATGGTAGGTTTGTTTTTTTTTTAAGAGTTTATTTATGAGAAAGAAAGAGAGAGTGAGTATAAGCGGGAGGAGGGGCAGAGGTAGAGGGAGTAGCAGACCAGGGAGTCCGATGCGGGACTCCAACCCAGGACCCTGAGATCATGACCCAAGCTGAAGGCAGATGCTTAACCGACTGAGCCACCCAGGTGCCCCCCAGAATGGTAAGGTTTAAGCATAACACTAATGATGGGTATTTAGAGCGATATACCACACAGCAAAGGCCTTTGAAATACAGAAAGATTGACTATGTACCAAAAAACAGAGTGTCAAGGAGGATGCTTTTGGCAAAATTACTCTTGTCAGTTACGTGTAACTCAAGAATGTATACAACTGTTACACAAGCAATAATGAAAGGCTTCAGAATTACAAGTAAATGACAGCAGTCTGCTTGATCTTTAGGAATTATATTTTTGGAAGTATTTTCTGAAATTAATAATATTTTCAGCAATATGAGTTCAAAGTTTAGAAATAAAAACTTTGTGCTTTTTGCCAGCATCATAGCCTACATATTAATCTTCCTATAGATGAAGGCATTTTCAAACCAAATAAATACACGCATGTATTGTATTTATTGAAGAATGCCATACAGAAAGAGAATTAAGTGACTGATACACTTTAGTACTGCACAGGACTTATTCTCCCACATCAAGATTTCATGAAACATTTTGATATTATATGTGGTGAACTGGCAATGGTCTTAGGTATGAACTCAAGTATCCTAGGATCTGTATTCATTGGCGACATGTTAAATTTTTAGTCTGTTGTTCTATATCCCACTCTATTTTTTGAAACTCTTTTTAAAAAGTGATACTTGTACTTGTTCGCTGGATAAAAAATTTAAAATCTGTAATGGAATATCACTGTTAGACTGGTCTTCTGCACATTTCTGTTCTTGGCTGAGAGTACTTCAAAAGTCACCTCCTCACTCCAAATATAGACCTTTCCTTCCAGGTAAAACTCATCCTAATCACAATCAATGCTTAAGAATGTTTATCCATTAGAGCTCGTCAGTATATTTTCATCTCCATCTACGCCATTTCAAAATGTAAAAAAAAAAGACTATAGCTGGATTAATCTGGTTATTGAGCTAAAGAAATACCTAGCAAACCAGTGGTGTTTAAACAATAGCAATGACTTGTGAAAATTTCCATTACGTGCCAGCTGTCTTTTCCTAAATTAATAAAACCTATGTACCCTATGAGAAAGCATGCAATTTTAACATACAGAAGATGACGTTGCCTAAAATTTAGAACTGCAGTTATCAATAAGGCCCACTGGTGTTCTATAGCAAATGTTCTTTAAAACTATTTCTGACTTCTTTTCAGTGAAACAGGATCTATGGTTGATTTGTGCCCAAAGTTTCTCCTTTAGAGTTTTTCCTCCTGGTGAAAACAGGCCTTCTCTGTCTTACCAGGGCCCTACAGGCCCTGCCCCTTCTATGGACCTCCTGTTCGTGGACTAACTTTTGGATGTTTCTTCTCCACTGCTGTTTTTAGTGCCTGCTAACCCAGACCTCTCCCATCTGTGATGTTTCCTCCCTAGCCAGACCTTCCAAAGCACACTCTCCCTCTGTGTCTCAAGATTTGAATCAGGAAGTGGTATTGGGTCAGCCTGTGACAAGGAGTGGTGTCTGGAAGGTCAGGGAGGGTTTTTGGCAGCGAAGAAGCATACTGTGCCAGGTTTCCTTGAGCAAGAGTGGAGACTCCTTCCTCCCTCCTTCCAGCAGCTGAAAAGAAACTTCCAGAAACTGCCGTTCCTCATTCCAGTGACATTTCCAAACATTTGCAAGAGCCAGTCACCCTCCAGATGAATATTTTCAGACACCTGGGATGAGCTGATTTTTTGTTTGTACAAATAGACCATAGAGCAAAGGGCAAAATTTGGCAATCTTTCCCCCCAAATCTTGAACTTGGTCTCTGCATATAAAACTTCATTTTTTTCATGTGAGTATGCAGATGAAGGTTTTCTAGTTTTATTTCACATCATGGTTTTGTTTTTAAAAACATCTTGAATTTTCTACTTTATTACCAATGATCTTACTACCTAGAACCACATTTTATCTCTTCTATTTCTCTCTCTTGAAGATGATAATTTGTAGGTTTCGGTAGGCCTTATGATAGAAAGAATATCCAGACCTATCATAGCCTCAGAATTAATTCTGAAAGCCAGCCAGAATAATAAGGTAAAAGATTCCCGAGCTTGTATTACATGCTGATCTATGGTAGCATATGCATGTAAATTTGCTTCTTAATGCTGTGCACATTGATTTCTATGACGTTTTAGAAACTGTAGCTAAAGGGTATGTTTTTATTCTTGAAAAATGCAGTGATTTAACCTGCTCTAGGTTTTAGACAATTCCAGTGTCTTGTTTTGGAGTTTTTAGCCACTGAATGCATGAAAAAGGAATGTTTCTATTTTGCCACCACCATTACAAGCTACTTACAAACTAATTCAGGTCTCTTTGTGGTAGACTAATAGCTTTGATTCACTGCTGTCACCCAGTACCTCTTCATGCACTTTTAAGAACATCCACAGTGCCCCCAGCACTTACCTAGTGTGAGCATTTTTCTCTCATCTTTGGCAAATCATTAATGGAACATCGAAAAGATCCCATCTGTTAGAGTTACATATGGCTAAGATCAGAATTATCAAATATCTCATTTTTTTCTTTATTCTTTTTTTCTTTTTTTCCCTTTCTTATCCACACAATAAATGTAGTTGTCAGCAGGATAAGTTCATGTGCCGGATAAGGTCACAGTTTCATTTAGTGACAACTTCCAACAGTACGAACTTACAAGGTTCGATTTATTAAAGAGTCAGAAGGGATAAGATCACTCCATGGCCAGCCTGATTTATCAGGGTTTGAGTGGAGTACTTGAATAGGGAATGTCGTATTTCAAGTTTATGTTCAAAACTGTAGTTTAGTGTGTGTTATGACTGTATGACTCAAAAATTGAGAAGGAAAATTAGAAAAGGTATCCCTAAAAGGCGATTTGTAGCCACTTACCAAGAACTATCATTTCCTGTGCCAAACCGTGCTTTGAGATGGCTCAACATAACATAATATAAATGGCACTATTTGTCTTAAAATGCAGATGAAACATGCTGTTATTAATGCCTGAGGGAACACACATATAGTGGCGAAACTGCGGTTTGGCTGTGAAGATAATCAGCAGCGAAATGATTATCTAACCCTCTTATGTATCTGGCAGGCAGCTGTCAAATGGTTAAACCATAAAATAGCAAGAGCTCTGCCATACTTCAGCCACCTTGGCTGACTTTGAAAATGTTTTGAGATTTTTAGAATCTTTGAGTGCTTTTTGAACTCAGCATGACTTCGGGGCTGTCCATGTTTGATACCATGATGTATAATGTTTTCGAACCATGGAAAAATATAAATATGGGTTCTGACGCTATAGCCTTCTGTTATAATAAGTCCTGATAAACATTATGAGCTAATTCATGTGGTCTGCTTTAAAATTTGGTTATATATTTAAAACCAAGTTCAAACCAATCCAAATTTTATTTTCAGCAAATGAAATAGGATCTTCTGTCATCTCATTTATTTGCAACCATGTCCGTCTACGAAATCCGAGCCTGGAGTTAAGGGATGGTCTATAAATACCATATACATTTATGTCATCAACTTAATACTGAATTCAGTTGAAGCACGATGGCTGATAACCATGCTAAAAGGCCCCACATCTTGTCTGTTCTCCTTTGGTATACTACAGTTTTCATATACTTTGCTTTCTAAAGAGGCATCAAAAGGACCCTTTTTAAAAGAAACAAAACAATAGCTTGATTGTACCTTCAATAAAATAAGATTTGAGGGTATCTCTCTTGACTTTAAGTATTTCTTTCCACCAGTGAATTTCTTTTATTTGTGCAAAAAAAAAAAAAAAAGTGGCTTGATATCTTAAAAGCTGCAGTATGTTTGGTAGTGATTTCGGACTTAGGGCTTTTTTTTTTTTTTTTAAGTGAGGCTATCATAAGTCTTTGAGTAATCACAGACTTTTAAAAGTATGCATTATCAAGAAGATAAGAGAAACAGCCCTCAGCACTAACAATATTATCTTTTACCAAAATTGATTAGTCCATCCTATGTGTCTCAAATATTTTGTGTGAACTAACCCAGCATGTTAAAAAAAAAGGGGGGGGAGGCTTCTTTTTGAAGAATAGCTGCAAAAATATGAAGGGGCCGAGAGGAAAAGTCTTTATTTTTCAGCCTGCTCCATATTTCACAGATGAGGTAACGTAAGTAAATGTAGTAAAATGCTGAGCAAATGAAATATATGGTTGTTGTAATACAAAGAGAAGACACATATTAAGGCAACTTTTTTTGTCCTTAAAATCAACTTTAACTGTACTAAAATTAAGTCTATGAACTTAAGAAAACATCCAATCAACTATGTTCAGTTTGTATTTCACAATTACCACGTGTCAGAAATTATATTGGTTACCAGAGTATAAAGAGAAATTAAAAACTATACCTATAGTTCAAGATGCTCATATTCCTCTTGAGATGAAAAGGGTTATCCAAGGGAAAGCACTAGGGAGCCATTAACTGCAAAATTGTGTGGCATTGGATTATAAATGCCATGGGAGTACTAGGGAAGGAGAACTCAGTTTGTTCTGGAGTTCAGAGACATCTGGTGAAAGAGAATAGCTTTGGGTTTGATCTTGCAACGTTAATAGAGTTTATCAAGGCAGCCAGGAGTACAGAGTGTCTGCCAGGTAAAAAGAACAATTCTCAGAAAGAAGGGGGTTAAACTGGACATGAGGAGGAAGGTATAGTGAGGAAGGCTTTCTTGACTGGAGGGAAAAAATATATTCCGGAGAGCACAACAGAAGACACTGTGGAGCAATGTTGTGGTTAAGATTCAGGCATAGATGCTCAAGTCAGGATGCTACTAAAGGAAATTGTGCCAATGAGTGACCATGGAGTTTTACTAAGTTTATCCTGACACGGATTTGGAACCTGACTTGGAGCTGTAGAGTGAATTGAGGCTGGTGGGTAATCTACATCTGAGTTGATGAACCCTGGCGAATGCTGATAAGAAAGGTGAATCCAGGAGGTATTTGAAAGGGAGATAAGCCAAGGTGTGGGGAGTATTTTGGATGGAAGTGTTAAGAGGGGATGTGACCACAGACACTGGTGAATGGTTAGATGGGATGACGGAAGGATGTGGACATGCTCTTAGAATGCTTCAGTGTCTTTTTGGTGAAGTAGTAAATATTTATTAGGCACTTTGCATTTGTTCTGTGAATTAATCCTCCCAGCAGGCATATGAAGAAGATATTGTAATTCCTATTTTGTAGGCAGAAACTGAAGTTCAAAGGGTTAAGGATCACATGGCTTGTTCAATTGACTCTTCTCCAGTTCAGTTTTGAACTCATTCCAGTCTGTGGTTTGGCCTCCAAACTCCTTTCACTCCAGATACCCATGATTTCCATCTCATCAAAAGGGATCTTTCCAATTCTTTTCTTACTTCCATGAAATTTCAGATTACTTGATTCATCCCTCCTCATTTACATTCTTAATCAATCCATTGGCTGCTATCTCCAGTTTCCTTTCTATTCTCTTGCACTTCTTCTAAGTTTCTTTTTTAAAGATTTATATATTTACTTGGAAGAAAGAGAGAGAGAGAGAGAGAGTGGAGGAAGGCGCAGAGGGCGAGAATATCCAAGCAGACGCCCACTGAGTGTAGAGCCAGACACGGGACTCAGTTTCACTACCCATGAGATCAGGACCTGAGCTGAAACCAAGAGCAGATGCTCAACTGACTGAGCCACCCAGGTGCCCCACTTCTCCTAATTTTCTGAGCCTGCTCCTCTGTCACTCTGCCTTTTGAAGATCCTTAGAACTCTGTCTTAGGTCTTCTTACTTTATTCTGATATACTCGGTCCTGGATGAACAATCTTACGGCTTTTATTACCATATGCAAACTAGTTTTAATTAATGAGTAAAATACCAAAATTTATCACTCTAATTAAGACCTTGCACTGAGACCCAGGCTTGTACCTCCCCATCTCTTGCCTTCCTTACAGCCACTTTTTTTTTTTAAGATTTTATTTATTTATTTATGAGAGACAGAGAGAGAGAGAGGCGGAGGGAGAAGCAGGCTCCCCCGGAGCAGGAGCCTGATGCGGGGCTCGATCCCAGGACCCTGGGATCACAACCTGAGCCAAAAGCAGATGTTCAACCGACTGAGCTACACAGGCACCCGACTGAGTCAGCCAGGCACCCTACTTACAGCCACTTCGACCTCAATATTTCCTAACTATAACTCATCTTATCCTTAAATCTTCTTCTTCTCTTTTTTATTTTTTGCAGGTGTTCTTTATCTCAAAAGGTACATGACCGTTGGCCCATTTGCTTAAGCCAGATACCTGAACATTATTGTTGGATTTTCCCTTCCCTAACTCCTAACTCCTAAAATCTAAATAATCACTAGGTTCTATGATATCTACTTCTCAAGCCTTATGGATTACATTTCCTGAAATTTGTCCAAGGTCCAGGCTTGTTTTGTTTGTGGCTTTATGCTTGGGCATAACCCACTGCCTGATATTTGGTAGATACCAAATAAATATTAGTAGAATAAAAGAATGAATAAACTAATGTATAGAGGCAAAAAGATGAATAAACAAATCAAACAAGAATTGGAGCTTTGCTTTCTGATTTTGGAATATCTGATCTTTTTAAATTAAACATCCATTTTTATGATAAACTGTTGGACCTGGGTCTTTGACCTACAACCCCAGTGTTCTTTTTACCTCTCATGATATATCTGGGAAAAGAAAATCATGGTGTCATGGGCACCTTACCAATTAGCAAGTGAGTGCAAAACCCTCTTTACCAAGGACAAAGACACAGAAAAGATAATATTTCTATTCAAGACCATTTAGCTGGTTATTGGATAGAGTTGATTAACAGTTAATCTTGTTTTTAGTGCAATAATGTTTCCTCTATTTCATGACACTTATTAATCTTTGAAAACATTTAAATACTATATTGTTAAGCAACATCTAAGTTAAATCAAATATAACTTCCATTTATACAATGTCTTATTTCTCTATCATTAACCTGTGCAGCCTTGGTAGTGTGTAAATGCTAATTATTTGCATTGTGCTTGTGGTTTTCTTTAACCCTGTTGTGAATAAATGAATATTTTTATTTTAATGCTTCCGCAGCAGAATGGATTTCCCCAAACCTCAGAATAACTTCCTTATAAGCAAGAAAGGAGACTGGGATTTGCCTGTTTGCCTAATAAAGTTCAAAAGACTGTCTTGTTAGCTTGAAACTTTACTGGACCTTCTGTTATGGTCATGTTTAAGAGCTCATAAAAGTAGTTTTGGTTTGCTTAAAATTTTAGTGCATAGTCAGAAACACCTCAAGAACTTTGGTGATATTTAGGTATCACTTTATGATCTGCCCTAAGTTTGTAGTTCTTAATCCATTAAAAGACAGAGCTACTTGTAAATCCACAGGTATAGTAAGAAGTCACTGTTTACCTGAGTCTGAACCCTTTTCAAATGAAAAATGTCAGTGGCAGAAAGAGAGGATGAATTACGTTTTTAAAAGGTTTTCAAAGATCCTCTGATTTCTCTGGTATCACTTAAATGTGACATGACTTATTTTTAGTGTATAAAAACAAGCAAACTATTTGGGCATCATTTTTACATAGAAAAGAACATTCTTAACTAGTATTTAGCAGAGGGATTAAAATGTATTTTATCTTTAAATGGTAAATTGAAAAGAAATTGCTTAAAATTTAAGTATGTATGGTTGAAAAATTCAAAGAACTATAAGAAATTAAACAGTTTCTTCTCAAATAGAAAAAATATCTTAAAGATTTAAATAAGTATGTTATCACCTATGAATATATACATTGAGGGACATTTTCCCCTGAATCCTTGTTGACATCATAGTAGATTGTTAGCTATCCTCTGTCTTGGAGAATTTTGTGAATAAGGCTCTGATTCCAATGCATTAATCAAAAAGATTGTATAAGGATGAAAAACATTTTCAGGGAAAAATCTCAGAAATGGGTTTGTTATTCCACCTACAGAAAACAAATTATTATTATTCCATATTCCCTGGACTTGGGATTTGATACTTAAGCATTAATATATTATTTGTTGCAAGTGTTCTATTTATAAAGCTACATTTCAAAAGCTCAGACTTCTAGAATCTTTTTTTGGGTCCATTTTCCTAATTACTGATCATCTTTAGCTACTGATACATCAGAATGAAAAGAAAAGGAGGGGGATGTGTGTGTCTATCTTAATGAGTTTAATGAGTTCTTCCATTTTTAGTGTATTTGACAAGTGGGAGGGAAAGGGAGTATGACAAGAAGGGAGAATGGAGGTGTCATCCTTGAATTGACATTGTTTACTGTGAACCTGGGATTGTTATTTCCATTCTATCTTCATTGTCCCAATACAGATACATTTATATTTTCATAATTGACATAATGGAACCATGACACAATATTTTAGCTGACTGTGGTTTACATACTTTGATTTTGGTTTTCAGGATGAGCAATAATAAAAACGCGAAAAGTAATGTCTGGTATTTTAACTGGTGTTAAGTGGAGGAGACGCAAATGTAAAGAAATAAAGGAAAGATCTAACTGAACTCAGGTTGATGGTATTGCTTTTAAAAACATCAAGATTAAATGTACATATTTAAAGTTATAGGCTTGAAAAGAAATTAAGGCCATAGTAAGGCAAAAATTTTTTAATATATTACCTACCATGACTTATGTATCTCTTAGAAAATGTAACTACTGAATACATTCTGTTTTATTGAGAACTTTTCTCACCTGTCTGTTGTACATGGTTTCTATTTATACTTATTAATCCATTTCTTCCCATTTTCATGTCTACTCTTGAGCAGGGTGAGAAGAAATACCAATAAAAAACAAATTATATTATTAAGATTAATATTTTGAAATATAAAGCCTTTGCTACGATAATATGGTATAGTGATACTGTCAGGACATAAATTTCATAGATTTAATTATTTAAAGAGAAAGACTCCAATTCCTGGTTGAGATTTTGTTGGTTTGTTTATCCCAGTTTTTAGACTGATGGTTATTCTTTGAAGCTTTGAAACCTTCATTTTTTTAAATTAATTCATTTACTTCTTAAATAAATTTCTTAAGAGAGCATTTGATGAATTCCTACTTCATGGCAGTGTGTATACTGTCTTTACTTCCTATTTCCCTTTAATGATCCTCATGTAATAAATTGGAGGCAATGAAAGGAAGAAGACCATCCAAAACTGGCTGTTTCATAAGTGTTTTTTGTCCAAACTCTTTTGGTAACATAGAATCTACATCAAGTACCAAATATAAAAATGTAATGAATTTGATTAGACATTTTTTCATTTGGGAAAACATACACCTCTACTTTTTATACATGTAGATATTTCATCCCTTGAAATTAGTAGTAATTTCTGAAAATTACCAAGTGCTTTCAAAAAACTCGCTAAATGTTGTTCACGAGTCTTGAGTAACTATAATAGTTATTGCATAAGGTATATATCTTTAGTTATAATTTTTAATTACATTGGTGATCAAATATAAAATTTTAACTCTGAGCCATCGTCCTCATGTTTCTTTGCCTACCTGTTTTTCCATTAGAGCAGTGCTTTTTGAGGTGTTATTATTTCGGGTTCTTCAGGACTTCCTAAATAGAATTGACTTCTGTAGATGGTGTGTGTGAAAAGGTGCAAGAAAGAAATTGGACTAGATTCCAAATACAATTCTAAGGACAAGTTTTATTTTCTTCTCAGGATAACAAGATCAGTTGTTTTTCAGACAAGCATAACTAATTCTCTTAATACGAATCTCGAGAATATTGCGTGTGTAAAGCCAACACAGAAAAAGAGGTGGCTGTGGGTAAGGCACACGTGAAAGTACTCCAAACACCTCTTGTTTTCATTGTCTGCAGGAGAGCTGGAGGTATTTCAGAAAGACGGAGAACGGAAAATCCAGAGTCGGCAGCAACTTCCTGTGGGAACAACCTGGGGGCCATTTGCTGGGAAGATGGACCTGAATAATAATTCCTTGGTATGTGGATGTTCTGAGATGGTTGACTCAGTATTTTGTCATAGCTCAGAAATTATCTCTGCTTGCTTCCCAGGGAAATCACTAAAAATAACAGTTTGTTTTTTCTTTTTCATGGACCACAAAACTTGGATATTTTCCAAGTAGTTTGTCTCTGACAGTAATACACGCAGAATTTAGAAGGAAACAGGTTAATCATACTAAATGGTTGTTTAGTAAGGTAATTTATAAGGTTGTTGCTTTATCTGCTTAGCCAGACTAATACTACTCACACTTAATAATATATACAAATGCTTTTATTTTTAAGATGACACAAATTAATTGTCATACATTACAGGTTTACATGAAGAACAAGAAATAAACAACCTTGTTATTCCTTGGTAATATTATTTGTACCTTTAAGAGCAAAGATGGATGATTAGCATCATAATTTTTGTTAACTTCCTTGGAAAATCTCTGTAAAATCTTCCTCTAGGTAAGCTTGTATGGATAATTGATGAATTCGATGTTTTAAAAAGTAGTGGAAAGGTAGGATGTGTGGATACCTTTAAACTTCATTTCTTAATTGGATATTTTAGTTTTCTCTCGCTGCTGTAGCAAATTACCTACCACACACTCTATGGCTTTAAAACAACACAAATGTATCATCTTGCATTTCTGCAGGTCTGAAGTCTGAAATGAATCTCACCAGGCTAAAATTCACTATCTGCAGGGCTGAGTTCCTCTCTGGAGTCTCTAGAGGTGTTTCCTTCACTTTTCGAGCTTCTCAGGGCTGCCCACATCTCTTGGCTCACAGCTCCCTGCCGTCTTCAAAGCCAGCCATGGCTGATTGAGTCTCCGTCATATCCACATTCTGACTCTGAGTCTTCTGTGTCCCTCTCTCACATTTAAGAACACCTGTGATTATAGTGGGCCCACCTGGGTAAGCTAGGCTAATGGTCCTATTTTAAGGTCAGCTGATTAGCTATTTTAATTCCATCTGCTTCCTTAATTCAAAACCAGGAGTGGGTAATAGATTTTTAAAAGAAAATAATACTCTAGGTTTCTTCTTTTGCCTTAGGTTTAAATATTTGAGTCATGTGATTCCTTTATACTGTAGTATTTTTCTCTATTTAAAGGTATGATTGCTTTGCCAAAGTACATTTTAAAATATTTTTCTGTTGGAATACCATTCTTTTCCAGAAATTACTTTTGACTTTAGGTCATTAAAGACCTCTGGTACTACCGTTAATACTACCACTCCTGCTGTAGAACAGTTGGCTGGCATATACCGCATACTCATTCTTTCTTATCCACTGTATAAAGAATTCAAGATGGATTCGTTCATCTAATCCTCAAAACAAACCTGAGAATTTGGGTCTATTTAAAATTGTGTTTTATAGATAAGCAAATAAAGGCTCAGCCTTTTGATTCCAGATTCTGCATTTTTAAAGATCATGCCACACTGGCTTCTCAAGAGCATCTGTGACGTAATTTGAAAATGATAATATTGTTTAGGATTTTTTCACTTAAATTCTAAATTTATAAAAATCTCTGGAGAAAATGTGCAATGATCAGAGGTGTGCTCTTTCTTTCTTACTTTAGGCAAAATATTTGTTATGGTACTGCCAGGACTGTTTGCGCAGTTACGAGTTAATTCAAAGGCACCTGCAATTTCATTACCTATATAATTTGGACAGGACTTTAACATGTATTTTATATCATGAAGATATATTTTCCTTATCATAAAATATAGAGCCTCCTAACCCTTCCTTACCCAACCTTGAATAAAAATTTGGAATTAGCACACTCCTAAAGTGCTTATTCGCCAACCAATGTAATGTATCTCTGCTCAGACTCATGGTGTTGGCTCAGGAGATTCGGCACACTAATTAATCCAACACAGTAATTAATTGAGTCACCATGCCAGATGTCAAATCCTTTTTATATCTTTCAAGTTCCCATCTTGAAGTGCATTAGCAATATGCCACCTTCTGCAGGAAGCCTTTGCAGACCAGGCATTTGGATGTATATAGAACATTTCGAGAATATAGGCTATATAGAAACACCAAAACAAATTGATTTGACAAAAAGTTATTTTTGAAATTATATAACACACCAAACATAGAAATAAATAATCTTTTGCCAACACCCCATTATCTTGTTCAATATCTCCTGTTGCTGCCATTATTGAATCATTAAAACAACATGTAGTTAATACAGTCATTGGAGCAGATATGGGTCAGAGGGAGAGATAGAAGGAGAGAGGGAAAGAGATTTATTATAAGGAATTGGCTTATGTAATTATGGAAACTGGCCAGTTGAAAACCTTCCATGTGCACTAGCAGGCTGGAAACCCAGGATAGACAACAGTGCACTTCTAGTCCAAAGACTGGTAGGCAGAGACCCAGCAGAACCAATGGTGCAGATGAAGTTTGTTGCTTGGAGAGGCCAGTGTTTCTGTTCTTTTCAAGCCTTCAGCAGGTTAGATGAGACCCACCCAATTACAGAGGGAAATCTGCTTCACCCAGAGTTCACTGATTCAAATGTGAGTCTCATCCAAAATACCTTCCAAGTTGACACATAAAATTAAGGATCACAGGCTCCAAAGCTCTATGAGCCATTGTAAGTTTCAGGTTTTTTTCAGGTATAATTGTACACCCCTCAATGGACTGATAGCCAGTGAGTGAGCCTAGCCTTCTCTCCAACATCCTACCTCTGCACCAAGGAATAACTTTACATTGAATGCTACCGTGGTGACACAAACCTCATGTTTTTAAAAGCCTTGCAATTGTATTCATTGAAAATATCAAAGGACTACTGACAAGGAAGACAATTTAAAAATCACTTTAAATTGTGATCAGTATTTGTCTTGGAGATGTTTTAGAATTTCTATACTTTTATATCGTGCCTTTGAAGTTTTCCCATTTTCTCCTAAGGACAAAGGTCTTTGTTCTATGCTAAATCTCTGCTATGTTAGCACATGACTAGTGCCTAATAAGTGGCAAACAACAGTGACTGGAAGATTGGATGTCTGGAATTTAAGTGACATTTGCCCTCTCTTGCTTTTGAATATGTCAGCTGTTAGTAGCTAACTAGTGTAATACAGCCAACTGCTGGGACTACACAACATGCATACTTAATTAAATAGAACATAAATCAAGTCCCACGTGACTTACTACATAATAGTAAATTCATCACCACCTGTTAAATTCAACAAATGAAATCTGATGAAGTCTCATTTCACTGATGCTGTTCCATCAGGATAAGGCATTCCTGACACTGAATTCTCCAAATGGGAAATACACATATGAAGGGTGCTATAGACAACATTTCATTGACTTAATAATGAAAGAATGCAGGCATTAACTTGCACCTTAAACTTTTTAAGATGGTTACCCCCATAAAAATGTCATTGAGGAAAGAATCAGAGGTCCCTGTTCCATATCCTAGGAAAATATCAGAATTATTAGATGTCTCCTTCTCTCCCCTTCCAGGTCTAACTCTTCCAGTACCAATCTCTGATCCCATTTCATTGCCAAAGTCTTCCAATTTCGTGGTGTACACACCCTGTAGCAAATACACACCTACCCATATGTTGTTAGCAATCACCTGTATAGTCAAAGGCTGCTTAGTGGAAACATCTGTAAACATCTTTCTAGTAGAGGACTTTTTCCCCAGCCTCAGGAGTAAACTTGCCACAAGCCGGGCACGTTGGAGGTGCTGGAGAACTAATATTTCCTGACCTAATGCTCAACCAATGAGGGACAGAAGTTGGTGGATAAATACCCCCACTGTTCTAAGAAGTGTTCTACACCATCTCTTAGAGTTTGCCAGTGCAACTGAGCTTCAGTTGGCTTTATAATGCCTTCTTTATGACCTGCCTTCTCTTTCCTTTACTTCCCTTTACTTCTCCATTCCCCTACTGAAATTTTGTGACAATACCTCCCCAATGAACTACTTGAACTTAAATCAGTCTCATGGTAAGTTCTGGGGAAACTTACAAAACAACCTCTAAAATATAAGGAAGTAAATTTGAAAGTAATCCAAATTATTGTTGAGATTCTAGAGAACATAGATTTATTTTAAAAATTACTGTCGTTCAGTTTTAGACCTCTGCCCCTGGCACATAATAGATATCCAATAAATGCTGTTTAAAATAATTAATCTAATGGACTTTCCTTACCATGACCATTCTGATGGACCCCCACCCATATCCCCCCCGTGTCACCATCTCAATGATATAATTTTGCTAAGGCATGATTTTTTGTTGGGTCTTACATTTCTTTTCATTGATGTTGACATTGGGAAAGATCTCTTTCTTTTTAATATTCATTCTAATCTAGGCTCAGGACTACCAAACTTTCCGACTTCTCATATCTCTCTGTGTCTTGGCTCTTTGAATTTAACTGCATGTTTCCCAAAACACTCTGGCCTTTCTTCTCTTCTCCCTCTGTTCCCAGTGCCTCAGGGAGCTTATCCACTTGTAAAGCTTCAGCTACTAATTTACAAATGACACTTAAATTAAAAATTCTCTAACCTTGGCTTTTTACCCTTTCTCTAATAGCACATTTCAACTGTTTTGTAAGCCTTTCCCACTGACTTGCTCCAACAAAATAGTCACAAGGAGAGTTTAGTACTGTTTCCACAGATTGCTTCTCTATTCTTCTTCTCCCTGACTTCCAACTTTTAGTCACCTTTGATCCTACGTCTCTGTCTGCATCTCTTTTCCTGCCTCTACAAGAAGGTCATCCTATAAGTTATTCTGGGTTCTGTCTCTCCTTCTCTCACATCTCAGATGTCCATTTATACCCATCTCACACACGTGCATGCACACACACACCCCCGTCTGTATTGTCTGCAGCTACTACCCTTTTCTCTTCATCTTCCAGGACTCTCATTTTCACTTCCAGAAACCAAAGACCATAACTGCTGCTTTCCTCATGTCTGCTCTCTTCTTTCTGTTCCTGCTACCGCTGCTTTAGTTGAAACCTCTATCTTTTCTTCCCTGGTTATCACAATATTCTCCCCTTGTTCTTTCTGCCTTCCTTCTTGTTCCTTTGCCTTTTACTCAAATCACAATGTGTCCTAAAAACGAAAGTTTTAAAATCATCCTAAAGGTCACAAGAGAACCCGGCCTCCTTGGCAAAGCCAAGGAGGGCCTTCGTGAGACTCCCCTCCTCAGCTCTGACCCCTTTTCCTCTCTCGGTGTAGAATTTCAGTCAGCATCAACTACCTGTAGTGCTCTGAGTATACATTCTTCTCGCACCTCTGTGCATTTGGCCATGCTGTTTCATCATCCTAGGAAGCTTTGTGTTCCCCCCTACTGCCCCTCTTTATCATCACACTGACTCCAGTTCTTACATAAAGACTCAGCTCAAGTAGATCCTTCTTAAAGTCTGGAATAGATATGGGCTTCTTAATATTTCCATGATGCTGTAGGTCTACTAGGATAAGAACATTTATCACATAATTGTGCCTGTTTACTTGTCTGTCTCCCCTGTAGACTATGTGTCTTTTATCTTTGCATCCTTTCTATCTAGAGCAATGTCTGGCTTAGAGCCCAGGCCCGATAAATAACCTTTAAAGAATTAGTAAATCAGTTCTTTCCTTTCACTTCTCTCTAGTATCAGTGAATGATGCGCATCTCTTTATTCAAGATCCTTACATCATCCCCAAGTCTTCGTATGTATCCATTTCTTTTGTTTTCTCAGGGATCTTACTTGATCTGCCCAACTTAGCAATACAATTAATATAGTTAATACCATCTTGTGTCTGTTTTTTGTTTGTTTATATATTTATGTTTAGTCTTAATCTCAGTGGAGCATAAGACTCAGTAAGGCAGGATAACTATATTTCTTCAGTTTTTACCCAATAAGGAGATATGTCCATGATCATTTCTTGATAAATATTGACTAATTTCAGTGTAAGTTTTGTAACCCCTGAAGCGGTTAGGGAGGACACGGTGTTGAACCCTTTGAGGCAATTATGATTTGTTTACAGTGGAATCAGTTTTAGATCCCTCACTATGACATGGGTGAAGGCCAAGAAGGTGTTCTGCTCTACCATGCTTTCTGTGAAGTCTCATCCAGCATCTCTCTTTCCAGTGACAAACCATCTGGGAAATTCCATCTGTCTCTGCTTGGAAACCGAGGTGGCAGTCGCCCACTGTGAGCAATTTTCTATTAACTTCTTGGATAAGATCAGTCAGATTTATACTGAGTTGATGAGAACGGTAAGAGCAGGATTGTTCCAAGAGAAGACAAATGTACTGATCCCTCTAATTGGGCTTAAGCCAGTTTCATTCACCGATGCCCTTAGGTTCTAGTAGTGCAAGGACTTATAACCTTTTTAATTGTATCCTCTTCCTCCTGGGAAGTGTTGGTGAAATTCATTATTGATGGAGGTTGTAGATTTGTCCCTTAGGGAGGCCAAGATCCTGGCTTCTCTTATGCTCTGTCTGCTTTGTGGAGAATTAATGGAAACTGAGTGGAAGCTGCTCAAAGAGGACATGAGACAAGAGAGTTAATGGAGCAGAGCCTTGGAAAATGACACTTCGGTCTGGTTTTTAGAATTAGAGTAGGTTTCTTGTTTATTATTTGTTTGTTTGTGGGAGAGGAGAGAGGTTGGTATGGAATTCTGTGCTGGTAAAGGCATTCTATAGAATGTGAGTCAGAAAGGAAGAAACCAAACACCAAAGAATTATCTCACAATTCAGATCTGTAGAGGCAAACCAGACAAGTCAGTTGCATATGGACCTGAAGGAACTGATTGTATTACAACACAGGCATAATGATGATGTTGGCAGTGGATAGAATTATATTGTAATATGGGAAAATAATGTTGGAATGAAAATATAAATTTTGTGCCTTTCCTGATAATTTGTACCCGCCTCCAAGACACACCTTTTGTGTGTCGCTAGTCTCTCTGTGAATCTCAATCTCTCTTTGATTTATTGTTTCTTCTGACAGTGAAGTCTTTCCAGGTTCTCTATGTTTGGACTTGCATTTGAAAGGTAGGAACACAAAGACAATCCTTGTCATTCCTTGTTATATGTAGACAGTTTATTTTTACTTTACTCACCTATGCCTGCAATTTAAACACATCTTTGCCTTTGCATTATGATACATGGTTAAACCTATTTACTTATACTTAAGCCACATTTAAATAAACAAAAAGTATCTTTTTCTTCATGTAAGATTATTCATTGTTCCCCTTCTCCAGAACTTAAGGAGAACTTTTATTGAAGATGATCTTTTCGAGGAATTATTAAATTGATTTCCATGTTATGCTACTAATTTAGTCAGTGTCTGGAAGGAGTAGCTATTCATATCATCATATGACATCTTGGTCTACTAAGAATATGTGTATGAATTTGAAGAAACTAATGAGTAGCACTACCTTTCTCACAGAGTATAGGCACTGAAGGCGAAGTCTGGCTATTGGTTCATAGCTCCAGACACTCTTTGCGGAGTTGTTCCTGTTTGTAGATCTTTTTCACACTTCATGGTCCCTTAGGGGATGGAGATAGAGTCTCTGCTCCCCAAAGGGAGTCTATCAAATTCTTGAGTGATGAGGGAGTGTTTTGTAAAATATAACTCTATTGTTTTCATAACACAAATTATAGAATATAAAGCTTGGAAAACATTTTGGCTGGAGGAGAAGTCAAGATGAGAAGGCACTGTGAGGAGCAGTTTGAAAAGTCAATCAAAATTTTCTGTTCTTTGCTGATTTATCTGGCATGACTTTTAAAGTCTTCCTCTTTGATTTTTTTTTTTTTGAAGAGTTGGCATTCCACAAGTCTTTTTAAAACAATTGGATTGGCATTGTGCACTTAGCCATTATTTACATGGTTATAATATTGTTCCAATGTTACGAGGATTTAACAGTGATCTCAGCTAGGCATGATAATAAATACATTCAGTAACTGAAATGATAACTGTGAAAGAATGGGCTATTTTGTATTTCTTCTGTTTGGTCTTAAAAATCAATAAGACTTAGGGATAACTCTTGAAATATGTTATAAAATATTAGACTCTTTTTAAACTATGAATAGGTGCTCCCAGGATACCATTAATCAAATATAATTTAACAGTACCTCTCAGTTGGCATTGACAGTCTTTAGTATCATATGAGGTTTTCTGGGTGTAGGAAAGTCTGTGAGTATGACCTTGTCTAAGCCACTCTTCCAAGGCGCTCTGTTGATATTGCAGGATGGTCCCCAGGCGAGAATTTTTGCATGTATTTCTAATAAGAGACAAAGTAATATTTCTTTAGAGCTTTTGGAAACTTCTGAAATTATTTGAGAAACTCTTTTGGAATTAACATGTCTATTCTTTGTTAAGTATAGAATTTAAAATAATTATTTTTCATTTGATCTTACATCATTTTCTCATGAAATCCTTTGGCGTAGTTTGACAAAACCATGGCTTCTTGAGTCTAATAACTTGTATGTCTTTTATGCCATTTTATATGTGTTATATCTCTTTCTGTTATAAAGGTCAGGTGCTCAGTCAAGCACAGAGTTATGTGTAAGCTTTGTGGTTTTTCTCATACTCTCTATTCTTAGTTTCTGAAAGTCAGAAATATGAGCACAGCTTATCTAGATGTCTCTGGTATAGTCTCTCCCAAGGCTGCCATCACTACGACAGTCAGGGCTGTGGTGTCATCTAACTCTCAACTCTTGGAGGATCTGCTTGCGAGCTCACTAGCATGGCTGTTGACTCAGTCCTTTGCCCTGTGCGCCTCTCCATAGAGCAATTCACATCATGACAGCTGGCCTCTCTTTGAGCAAGTGAATGAGAGAGCAAGAAAAGGAGCCTAAGATGGAAGCCACAATCTTTTTGTAGCCTAATCTTGGAAGTAGGATTCCATTACTTTAGTGGAATTCTATTTACTAGAATTCAGTCACAGTCTGGCTGACAGTGAAGGGAAGAGAAGGTGGTTAGTGTCTTCTTGATTAATTTATTTAGAAATTGTGAGGCTAGAGAAAGATGAATTAAAATATATGAAATGTGAGTTATATAAAATCTGGTGGGAATTAGGAACCAGAAGCACGTTGATTGCTGAGTGTTCCTTTTCTCTTTTAGTAATTTTGAGAAACATACCCTAACACATTGTAAAGATCAGAAATGGGGGAGAAAGTATGGAAAAGAGCCCATGATGTGGTCAGAGTAGCCTGATTCTTCTCCCAACTGTTATTACCCAAAGTGGATGTGCTATCTTGGGTAATCACAAATGCTCTCAGTTTCCTCATTTATAAAATGGATGTTATTATACCAGCTCAACATCACAGAGTTGTTGTAAAATTATATAAAATTATATGCATTTAGTCACTTTGAAAAAATATACAGATTGTTACATAGACCTAGATTACTTTTTATTATGCCCATGAATAGAAAATAGATTGCCCATTCCTTTAAACACACACCCCCACCAAGCAGTGCATCTAGCCTTTTCTCTTCTGTCCCCTCTCTGAACATATTTGAAAAGCACTTTGGCTGTCATTGTACATATACATCTCCATTCACGTGTGCACACATGTATTTATACACACACAGACACACATACTTCTGATTAGCTAGCATGAGTCTTCTGAAAACTCATAGTCTAAGTACAATCACCAGAGAAGCAGAGCAAAAACCTATATATTTTGAGGAAGAGAGAAAGGTTAAGTGGTCAAACTGCTTTTTGAATTATCCTGGTTTCTTTGTGTTTTCTTTTCGTAAGGAGTTATTCTTCAGAAGGCATCTCTCAGGTGTATGATTGGGGATTTCAGACAATTGGAAAAGTAATTTACCCTGTCTGATTGAGATAGGTTTGTATTTTAAAAATGTTAATTCAATTCTTTCATTATTTATGGCATTTTAGAGTTCAGTATAGAATGGAGTGAATAAGGCGTTCGGAACACCGGCAGTGACACGCCGTGAAATATGAAGAAATGGGGACAGAGTTCAGAAGAGCAAAGGCATTTCACATGCCTTGAGTTTTAGATTTTATTACGAAGTCAAACAAACACCATTTGTTTCTCATTACCCTATGTGTGAGCATTCTCCCGTGGACTGGAGCCGCTGGAGTCCCTTGGGTTCGGATACTAATCTCGGATATGGCGTTACCAGCTTACATCTTAGGGTCACTGCTACTCACGCCTGTGTAGCGTATCAGTCTACGCGAGGTGCCCGGCGAGGTCTGCATGCGCATCTGAGATAAGGGTCACGTCCCAAGCACAGGTTGAAGGAAGTAGCTATAGGAAAAAAAAAAAAAAAAGATAGCATTCTCCTTCATTAAGGAAGTTCAGTGATGGTGAAAAAGTTCGCTTCCTTTATCTGAATATTGTCAGCAAGGAACACAGTCAGTTTTATAATCGTTGCCTTCCTTCAGAACTTTCTGAGCATGACAGCTCTTCAAAGGAAGCAGACACTGGCGGAAGTGTTCCCCATTTCACTGATTCTCCAGGAGGAGACGGCTGGGGGGGTGCGTGGGGGGAGCGCATGATGGGCGTCCAACAGTGGTCGACTCCATTTCTTCATTAATCAGGTGGAGGCACTCTGAAAAATGTTTCTCTTTGGTTGCAGCCATCTATTTTTTGGTGTTAATCTGCGCCCTGTGGCAGGGTTTTGTGAAAGGAAACAATGAACAGTTGTATCGCCCCCCTCCCCCAATTGTTGTAGTCTCTGTCAGAAGGCTCTGAGGATGATGCAGGTCTGTATCAGCCTGATAAGGAAAAGAGGATTCCAAATGGCTTTGGAGAGCATCTGTGGGAGTAGAGTATGCCGTTTTGGACTAGAGGAGCTGTGGAATACAGCAGAGGCCCTTAATGGGATCCTAAGGGTTCAGTGCCAGACCTTCTGCTGCTGCTTGAAGATTTTCTGAGGAAATACTGTGATGGTGAAATTCTGACTGTCAGAGGGGCTGAGGTTCAAGATGCTGTTTTAAGTTGCTTGCTCCATAATCTGTGATTAGTCAATCCAGGTCAAAAAGACAAAAACGTTAAAAAAAAAGAAAGAAAGAAAAAAAAAAACCTCAAGAAACCTCCCAGAGTATATATGGAGGTCACTTTTAATCTGCTGATATGAGTTTCCATGCCATTGTCATCACGAGCTCTGTGCGAGTGGCCAATGCATTTTATATACTGTAAGTTCCTATTTTATGGCTAGATGAAATATGAAACTATCTTTTATAATGCTGATTCCATTTTGGCAGGCCTTTGGATCCACATATGCTTCAGTTAAGCTGTTTTGGAGCCTAATGTACCTTTGTTATTTATTGGGATTTTTGTAAAGGGGATAAATGTGCTATTTTTGCTGTGGATTTAAAAAAAAATCCACATTAAATGTCCCCCTGCCTCCCCCCCCCCCAAAAATATCGTATAGCTAAGAGAATTCTAGTGAGCTTTAGAAACCGATCTACAGTTCCCAAGACAGGTAAAATAAAATCATTCTGACCCGTGAAGAAAAACAACTAAAAGCTGAAGCTCCAGCAAAATAGAACCAATATTTTATAGTATACCACAATAATAAAATGAAAATGGAGAGCAGTTAGTGAATGGGGCCTGGAAAGTTGGCATCCTGTAAACAGGCTATTATCTTTAAGTTTCTTTAGGCTTATAGATTCCGCTGGTTTATTCTTTCATTCATTCCATTCTTATTCTGGCATGTGATAAATAAGCATACAGGCATAGAGAGTCAAAAACAAAGTGGTTGTCAGAGGGCTGAATGATAGGCAGTGACCTCACATACCATTGGAGAGTGCAGTGCTCAGTTCAGAACTTAGTTGCCTAGAGGTAAAGTGTGCCCCCTCAGCTGAGGTCTGACTGATAGGGGGAGACTCCCACTTCAACTTTAATCTCCTTGTTTTGGTGAGTTTAACTCAGACTCTTAACTTTTGTTTAAAAGAATGTCTGCATGTAAAGATAAAGTAGAAGGAAAGTGACATATTTACCAGTGTCATTTCAAAGCACAACTTTTTCTTCCTAAAAAAGCTCTGGAAGGAGAGATCTATTTGGATAATAATACTCATACTTTGCATTTTGATGAGCCATCAGATTTTTTTATGGGGCTATTTATTTTTATTTGAAGTTAATCATTAGCTAGACTTGCTAGAAGGGCTGTATTCTAAACTTCTGGCCACTGGTTACATAAGGGACTGGATAAAAGAGAGGAGATGGACCCATTTTAATTTGTCACACTAACTAACCAAACTGTGTGCCTTCCAGGTTATGTGTGTGCTTGTGTGTGTGTGTTTTTAAATCTTTCTTACCAACAAATGAGAGGGTAGAAGAATATTATTTCATAACTATTTTCATGGTCTTTTCCTGCTGTTACTTACAAGGATTTGAATGACTAACATCTATTTCTCAGATACATTGTGCTAGAAATCTTGAAGGAAAACTTGACTCAATGTTGCGTGTACTATACGGCAGGAACTCTGCTAAGAAGCAGGGATACAAAAATCTGCATTCTTCTCAAACAGAATTACTTCTTGGATGGTATTTAAATAAACTGAATTCTATCCAGAGCCTTTATGTATTGCTTCGAACAAACATAAAGCACAAAAGGCCATATTTATAGGCACACAGGCACATACACACACACATATACAGGGTCTCACACACACAATAAGTGTTTGATTTTTAAGCCAACAAATAAGATTAATATTTTATTTTGTTTATACTCTTAACTTTCCTAAGTAAAGCAATCTCATGAAGTAAACTACCCCTATGTTGTCAAATGAGTTACACAAAATTACTCAATATTTTTCTTGTCATAGATTAGGCAACACTAAATACTGATGATGTTTCTGTAATTTCATTATTGCTCATAATTGCAATATTTTATCTTATGGCAAAACACGCAATTGCCAAATTATCATAAGGATATTTTAAGTAATAGGTAACTTGGAACAAGTGTAGAGCATTTAGGTGTACACATCTGCAGGGTGAAAAAATGTTTATAATTCTTGACCAACTGGAGCATTATAGTGAGACCCAATTGGGTTAGTGGCAAATTAGTGGCAAATCTGGGAAGAAAAGAAAAAGAAAATGTGAGAAATGAAAAAAATATGCAAGCAGTAAAACTCAAAATTCTCTCATAGTATTTATTCTCTTTATTCTCCACGAGTCTGAATTATTGAGAACTGTCTAGAACCTTCTTTGTAATAGGATAAAAATATTTGGTGATGATAAGACTTAAACAATTTAACTGGAATGAGAACTGAATCTTTAATTTTTAGTGTTTACCTCTAGACTTAAGAAATAAAGTGCTTTGGGAGTAATATTATTATTGTAAGGTATTGTTAATATTTGCTGCAGACCTTACATACCACTCACATTGTAGGGGACACACAGCTACTTAATCTTTTGATTGTTATTCGTTTCCCTCCATAGCCACTGAAGGCTTGAAAAGAGAAGCAAGTCATCTCAATTCAGTTGGTTTGACAGCATCCAAAGGAATGGGGAGCCTACTATTTTAGCGGCATCTTCTTGACAGTTCTTTAATTATCTTTTGCTAGTGCATATGCAGTTATCTTTTTTTAAATTTTTTTATTTTATCATGTTAATCACCATACATTACATCATTAGTTTTTGATGTAGTGTTCCATGATTCATTGTTTGCGTATAACACCCAGTGCTCTATTCAGTATGTGCCCTCTTTAATACCCATCACCAGGCTAACCCATCCCCCCACCCCCCTCCCCTCTAGAACCCTCAGTTTGTTTCTCAGAGTCCATAGTCTCTCATGGTTCGTCTCCCCCTCCGATTTCCCCCTCTTCATTTTTCCCTTCTTACTATCTTTCTTCTTCTTTTTTTAATATAATGTATTATTTGTTTCAGAGGTACAGGTCTGTGTTTCAACAGTCTTACACACCTCACAGTACTCACCATAGCACACACCCTCCCCAGTGTCTATCACCCAGCCACCCCATCCCTCCCACCCCCACCACTCCAGCAACCCTCAGTTTGTTTCCTGAGATTAAGAATTCCTCATATCAGTGAGGTCATATGATACATGTCTTTCTCTGATTGACTTATTTCACTCAGCATAATACCCTCCAGTTCCATCCACGTCATTGCAAATGGCAAGATTTCATTCCTTTTGGTGGCTGCATAATATTCCATTGTATATATACCACATCTTCTTTATCCATTCATCTGTTGATGGACATCTTGGCTCTTTCCATAGTTGGCTATTGTGTCGCTGCTATAGCAGCTATAGTCGCTGCTATAAACATCGGGTGATCAACTAAAATGGACTGTACTTTGCCGTGATGCATATGCAGTTAACATTGCAAAGAAGGGAAATCAGTAGAAACAAGAAGTACAGTCCATTTTAGTTGATCAATTACTACAGACTTTCACTTACCTTATTTTACTGTATTGCTTTACCCTAGTTGCTTCTGAAATGCATTGTAATGTGAGCTGAACAGTTTTTTACCACCAACTAATACAAAATATTCATAATGTATGTAGCACTTAAAGATTTTTCAATAATTTGTTTCTATTTTGCAGATGTGATTCTGCTCAAAATCCACGTGATCCATGTTGACTAATTGTGAAATAATAGAAGTATTTTTTTAGACTAGTGAATCTAACATGGTAAAAGTATTAGATTCCAGCAGCACTTCATGTGGATATTAATATTACAGAGAAGTGCTTTTATCATTGGGGTATATGGAAATAAAGCAGATTCCACTGTGAAATGACTGAATGCTCACTAAAGTTGCTTAAGTTGGAGCTTGAGTTTCTTTATAATGCTTTAGGAATGCTGTATATTGAATGCAATTGATATATACTAGAAAACTGATAAAAGAGAGGTAACTTCATAACTCCACAGGCATTAATTACATTTTTATAGTTTCCATTGATATTTATAATTCTCTTTATGCCATTAAAAATCTGATCCTAAATCAGGATGAAGTTTGTTATTATTCTGTGTGCTCTTATTTATGAAATGGTAGGTGAGCCTTCTTTAGAATATTTTCTATTAACCATGAACTCAATGAAATATAGTGACTTCTGAAATAGCTAAAGAAAAGAAGTGGTTTTTTTTTTTTAAGTGACAATGTAATTAAAGGTGCTGCAGATTAAAAAAAAAAAAAGATGTTTTAACACCAGTATTTCTGTCAAATTCTTGAAATAAACTGCATTGCATTTTTAATACAGCAGTATTTCCGGAGGAAATTCTATCCATTCTTGTACAAAGAGATCATCTTGGTTTTAAGCATTTAGCATCCAACATGGCTGTTCTTAATTTGTCATTGAGATTAGAATATGGAAAATTGGGTTAGAAAGTAAAAACTAGCCTTAAGCTTTTTTAAAATGAAGAATTTATTTAATTGAGTCAGTCCAGATCTCTAAATTCTCCCCCTAATTCTTTGCTCCCTCTTTAAAGAGAGATGGTACCACTGTTTTGTCTTTGGTTCCTGTGTCAGGGAGTTGAGAGGTGAGAGCAGCGGGATTGCATTTTCAGGATGCCACATGTGCGCTCTTTGACCTGGGGTACTGTGTGCCTCAGGGAATAAGTCCAATCTTGATTTCTTTAGTCAGTCATCCACTATCAGGTACCGCTGCCCTGATTAGCAGGCTGAAGAAAAAGAGCATATTGTGGGTATATGTTACAAAGATGAAAAATAGTGATGAGCCTGTTGGCAACAGAGTCAGCCCCTAGTTTCTCTATGTGGTATTTGCTTTCTCTTCGCATAAATCCCCTTAGCCTATGAAGGAACAAAAACCAGTATTTCCATATTTTTTCAACAAACTGATGATTTTTTCCCCAGATAGTAGTTTCCTTTCTTTGTTTAATCCGTGACTGCAAAATGGAAACTGGAAAGAGAATTAGCAGGATGCATCGTGGTAGTTGCTAAGCGAGATTCAAATATAGCGGTGCCTGCTTAACATTCCTGCCATTCTGTGAACCAAGCCAATGGCTAACTCCTGTGAAGTGTTCTAAGTCTGGAAAACTAGCACCACACCTGTGCTTTTGCTATCTCTTCATCTGGTGTTACATAGATGTAAAATGGTTCTCTGGATCTAGAGAGCCTCAGTATCCATTCATTACCCATCAGTGATGTCCCTCTCCAGAAGTTAGGGTCTAAAAATTTTCTGAATTATCTCCCATATGTCCTCTTTTCTTTGGTCAAAGTAAAGGCGAGGATATAATCATATGAGGATATATGCTGATGACAACTAATGTCTTTGGTCTCTTTAGATATGTATTTGGGGTTTGCACATGTGTATCATGTATTATGGTGTTGAGGTGGAAAATGGAGGCTCTGAGAAAAAGATTAAGCAGGGGATAGATGTCCTTTGTATCTAAGTCTTCACCAAATGTCACTAATCCATTTCAAAATTAAATTTATTTACTGAAAAAAATTAATTTTTTGAGCACACTTTATGTAGAAAAATGCAAGTGTAGATATAGTTGTATCATAAATACTTAGGGTATGCTCATGTCCAATTGAAGTTATTTGCTATTGTATTTGACCTTGATGATGGGACCAGTTTGATAAGGTTAAGGTCAATGACTGCATTATTTTTAGACAAGATACAAAGTGTAGAATGTTCTGTTTTGCTTTACTATGTTAACAACTAGTAGCGTTCAGAGTTCTCTATGCCCTGCTGATTTAAGCGATGCATTCATCCTGGGTGATTATCCAAAAGATTTCAGCACCTGTAATTAATCACCCATTTGAGAAAAGAAGCACAAAGTAAGATATAGTTTGGCTTTTCCCCTCCCAGAAAAGTCTAGACAGAGTGTGAATAAGAAAAATAACCGTGCTAGTAATAATCATAATTATGCTTTCAATATATATGAAAAAAAATCACTGAAACAATCTTTTGATCACATTTACTAATTAATGCCTTTATATTGTTTGCTTAACTTTAAATGTTGTGTCATAGTGGTAAGAAAAGGACTTGTTATCTTTGTTTTATTCAAGAAGAGGGAGTAGTGACCTCTTTAGAGTTTAAAAGTAAGTTTCTAGCAAAATCATTTGTGTTCTCTTAATTATTTGGACTAATGATCACTAGTATTTTTTCATGCAAATATTATTTAGCTCAATGTAATAAGCAGAAAAATCTCAGTAAATAGCAATGGATTTATACAAGAGACCTTCCCAGAGGTAAAAATCCTCTACTAGATGTCATCATATTAGTTTAAAAAAAGTATCCTGACTCCTTTTTAGCTTGCATGTACTTCCTTACTTCTTTGAGAAGTAAACAATGAAGTGTTAATCATGAATTTTTGTGTCCTGGGGCATAGAGGCTGAAGAATGAATGAATCAGTGCAGTGCAAGGATCTTATATTTAGAAGTTGAAAAGGCTACTTTTGAACCATTTCTGCATTAAGACACCTTACAAAGTGTCGGAAGAATATACTAAATCTGGGCCAAGGACTTAAGGAATATAAACAAACCTTCTCTATTTCTTGTGATGGAGATTAATTTATTAGATTGATGTCTGGTAGACTGCAAATAGCAAATGCATTTAACCTAGTTCAGTAGCTAGAACTAACCTGCTTACAAATACTCTAATTAGATCAAAACCTAGAAATAACTAGAATGGATGTAGTCGGCAGAAAAACAAATAAATGCACCTGCATCAATAATAAAGTGGCATTTTCTCTCCCTGACATGTTCGTGGTACTAAAATCATTCTAGACTTCTGCTATTCACTTAGAATCTAGGATTTTAAACTTTGAAAAATGACTTTGAGAACACCTAGTCCCTCAAACTATGATTCTCAACAACCTTGTTTTATCTCACTCAAAATTGTTTAGACCTAGGGAGGCCTGCTCTTTCCTGTGCCAGGCTCTATTAATGATAATTACTTAGAATACTATCCCCATTCTGTGATACCATCACATTATTGTGAGGTAGATTGTGATCTGATCCCAGCCTATTCTGTTTAACTCTGACACTCCTTCTATTATAGTGGGGCCTTGATAAGATCGTGCCTGTTAGGATCAGACATTAGTTGGAATCAATATTTGAAAATGTGCCTGCTTTTGCTTAATAGTAAAGTTAGTGTTAGCATCCAAGTGAGATCATTTGTTGGATGAGATTGTATAACTTCATCTTGTCAAGGATTCTTTCTAGTACTTTATACTAGAAAGCACAGAAGGAGATCTTGGGGAAACCATAATTTTACCAACCAACCCACCTGGATAGATATTAGCTTTTAGGTAGGTATCCTACCCTGCTGGGAATAAATGATGTTTTAAAACTGATTTAGATTAGAAAAAAGAGTGGGAAAGAACGGAAAACTATCTTCATAACTCTTCATTAACAAACACAGTTAGTTCAGTGGTTCTCAGTCAGGGACAGTTTTGCCCCTAAGGGACATTTGGTAGTGCCCAGGGACATTTTTGGTTGTCACAGCCTGAGGGTGGGGGTAGGAGGAGGGAGGAGGGGAGAGAGTTGCTACCACCGTCAAGTGGGTTGAGGCCAGAGTTATTGCTAAATCTCCTGCAAAGTACTAGTTAGCTTCCCACAAGCGAGAATAATCTGGGTCAAGATGGAATAGTGCCAAGGTTGAGAAACAGTGTACGCTGTGAATATACCAAAACGAGCTGATTGGCAGCAACAGATTCCAGTTTTTAATATGACCGGCTATCTGCCTGGGAGGAGCAAATGTTACAGCTGTGTATGTCCCTCCTTCTCCCGGCTAGCAACATCTGGTAGATTTGTCCTGAAGGAATTCTTTTAGGCATACACACCCAGAAATCTAGGTGGTTTCCTTCAAATTTGTGCTGAATGGAACTTTTTTTTTTTTTTGAATGGAACTTTAGTTCGAAAAGGTAAAGTGAGAAATCCGCTATTAATCTTTACTGGGTACTATAGTCCCTGTTTGGAACTTATTCATAATTTTTGAAATGAATGCAATATGGAATGGAATATCCATATTTATCTCTTCCCCAAACTTCTCTTACTTCATGAGATTTGCTTACTCTCTGGTTATATATTTAGTTATATGTATGATTTGGTTATTTATTAATTATATTATCTGGTAACATACCCATGTATGAAAAAACAAGACTGAGTGTTATATCTTTATAATATTTGGGAGATGGTTGTTGCCCAATAAATTTTGAAAAAAAGGAAATACGTTGTTTTTCTGTTTTTGTTTTTGTTTTAAAGAGCCTTTTAATACTTACAGGGGAAAATAGGCAACAAGGTTACAGTATGTTTCTGAGAAATAAATGAGAGGATGTCTTTCTTGGGTTCATGCATTTTATGATTACTAAAGTCTATGCAACTGGCTTTTGAGACTAAGCTCTTTTCATCTGCCAAGACAGTTAAGGGATTTTTTTTTTCCTTTTTGTATTGTTGTGAGTCCTAAAAGCTTTTTCCCCCTGAACTCAGATGGGAGCCGTGGGAAGGGGGCAGGAGGTGCCCAGAGCAGTGGTACTGTGGAAGATTAGCACACTTCTTTTGATGAAAAATGACTTCCCAGAGGGTTGGAGAATAAACATATGGGCTGCAAGTGCTGGTTTGGAGAAAAGGCGCTGAAGTAAATCAGAGGGGAGTGTTCCACTGAAGTGGACTTAAGGGCTCACAACTCTGAACCTATACAACCTAGCAATTCATCGCTCATTCTCCACCCATTTTAGTAGAGACAGCTTGGAATAGCCCTCTTGCAGACTACTGTATTCATAAACCTTGTAAGACAAGGTTCTTTGCGAGACCTAAAAAGTTTCTAAGAAGTTGGCAGATTAAACAAATTTTCTTTCTGTTTGATTTCTAAAATACCTCCTGAAGTAAAATATATTTTTATCATATCCCTGCCCCCCCCTTTTTTGTTTAGTGTTACATTTTTTTGAGAGTCCTAATTCTATTTCAGTTTTTTTTTTGCATCTGAAAAAAATGATTTTGCAAATGAAAAATATTATTTTTAAATATTGAGGAATTCTAAATTGTAGTACTGTTTAGGAGTATGTTCTGAACAGAAATAACAATGACGGGGTACTCTAAATGTTTTTAAGGTTACTTTTGGAAATACAGTTATTCTCTTTTATAATTTCTCACTTTTTTTCTAAATTGTTTAGAATTATGCCTCTGTATCATCAATAGAGTATATTTTACGATGTCTATCCTAACAACAAGAAAAAAAAAAAAGTAAATTCCTTCTTCCTGGTAAGTCCTGATCTGAATATGCTGAGAAAAAGGCCAGAAGGGAGGTTAGTACTCTCTCCTCTGGTGTCAAGCACACAGGGTAGCCTGGTTTGGACAGAGTTAAGTCAACTAAAGACAACCCATTGCTCCCAACCTTCTATCTCCTTGGGGTTCGCCAACAATCATTTCTTCTTGTAGAATAAGATAAGTTTTCAAGTGTTTGTGTTTGATGGATTAACAACAGAAAATTAAGGAATTTTACAAAAATTCCAACTTGGCAAATAGTAGCAACCCTTATCATGCAGAGGCCTGATAAAACCCTCCGATAAAGCACCAGGGAAACTAGTCTGGACAATGTCTTGAAAAATACTAGGTATTTGACAGTGGTCTGCATCTCACCATGTGAGCTGGTGATCAGTTAAATGCAAGCGCCACATTAGAGAGCAGAACTGTCCTTCATAAGTCTGCGTTTCTGTCTTTAAAGGTAGGACATTGATTAGGATAAGGGGCAGGCGTGTGGCTGAAAACACTGCATAATGGGGGCTGTGCTCCTTCTCCTGACTGATTTGGACTGTGAGCAAATGACTGTTTGGGGAAGGAAAAGTATGACGGAATAAATAATACCACTGGTAACTTGGGACAGGGAAGCATTGGGATCTAATCCAGACAAGGCCATACTTTGCAAATGTAATCCTTACAAATTATCAGCTTTTTAATAGCTGTTTCCATGCTATCTGATCTACATAGGAAAGTTTTTAAGAGACTTTAGTGTTCCTGTTCTTTTGCTGGGCAGGGGTGGGGATTTCCATAGTAGGCATACAGTGACCAGAATACAATGTTTCTTAAAAAAGAAAGCACAAAAGAGTGGCCCAATAGTGGGATATCAACTTTTATTGAAGTCTGTGGTTTCAGTTTTTGTGGGGTTTTGTTTTTGTTTGTTTGTTTTTTCCCTTCTATTTGTATCTGTACCCAGTGCTTTCTGGCTTCCTCTCTAAAGGTCTAGATCCCCAAATCACTTCAACCTTGATTTGTTTGTTTTTGAATATATGACTGTCTGGTCTGAGTCAAATCATATATGTGCTCCAAATAGGAGTGGATGCATAGAAAGTAACTGTTTATGTATTTTATTTCATTCATCTACTCATTAATTTAACAGACATTTATTAATTAGTAAAGAGGTAGTAGGCATGGTGCTAGGCTCTGAAGATATTTCAGTGTACTTGAAACAGACATTGATCTTGTTATCCTAGAGATTATATTTTAGTGAGAAATGTGGACAAATAAGTGGGCAACTACTGTATGGTAGGTAATTAGTGATGATATTGTAAGTGCTAAATGATGAAATATAGTACGTTAGAAGAATATCTAAGTATATTTGGGAATTAAAAAGTAGAAGTGGTATCTAAGCGGAGGTGTGTAGACTGAATCGGAATAAACTACCTTAAGAGTATTTGGGAGTTGGAAGGGGTTTGGTTGTGTGTGTGTGTGTGTGTGTGTGTGTGTGTGTGTGTGTGTTCAGGGTGGCAGAGGTAGAACATAATGCATAAAGGCCTACAGGCAAAAGAGAACATGGCAGACTTTAAGAACCATTGAGTTGTCCATTAAGATGAAATACTCTTTAGTCAGTTGAAAAATATTTTGGTGACATACTAAATCATCAGCCTAGTACACTTCAGACTTTACTGCAGATTATTTCCACAAAATTTTTTATTTTGTTTTGACTGTCCAAGGATACTTCAAAATGTTATCAAAGGAGTTTAACACTAGAAATAAACCTCTCCCCACTTTTTTTTCCTACCACTTCTCAGGTTTCAGAGAAATATATGGAACTGAGTTGTTATTCATTAGATCATTAGAGGCTTCTCTGGAAGTTTCTGGGATCTCTTGATTACAGTTGATCCAATATCAAAGCATATTTGAAATTCTTTGACCTTATTATGTAAAGTGTTTTTTAGGCTACCTTATTTTTTTTTTTTTTGAGCAGATAAAGAAAATATCCTTGCCCTCAGGTAGTTTACAATCTAATTAAAGGCTTAACCATAACAGATAGCTATTTTGAGGATTGTGTACAAAGGTGAAAGCTTAACACTCTTAGAGATGAATGCCACATACATGGAATAAAAGTGAAGTTGGTAGCTCACAATACTAAAAGTACTGCTTTAGCCATAAGCAAAAGAGCTACCCTTTATTGCAAACTTGGAACTGTGGGCCTTTTACTATATTAAACTCAACATAAAAATAGTCAAAATGCCTTTTACGTAAGAGTGCATGCCAAATGTCTTTTTTTTTTTTTCCTGTGATAAAACCAAGGAAAAAATGACATAGAGTAAAATACTGACTGCCGTTACTTTGTGAAAGTACTAGCAGGTACAGCATAATCCAGAAAGAAGTTGCTGACAGGTCTCTTTTCAGGTTTCCAGATGGAGCATTTCTATAAAGCACAAATAACAATGGGAACTGTTGTAGAGTGTTACAAATTATAAACCAGGAAGTATAGACTAGTAATATCGATTAAGAGAATTTTTTAACCTTGGCACTATTGGAATTTGGGGCCAGGTAATTCTTTGGTGGAGAGCTGTCTTGTACACTGTGGGATGTTTGGCAGCATCCTGGTCTTTACTAGATGCCAGGAGCATGCCCCTTGGTTGTGACACTCAAAAATTTCTCTAGGCATAGCCAAATGTCCCCTGGGGGGGGGTACAAAATTATCCCCATTTGAGACTAGGGGAATAGAATATTTTAAGAGATTAGCAGTATGGATTATGACAATACAAGACCACCATGGGAAAGGCTGAGAAAATATACATACTTTGTTTTGTTTTGTTTTTAGCTCTAATCTAATCATTGGGGTTTTTTTTGTTTTACTGGCCATTAGGCTATGACGGTGAGAATATATGCATTTGGAGAAAACTGATGTATAGGTTGGGTTTGAAAAATAAACCTATTTTATAACCTATATAAGCAAGAGAAGAATTGGATTAGAATGCATTCGATAATATTTGATCTAAAGATTAATCTGTTTACATACATAGTGCAGAGAGATGAATTCTGTCATAATAGCCAACTCAGTTTCGGGTGTGGTAAAATCCAGGACTGCTCAAGAATACTCCCTTTGTATGGAAAAGAGAGGATTCCTATGGCAAATCTAGGGGAATTAGACTAGAAGATAAAAAAAAAAAAAAAAAAGTATTTTTTTTTCTTCATTAATTTTTCCCACCAAAATTTTGGAAGCATTTTTTACTTAAAAAAAAAAAAAAAAAAACTCACATCAACCTAAGAGACAGTGTTTTGATTTCCCTTCTCCCTTCCTCTGAGTTGAAAGCACTTCATTCCACAAAACTCTTCATGACTATCCTATGGGGCCTGGTGTAACTTCAGTTTAAGGCTGCTGAAGGAGCCCTGGATGTTGGGTCGGACTTCAATCTCAGTGGAAATGATGATGCTGGAATCAAACTTTCAATCTTTTCTAAATTTCTTTTTTATTGGCAGCTTGAATGGCCTACTTTATTCTTTTGCGGTAAGGCCTTCCATTAGGCATTTGTTTTGTTGACATGTGAATGCTCTTTTGTCAAAGATTAACCACACTGCCTCCTCACAGGCAGGATGCCATTTAAGATAGTCCTTTACTAAATTCTTAGAGTAAGGATGTATGTCAGGCCAGTCAGGGGGCAAGTTTAGGTGACAGCTGATGATGGGTAGGCGTGGGGGCTCTCTCCTCATTGACCTGTTGAGAACATGGCCACAGGCGGAATTCGGGAAAAATGCCTGATCCATAGTGCACACAGTTGAATGGGATTTAAGGATTCCTAATCTCATTTATGTTTTAAAACCTTTAGTAGCTCAAAACGGGTTACAAAGCAGCTAGCCTGGACAGTCACCTGAAAGGTGAAAGCTCTATGAAAGGGCTGGTGCAAACCTAGTAGGTCTTGGATCCGAACTCCATGGACCGCCTCTAGTCCTATGATTCAACCCCACTTGATCCTTGACAGTCCATATTTATATAAGGGTTTTTCATGCCACTAAGTTATAACAGGATGTTGTTGGGTCATGTTCTGACAGACAGAAACAGTGTATGGAAAATGACAACCCCAGGTTTTGTCATGTCATCCAGACTTTGTGAAGTATATACAGCAATAGTTTTCTTAAGCCTTAACAAAGAGACTGTCTTGGCAATATACCTACCAGCCATATGGCGGTGTTTTATACATAATCAGAAAAAATAACTTCTGCAAACAATTTTAGCTACTTTGCCAGCAAAACTCACAAAAACCTAAAGTTAAGAAAAGCTAGGGATTTGTTTAATATAGAAATTTGAATTTATTACAGGCAGAATGTTTGAGATGTTTGTGATATATTTAGATTAATAGTACTTTTTTTTGTTGCTAAATCCCCTGTTTGGCCTCCTATCTCTTACTGCTAGCTTGGTTTTGTGTCTTCACCTCGCGAGCATATTACCGAGTTATCCTTTCTTTTCCTCCTTGTTCTACTCTGCCATTCATATTCTTCCTGTCCTTGGCACTTTCCCTTTAACTCATCTTCTGATTCATTTTGCTTACCACTCTGCTATCTTCCTCTTTCCTTTTCAAATTAGCTGCCCAAGTGCCACTCTGCTGCTCACATTTATTATTTTGCCTTGGTTTTCTTTTGAGCTAGCCCGATACTTCATGTCCTTTTGCTGCGTGCTCTACTCCTAACACTGTTAGTGAGGGGTATCTTTTGTCTCTGAAAAGTTGCGTTCAGTGATGTCACTGTGACGTGTCTGAGAAACCCTCTTTATTGTGTCCCACCCATATCAAGTTATTTTCCTTCCTTCTGTTGCAGGTAGGTGAATCTGTGCAGGATAATAATCATCATATCCATGACTACAGTGCCTAAGTGTCTTATAGCATACAACTTGTGTCCATACTACAATTGTATTACTTATATTAAATACCTCTGCTTTGAGCCACACATCTACTAAAAAATGCTTTATGTGTGGCCTTATGAGGCTTGGTTCCCTTCAAGTCATGAGAAATGCTTTTGGGGGCCAGAGATATAGCCAAAGGTGTTTTTGAGTTAGATAATAAATTTGAAGAGAGATCTTTGTATCCAAAACTTTAAGAGTTCTCTGTGAGGGATGCGGACAGCTTTTGCACTTGGCACAGTACCTTGAAGAAATTCAGGTAACGATACAAAAGAAAAGCATGTGTATACAGATACACACATGCATATACACACACCAAGTCAGGGGAAGTGTGGCGAACTTTTTACCAACACCCACTCAATCACTGCACAAGACGCATGGTGCACTTTAGGAATAAGCATATCAGACTTGAAAGAGTATAGTTCTGCCGTAGTATTAGTAGTTTGGAACTTATCCAGGAAAATAAAAATAGGAGGGATTAGAGGGATAATGCAAGGTTATTATAAGTATTTATCAGTTATGGGCAAGATAAGTTAGTGGGGTAACAGCCACCCCCGTCCTCTTAAAATAGCTTCAGTTTTCAGACTTAACTCCCTACTAAAGCTTGGAGCCTTAGCTGAATGTTCTCAGATAAAGAAAAAGGTAAATATAGGTTATGAATCATTGGGCTGATTCTGATGTTTTTCTTCTCTGTGGAGGTCACAAACTGGGTTGTAAACAATAAACTCTACATATTCATAAGATTAAATTTTTGGAACTTCTTAGAACCTCGTGGAGTTCTCCTCGAATTAATTATTTGAAAAACAACAAAAAAGCGACAATTACAAAAACCAAGTGACCCCTAAATGTTAATAAATCATTTTGCTTCATAATAAGTTGGATTACTTCAGCATTTTTATTCATAGTAGTGTTTTTTTAAGTCACAAAATTTCTTTATTAAACATAGTGTGTTTTGTTTAGTTTTAAAGATTTTATTTATTTGACAGAGAGAGAGTCAGCTAGAGAGGGAACACAAGCAGGGGGAGTGGGAGAGGGAGAAGCAGGCTTCCCGCGGAGCAGGGAGCCCGATACGGGGCTCGATCCCAGGACCCTGAGATCATGACCTGAGCCGAAGGCAGATGCTTAACGACTGAGCCATCCAGGCGCCCCTAAACATAGGGTTTAATAGTTCTTTAAAAATGTAACATTTCTTTACTCTTATAACTGTCAAACTAACAAAGATAGTATTGTAAGTATAGCTTTTAATTAACCCTTGGGAAAACATTAGTATCTTGAGTCTAATACAATTTTAAACTTATATGCGAGAAAAATAAAAAAATACATGCTAAAATGTCACAGCCTAAAAATTTTATTTCAAGGCTTTTGATTTTTATGATTTGATAAGCTATAGAAATTGGATTATCTTAATCAATCTGACAGTATGCAAGACAAATGCAGTCATATTCATGTTGCTGAGTAGAATTTATAAAGCTGTACATAGAATACCCAGTAATACTATCATTTATTAGAAAGAACACAAGTAGTATTATTAAGTCTTCTAACACCTGTATCAGCATGAAATCAGCCCTCTCCCAGTTTTCAAATTAATAACAGGAAAATGGGAAATTTCGCATCGTGAGTCCCCAGAAGTAAAATACAGTGCCAGCCATTAAAAGGTGAAAATGGAACAGAAAAATAAAACGCCAGATAAAGCAGAGTTGTCTTGTGTGTTAACTATGTAAAAGAAAAATTTGATAAACATTTTTATTCTGTTCTCAAAACACAAGCAGCTTAGCTTTAAAATTTCATCAGATCACTATTAGGCTTACAAGGCATTACCGAACCTTCTGAAAAACAGTTAAACTCCATTTCAAAGCACTGTAGTGAGCACAGGAAACCTGCAACAAGCCTTTAGTATCATTTGGATAAGAAATAAGGGAGACTCAAAGCAAAAATATCAAAAGGTCAAGAGGATTCTTTACTCTCTGTAATTGCCTTGAAGGCTTTTTTTCTTCTCCTTTTTTCCCCCTTGATACATTGTTTTTAAAGGGGTTGTCTGAGATGTGAAAATATAATGATGCAATCATAATAAGAATTCAAAAATCATCCAGGAAGGTGAAAGGACTTTCCTATTTCTCATTTGGCTACTGAAGGGTGGCCAGACCAGGAGGCCATCATTGAAAGCCCAAAGTCTTCCACATTTTGGTACAATTTCATTGGATTTGAAATACATTTTCCCAGTTTAAAAATGTTAACTATCTCACAGTGCAATTGAAACTTGCCTTGTGTCAAAAACAGGAAATTCTAAGGAGAAATAGACTGTGGATACATGTCAGATGTTTCTCTTCTTTTTTTTTTCTCACTTTCTTTTTTAGACACACAAAACCCATATGCACACACATATATTAATATATGTAATATATGCAGATATTGATGGAATTCTGTGAGTTGAAAGAGGAGGAAGATGTCTTGAAGGATCCATATCTCTCCCAGCAGATTTGTGCTATTATCACTGAAATGTGGCCTTCAGTCTTGAAACAGTTAAAAGAGTTCTACGGCCACAAAAGAAGAGATGTCTTCAGAATTATCTCCCGCCTCACATTTGCTCTTAGGCAAGCAGTTTAAAAAAGCCCAGTGATTGAGCCAGTGATCCAATTTGAAATGCAGAAATGATTAGAGCTGCTTGCCTCATTTCATATCGAAATTCTCTGATTTATGACAGGGCTGCAGCCAAGATCTATCTCCAAAGGGAATTAGTGTGCAAGTTTGCATATTTTTGTTATTTAGGTTTCTGATAGCAGCTGCTAGCTAGAAATACGGAACTGGGAGGTGGTGGGGCAAGGATTTTCAGCCACTGGAGCAAAAGAAAGATAAGAGCTTTCTGTTGAGGACATCGAGACCCCTTGACCAGCATATATCTGTGTTACATATGCTTCTTATATGTGTGTATATTTAAGAACTTGTTAATGGTGTAGATGTGAGTGTATATGTATACATAAATTATGGGGTTCAGGGAGCCCAGGAATGTATTGGAATGGTTAATTCTAGTAATGGAGCAAAGAATTACCAAAATTCCGTCTCCATGTTTTAACTAGTGGAATTTTAATGAGGCATAATACTTCAATCATGCAACTGACCTGTGGGGCAGAGTATAGAACATATAATGAAACAGAAATAGAATTCTGAAAAAAAAATTATTACCTTATCTGGAATTTACATGAAGTGTTAACAGGAAATTATGCAGCAGTTATAAATGAAAAATATGGGATTTAATGTACTTATTAATAAAGATTTGTTACATACATGATACCAGTGTCCCAAATCTGCTGTCCGCAGCTGTCCCCAATTTCTAATGTTTCTGTCCTCAGATGCCTCATTTAGAGTCATCTTATTACCATGGTAGCTAATGCCAGTTTCTCTTCAGTGAGTATTCCATTCCAAGAAAAAAAAAAAAAAAAAAGGAAATATCTTTGTGCACAAGTCAAGGGGTGCAGACTTTCTATCAGTTACATTAAAATATTAAACACACACAAGCCTGCATACAGCTTCCTTAGGTTGGACCCATGCTTTCCTTAAATTTGTAGATCTTAATCATTGTTTGCAAAAAAATCATGATTCTTCAAGTAAAAAATTCCCTTGAAAGAAAAGATGTGCGACTGTCAGTCTACATTAGTCCTGCAAGGAGCAAAGAAATCATCGTGGGAAAGTTTATTACCTTCGCTGCTCTCCGGCTCCATATGGAGTCATTATGGCCTAGAGTCTTAGCACTGCTACTCGGCTGACCTTACTATAATGCAGCTGGGCTTCTAGGTATTAAAACCGCTCTCATATTTCACTGAGTATTCTCCAGGGGACCCAGGGTTATTGTAGTAAAAACTTTAAATTTTGATTATCTTGTTCGTTGACAAAGAATGCAGTAAGATCTTTAAAGACATCTTAAAATGCCTGAGTTATTCCTTTTAAATCAACTCATCTCTTCTGTTATGGGGCTCTTTGACTTCTACTTATCTTGCCTAATTCAGGAGAATAACCCTCCATGTGGCTGATGTCTCTTAGTGTTTAGGAAGAATATTGTGCCAATATTGCAAAAAATTATTTTCTAGCAGAGTCTTCCCCCAAAAAAGGTCTGTCAATAAATTTTAACTTCATTGGACCTTTTAAAACAGAATGAAGTCTTCTTTGGCATTGTAGCATTTTGTAATGACTTTTTAAACGTTTTAAGACTTTTGAATATTTATTATTGTAGATCATTCAGTTCTAAATTTGCAAAAGCTCACAGTTCTAACTTAGAGTAAGTCATTTTATTCATAACCTAAATATTAATGTTACTATTTTTAGTGCCAGGGACTAGCTTGGTGTTTGGCTGTTTCATATTTCTGTTAACTCGGTGAAGCTGATCTAGTTCTTCCATTTTACAGATGAGGAAACTGAGGTTTCAGTTACTCCTCCAAAAGCACTCACTTAGTAAGTACAAATCCTGGATTTGAACTTAAGCCTGACTTAAAAGTTCTTAACCATTTTAATGTTTACATACCTCCCTACAGTTACGTTCTAATAATGGTCCTCGTGAGCATTTGTGTTCATCATGATTCACTCTTCAAGTCTTTCATTGATTCAACACACACTTGTTGAATCCTTACCGTGAGCCCATCACTGTGCAAGGGACTGGAGATAAACACGTGATTTAGATTTAGTCTCTCCCCTCAAGGAACTCAGTCTGCTGAGAGAACCAGCTATGTAGAAATATGACTGTAATATAGTAAAATGATTTCTGATAGAGGCATATGTGAGAATTTTTTTTCTTTTGCTTGTTTTCTTTGGGAAAAAAAGACGAAAAGAACAACAGAAACAACTTCTGGTTAACTTAGGCAGAAATAGAGTTTATGGGGAAGATATGGGGGTTTCACAGAACCACTGGGAGGTCAGAGAACCAGGTTTAGAAAAGGCAGTTTGAGGACGGCAGATGTCTGGGAGTAGGAACCATTGTACAGTCTTGTCAAGGCACTTTCAGGGGCAAGAATGAGCTCCAACAAGTTTTGGTGTTTTTTTTCTTTTTTTGTTTAAGATGTGGGTCCAGGAGAGGCATGCCCAGTCAGTCTAGCGTGGGCCACATCTCTGCCACTTGGCTAGGAAAGGAAGGGCCCCTAGATTAATACCCCAGTGTGTGTGTCCAATCGAGGAATTGCCCAAGAAGACACGGAGAGCTATTATCGAGAAGAGCTGGACCAGATGCCGACCAGCCATAAAACAGAAATTATCTGCTGAGGGCAAGTATGAAAATGAAACATTTAACTTTCTCAAGTGCCCAAGGAAGTCTTCTAGAGGGTGACTTTCAGAAAAAAAAATGGAGGATTAATTTACTCAGCAAATAAATTAATAACGTAAATTGCAGGGAAAAGCAAAAGCGTAGACAAAAGTGTGACAGCATGAAACAAACAATGTTTGGGGCTAATAATGAGGAAAAAGAAGGATTAGTGCCCAGAAAATGGGAAGTTTCCCATGCCAAGCCAAGGAATCTGGATTTCATTTTCTAGTCAACTGGGGATGGACTAGAGAACAATTAAATATGGTGATTCTTTTCCCAGCATTTTTAAATCCATGTCACAGCTAAGAGTGTCTCTTTTATTGTCTTCAGCCATTGGGTGAGCACGTAACTTCTTCTTACATCACTTTAATCTATGTATTCTTCATGATTAAATCTCGAAAGAGAATTGTATAATGCTTGCTAATATACTACATTTGGTTTCCAGTATCATCCAGAATCTACGTGTATTTTCAAACAACCTGAAGAGAGAAGCAGAGCAAGCAGAATTAACTGATGTCTTACTTTTGTCTGAAAGAAAAACAAATAATGACCAGCTGTGTAATAAAATTGACTAAAATGGGTGAAACATTTCAATATTTAGTAGACAGTAATTCTGTGTACTCATTAAACACTTAAAGGCAGATAGTGGTGTCCGTATCAGAATGGAAGAGCAGGTTGTAGGTTGGAGGAGTGAAAACATGTTTAGATTCCCTGTTAGTTACATGCCTTGTCTAGTCAAATTAAAAGGAGTAGAAGTGAATGAAGAGAAATCACCAAGAGGAGAGAAAACAAAGCAGATGATAAAAGTCAGAGAAGGAGTGAGGGGTTTTATTAATTCTCTGTTTCTTTCCCTCTGCATTTTCTGAAGGAAAAAAAAGGAGGAGGAGAGAGAGAGAGAATGGAAAACCAAAGAATTCCATTTATAATGAAGGTTTTAGCTACCTTATTAGCACCATCCCAGTTGTAAAGAGATTTGTACTCTCCCTAACTAGTCTGGTACACTGTACCTAGAGAAAGAGCATATTCTTTTCCTGTGAAAACCTTTACCGGTTTAGCATCAACCCTAAAGCTTCTGGAAGTTTCTTAGTGTAATTTGGGATCCAAAACTTCTTCTGCATAGCCGTGGTGAGAAAAGAGCCCATGCTAGTTAAATCATGTCTTTTCTATGAGAATCTAACTATCCTCTAGTTATCATATAAAGCAACTCATGCCAGAGGGGAAGATCGCAGTGTATCAGATCTTCATCTGTGTTTTTGTGGGTGTGATTTTAAGATTCCTAAGTAGATAAAGTAAAGCCTTTGGGGGGAGAGAAATCCCGGGACTATGTCTAAAACCCCAACCAAGCAAGGCAGTATCTGCGGTGATTTCCATTTATGGCACCCAGGAAAGGGACAGACATACTATACTCACCCTATTGCTTCTTGTTTCTTTACTCCAGAAGTTTAGTTAAAGCTATTGTTCTTTGGAAAGTAGAATTCAGACTGTACACTTAAATATCGATTTCAGTTTCACATATTTGTGATTTCACTCCAGATACCTCTTTGGTGTAATAACTGTCCTCACCGTTACCCGGTGTATGTGAAAGCTGTGTCTTGCTATTCGTGAAAAGGGGGCATTATTAATAGATGCAGATTTTTTTGGCTTAAGTTGAAGGTTAGGGCCCTGTTATTCCCGGGCTCTGTTTAACCCTCTGAACATCAGAAAGAAACCTTCGGATTGGCAGGAATTAACATGACGGTCAGGCTTAAGAATGCTGTCTTGTTTTCAGTGTATCTGTCTAATCATCTTGGAAATTGATATAATTTGGGTGACGGTAATAGCAAATGGTGACATAGTTCTACTTATTTAAAACTGAATGTAGAAATGATGTGTTTCAATTATTTTTCATGTATAAGGCTTTATGTATGTGTGTTCCTAACAAAAAGAACAGACTTAAACATCTCACCTCAGATTTTTCTCAGAAACATACTGTGTATATCCTCCTTAATGCTAGACGAAAGCACAGCTGTTTATTAAGAACAATGATAGAAGGATACAAAATTTTTCTTTTCTTTCTCTTTCAGTTTGTCATTTCCAATCTCTTTCTTGTTTTTCATCCTATTTAACACAGATAAATATTCTAATAATGATGGTGGTATCATCCCATCTTAATTTAATAATAAAAGGATAGCATAATAATATATTCGAGTTATCCTTATCCTAAGTTAGTAAGAAAATCTCTATATACTACAGCATGTTTTAAATGGTCTTCTATTTAATTTTTTCCCATGAATAGTGTCTTTCATTTGGGAATGATAGTGAATCAAATTCCTAATAGTACTGCTGCACCCTAACTACATTATATAAGACTATTAATGAGGATAAATATTAAATTTGAATAGATATTGCAGGTGTGAGGCATCAAATGAGAACTCCAAAGGATTAATTTCTACAGAGGATCATTATTTAAGTTCTTTCCAGCCCTGTTGTTCTGCTGCGTAAAACTTACTTTTAGTACCTCTCCGGACTGTTATAACATCTGTTGTTCTTGGGGGGGGAAAAAAAAGGCTTTCTTTTTTCTTCTTCTTCTTCTTTTTGGTCAGAAATGACTGTGTTATTCTGCAATGTTGGCCCAGAATGCCTTGCAGGGAGTAAGCTGTGTTTTCGTGTTCTGACTAATTAATTCCCACGAGATCTGCTCCTTACAACCAGACTCGCTTGCTCTGAGTCCAGCAGTGGGAAGTGCACTGCCTTTGGGAAGGTCACTTGACAAAGCTGCACTACCCATACATGATGATTATCATGTAAATAAAAAAGAAGGTGAATGATAAGATAGTTAAAACCCAGGGAAGTTTTATAAGAGGACATTGATCTGAATGATCACTATTATTTTTATAAAAGGCTTTTTTGATCTGTCGCAATGAGCAAATTTTCAACTTGCCAAGTTATAATTGTAGTCATTTAGCTTTGCTTCATCAAGTTGCTTAAAGGTGATTAAATTTTATGGACCAGCTAGAAGAACTTGTGGGAAAACTGTCAATTCTTCCCTTCATCTCCCTTCATAAATAAAATCATTCAGTATACATTCACCAAGTATCGTCCCTCACCTTACAGCTTCTCCTATGAAATAAACAAGTTCTATTTCCAAAATGCTGATTTTCCACATTCGCCTCCTTGTTCCTACACTTCTGCCTTATAAAAAGAATTGGTTTTAATTTCTTGGGACTGACCAAGAAAGATAATGAAGTCCTTTCAAAAACTCTTTATGTGTGAAACCCTGAAGAAAACCCTAGAGCCTTCTTACTTCTAGCAACCAATTACTATATACAAAAAACTTTCCCCAATTATGAAGTCCACTAATGCACCCTGCACAGACTCAATTTCACAAACCTTGTTGCAGTGGCAGTGTTCACATAATTAACAGGAAGACACTGCATGTGGCCAGACCTTTTGCTAATTGATTAAATGAGTCTATTCCTAAATCAGATTCTAATCACACCAGCAGAGTGCTATGGATCATCGCGTCTCTAACAGAATCTGCAGAAGTCCAAAATGTGCATCTACCAAAAAAAAAAAAAAAAAACAACCCAAACAAAAAAAAAAAAAAAAAAAAAAAGACCACATTGCTCTCTTGAAATGCCGCTCTCCCCAGTTGGCTTTCTTTAGTATTCCCACTTCCATTTGAGCCTTGTCCTTTTGCGATTCATTATCCACACCTAAATGATACAAAACATGTCCTACTTTGGTCCTGGCTTCATGATTATTTTAGTTAACAAGTGCCGGAGAGTTTGCTTACAGTTTCCCGGTAAAACACAGAACCTCCCATCTGCTTGTCAGTTTTGTTTTGTTTTTTCCTTTTCTTTTTTCTTTTTTTTTGCTTTCTTCCTTCCTTTCTTTTATTTATTTATTTATTTATTTATTTATTTATTTATTTATTTATTTTCCTTAAAGAAGGCCATGGTGTTCCCTAAGGGTTGGGAGAGAAGTTCATCCCATTGAACTGGTCAGCAAGATATCATTAGCTCGTTGTGTACATGAAATCCAGGGGTTAGAGCACCAAGCGTCACAAGCCAGTTTCTTTACCTCCTTGAGCTGATCAGAGGATCAGAGTATCAAGGAAGGATTAGCACTGACTTGGGATTTGTGTGATTGGTTAATTTATTGCGGCAATGGCAGGCCTTTCATCTATGGCAACATTTAATCAGCACAGCCATGGAGGCTATTACCGGTTAGCTCCTTTCTCAAGTCAGCCAGGGCTGTACCATCAGCCCTATCACAACTCCCCTGAAATTTCCAAATTATCTGGAACAGGCTTTAGCCTCACAGTAATAAAAATTAGAAGAGATTCCTGATAGCACGGGTGGAAAAGGCTTTCACTTGCACAGGGCAAATTATAAATAGTATGAACGTGCACTTTAAAAAAAAAAAAATTCTCCACCTCTTAAGAGATGTGCAGGACTTATCACCCCTGCTCTGATCCAAATCCTCATGGTTGAAAATTTATATTAGATTTTATCAGAGAGGCCTAAGTCTAGAAAAATCAATGAAGGTTATCTTTTATGTTGCAGGAACTTGTGGAAATATTGATTTTCATTTTATAGTGAATTTGGAGCATGAGTTGGTAATCACTGCTGAGCCGACCACAATGTTTGCCTACTGTATCTTTTACTGAGTTTTGCTCAAGTATTTAAGATAGTATATTCCTGTTGATTTTAGTCTATAGTGTGCAGACACATGTTCCTAAACATAAAGTTGTACTTGATCATAAAAAATACACTCAAAAGCTTTGTATTTACGACGATGAGTTTAGTATTTGGAGCCTATAGTTTGTCTGTTAATGGTGGATTTTGGAATAAAATATACTCTGAAATTATTGTAAAGTATTTCTTTTTGGCTCCCTTCAAGTTTACAGACCAGAAGAAGATTTTTTAAAAGTAAAACAAAACAAAACAAAAAACAAAAACAAAAACAAAACTGCACACATACAGAAAGAGATGATTTGAAACACCGAGTTTCTACTGAAAAAGATTTCATTTTTTTCAGCGAATAAATGTGTCTTGATAAATGACAAATATTGGCCCAAATGTTCCTCCTGTCGTATTTTTCATGTGTCTCTTGAATTTACTAATTTATTTTTATTTCATACTTCCTTCTTTTATTTAATTTAAAATGCTTTATAGTTGCTATAAGCTGAACAGCTTTAGGGAACAATTGCTCATTTTTTATGTGTTTGAAACAGTAAGTCATCTTTATACCTGATTTGTTACTATTTTTGTAGAATAAGAGTATGATGTCTTGTGTTATCATGGTTTATTTAAAATGTGTATCTAAGGTTTTTATAATGATAATCCTAATTCAAGAACAGAAACTTGTTTATAAGTAATCACCCTACGATAGGCTCACTAACGTTCATTAGTGACTAAATCCTTCAGACTTTAGCATGACTGTTGCAGCTTTTTGTCAGATTTTCTGAGAAAATAATGCCTTTTAATATTCACTGTGGATATTTTAGAATGAAAACAAATTCCGACATCCTTGTATTTTATTTGGGGCTAAGTACTAGATCGTCATTCAGTATCAGCTTTAATCTTCTCCTCTCCGCCCAACAGAGTTCAATGACGAGCTCCCCTGGTCTCCCCGGCTGAGCCGTCTTCCTCCTCCCTCTAGCTTGCGGTCATTCCCCTGAACTTATGCTTGGCAGCCGGCAAGGAATCGTTTCTCTCAATCACCACCTAAAGCCATGCTCTATACTGCAAGGCTCTGGGGAATAGCCAGCAGTCTTTTTATTCCTCAGAACATACCCAAAAGATGTCTAAGCCAAGGAATTAACAAGATAACATACGAAAACGCTGAGCCCAGTAGCTGGCACATGGTAGGGCCCACAGATGGCAGCTACTAGTTCCATTATTGCTTGGGAAAGTCTATGAAGGCACTCTGGCGAATTCATCACCTGTTCCCTGGGCTTGTCCCCTAATTAACTGGATTTGGACATGCCTATTTATGGCCAACCTTAGGTGTAATGGTGACAAAATTGTTCATTTTCTAACCCCCCCTGCCCTGTCCTCCTTTTTTTTTTTTTTTCCCCATGCTCTTATGCCTTTACTTTTCCTTATGCTTCAGTTCTAAACTAGAGCAAATACACCTGAAAGTAAAGATAATGGCATAATCCGTGTTTGGAGGTAGCCCTCTTGCCCTGTCTTTGGTCCCCACTACTCTTCCTCTACGTCGGAAACAGAATGTCGAGACAGGCACAGAGAATGCTGAGGCTTTGCAGAAAGTCACACCGTGGATGATGGTGCCTGGATTTTAGACCTGGGTTTCTCTCTTTCATAAGAGCCTTGTTGAAGGAAATAAGAGGTGTTAAGGACGTTTGGCTGGAAGCGATGGGAAGGCAGTTGAACCGGCTTCAAGAAAGGGGAAAATTTATTATCAGAACTGTGATGTCTTAATAGAAACCAAGGGGAGGAATTCACTCTGCTTCAAGATTTATTAATACCAAAGATTCTCAAAAGCCATTAGGACACCTTCAAGGTTCGTTATGGCTTCTGATTTCTCCTACTCGGCTCCATTTTCCTTCCTTTCACGGCCAGCTGCTCCTTCACGGGGGAGAAGCCTCTGGACCTCACGGCTCACGGTTGCGCCCACCAGGGATTCATGCCTTTGACCCTTCCAATTCTATCACTGAAAACACTTTATTTAGGGACCTATTGTCCTGGGACAGGAAAAGTGTCCATCCCTGGACCAGGGCTACGAGGTAAAGGGGAAGCAATTCGCAGAGAGGTAGAGATTCTGGGCAATTTCACATTGTGTCTACTATAATTGGAGACAAGATAGAATTCCTTCCAAATCTGAAGACCTCTCATGTAGCAACATGACTGATTTTATTCTGTGGAAGCAAATTATAGGAAGGTAGATTTCGATCAGTGTAAATATAGGATGTGTTTCTTTATAAATTAGTGAGTTTGTCTCTTTTCCTGGTTACTAGAAGTACTCAACTTTGGGGAAATAAACCCGAATAGTATTAGTTGCTACTACTTATATTTCCTACCTGATGTATGCTAGCGAGGAAACCTGCATTAATTTGAACCTGGCCCAGGTAAATCTCAAGATTCTAAAATTAAGATTCATCAGGTCTGTAGTCCGATAAAAGTTTATTACTATTGCACATTTTTAAGTGAATTAGCGCACGAAATGCCTCATGTATATGATATATATGTGTGCATTGTACATAAATGAATTTGTGTGTATATATTATGCATTTGTCTGCCTGTGGCAAATTTGACTTTCTTCTGCTAATTTTGGCCACCAATTTGACATTCGTATGCCCTAGCACTGAATATTTTACATGGTTTAGTTTAGGTTAAATGCCGATAAGATATTATTTGGTAAGTGACTCGTTCAAACCACAGAAGTTTAGAAGCATTCATGGCTTCTTCCATAATCATTGTCATTGTATGCATAAAGCTCACAGATCAGATACCTTTTAAAATCAGGTCACATTTCACAGGATAGCCTCCCCAGTCGAGGAACTTATTCCAGACAGCTAACTGATAAATGATTTTCAGTACGTTTTATTTTATAAATAAATAACAAACTAAACTTTGTTTGATAGACTTATAAGTGTACTGTGATACACAGAGAATTTTACTATGATATATTTCATGATTTTTGCACGGTAGAGTAGTATGCATCCTCTCTCCATATGGTAGCTCTTTGCTGCCAAAAATTTTATGGTGCTAGGCAATTGCAAAGGGATTCCATACCAAAAGGTGCTTCAGCTTTGGTTATCTCACGTAAAATAAGACTTGGCATAGAGCGTGTTACAGCAGTGGTGTACAAATCTAGAAGCACGTAGATTCTTGCTTATAGCATATAGGAATGCTCAAATGTTTTGTCACTGAGTTATTATGATATATGACAGCATAAATCTTTATAACATACCAGTTGAGTTAGTCTGGAGACAGAATAAAAACTTGTATCAAGGATATTAATGTACAATGACAGATGGTTCTGCCAAATTAACAATACAGAGTAACTGTGGTAAGGACAAGTATCTTTGTGAATGAATATATGTTGTTTTCGCCCAAAGCGTGACTGTTGTTAGATGTTTCTTCTCTAATAGATGAGAGTGGCTCCAGTTGTGAATGATTAGTCTTACCAAAATTGTTGTGCTGCATGGTTCTGCAATAGCTCTCATCTCTATATTTAAATATCCATAAACTCTTTGAAAATATGGCAATCATGATCTTTTGTGTTAGTGCCGGTAAGGAGCCCTAGCTGTCTCATTCGTTAGCAGTGTGATTGTCATAGAGCTAATTGACCTTTTTCAACTTCAGTTTCCTCATCTGTTTAAAACAAAGAAAAGTGAGGGGTGAAGTCCGATTCTTGCCTTGCTTGGCTCTAAAGATCTAAGTGAGTCTTGTTTTGCTTAGCCTATTACTCCCTCTGCCTGAAATTCTTTGGTAGCTTGGTTTCCATGACAGGGCGTTCTGTTCTTTTCACTTCACGAGAAGCACTTTCTCAGTTCCCTTGGCTGACAGATTAACCTCTAAATGTTGGTACATACCAGGACTCAGTCTTGAGGTTCTCCTCTTTTCTGTAGATGATCTCACACCCCAAGGCTTTGACTGCCAGAAGTAAACTAATGATTGCTAAATTTAAATCTCAGCCCCAACCTCTCTTGAGTCCCGAACTCCTATTTCTAACTGCCTACCTAACATCTCTGTATCACAATAAAGATGTAGAGATCAGAACTCCAAACCATAAACCCTATAAAATCATTCTTCTCTGAGTCTTTTGATAAATGACACCTTTTATTTAGATAAATGTCACCACTGTGGACCCAGTTGTTAAGACCCCAAACCTAGGATTTATCCTTGATTCCTCTCTTTTCTTCACTGACTTTATATCCAGCAAGCCAGTGAACTTCACCTTCAAAATCTGATCACCTTCCACCACCTCGAGAGGGAGCATCCTGATTGAGGCCACTATCATCTCTCACCAGGGGCCCTAGCAGCCCCCAAACTCATTTCCTTCCATTCATTTGTGTCCCCTAGAGACTGTTCTTCACGTGACAGTCAGAATGTTATTCTCACATGTCAATCACAGCACGGTATTCCCCAAACCAGCCACACTTGAAGTAAAATCTGAACCCTTTAGCCCGGCTGGCAAAGCCCTCCATGATCTGGCCTTTTCCTAGCCCCCCTCTCTTTCCACCATTGGCGTTGCTGACTGCACCATGGCCATGTTGGCCCCCATGCTTTTATAGAATATGCTGGATATTCCAACCTTAATGTCTGCATTTGTTATTCCCTCTGCCTTGGATATTTCACCTCAAGGTCTTCACATGGCTCACTTAGTGACACTTACTCAGTGACACACTCAGATGCTCTCTCTGCAGCAGAGGCTTCTCTAGACTGTTTAACAAAACAAAGCAAACAAGCGAAACTCTGTCATTAGCTCTCATTCTCTCTCTCTTTTATTTTTTTAGAGCGAGAGCTCGCATGCAAGTGGGTGGGAAGGGGCAGAGAGAGAGGGAGAGAGAGAATCTTAAGCATACTCCACACTCTGTGTGGAGCCTGACACGGAGCTCAACTTCATGACCCTGAGATCATGACCTGACCCGAAATCAAGATTCGGACAGACGCTTAACCAACTGAGCCACCCAGGCACCCCTCTGATTGTCTGTTTTTATCTCTGCTTTACCTAAAATCACATTTATTTACTACTGATGTGTTTATTCTTTTTTGTCCCTAAGGGACAAGGGCATGAGTTCCAGGAGAAGAGATATCTCTTATATTTTGCTTTTTCACCAGCACCTAGAACACACCCAATAAATATTTGTGGAACATTATGAGTGAATGAAATAACATTTTTAAAAGATTTTATTTTTATATTTTTTAAGTCTTTTTTAATTTAAATAATCTCTACACCCCATGTGGAGCTCGAACTCACAACCCTGAGATCAAGTTCCTCTGACTGAGCCAGCTAGGCACCCCATAAAAGATGTTAGCATAGTGGTTGGGAGTTCAAGAAATGTCCGTTTTGGGGGCACCTGGTGGCTCATTCGGTTAAGCGTCTGCCTTTGGCTCAGGTCTTGACCTCAGGGTCCTGGGATCGAGCCCCGCATCGGGCTCCCTGCTCAGCGGGGAGTCTGCTTCTCCCTCTCCCTCTGCCCTCCCCATCCCCACCCCACTCGTGGTCTCTCTCTCTCTAAATAACATAAAATCTTATAAAAAAAAAAAGAAATGTTCATTTTCACTCCCTTTCTCATTGAGTGAATTACTTTGAAATGACTCCTATATAAACTCTAGTTTGTATAGTCATTTTGCTTAAAACATTAACAATGTTCAGAATCTCTGTTTGGGCTTTCAAGATACTAATGCCATCGCAAGACAGCTGAGATAGTGAAAAATTTTGACCGAGGTTCAAATCCTGACTTCACTACTCTTTGAGTCATTGACTACAGAGAAGTCGATACATTTCTGAACCCCAATTTTATCACCAAAAAAAATGTGATTAATAATTACCTTACAAGATTTTTCCTGTAAAGAGAAAGTAATGTATTTGTTTACCTTATGTAATATTTGAAATAGAGTAGGTGCTTAGTAAATATGACTTGTATCTGGAGATAGCAATTCCTTCCAAGTTTATGTTCCCAGCAAATTAAATTATCAACTGATCTATTGTTTCATCTATATCATTAATATAATTGATGAATAATCCTAGACAGAGGACTCACAGTTGTAGATTTCTAAATGCTGCTGTTGAGCCATAAGTAACTATTCTTTGAAAATCCCTTGTAATTAGTTTCTGTGTTGATTTGGAGAAAGTGTATTTTAGTATCTTTTAGGGCTTTTTGAGTATTTCATGTGAAATAGTTTTATAATCTAAAGAGAATAAAGATTTGTCATAGCAGCCTGATTGGTTTCTCATTCTTATAGGAGAAAATGGGGTGAGAAAATTATATTGATTTGTTGAGACTTGTCCAGTGCAACACTACACTTACCTTTAATGCCCTCCATCTTAAAAAATATATAAATGAATTTGGCATAACTCACTTAAGTATTCTTGACTTCAATGCAAGGTTATGCTTTGCATGTGAGCTCTTTCTTGGTCCTCTTGCATCTCATGTTGCTCTGAATTATGATTGTTGGGGTCTGAAATAGAATTTGATATTTTCTCAAATTACCTTGTATGTAAGTGACTTGGCCGTTTAATTTTAAACACTAATCATTTTCCTAAGTACTATTTCATTTGTTCTTTCTCTCATTAAGTGACTTCTTTTTCCTCTCACATGTTATTTATATTCTAAGTAAATAAACAGGAGGCAACAAAAAATAAACAAAAAATAGTTGGGGTGTGTGTGTGTGTGTGTGTGTGTGTGTGTGTGTGTACAGAGATAAAGCAAATATATATCAACCTTTTTCATGTCTGCTTTTAAATATTATCTCTCTACCTCCCAAAGAGGGCATAATATTTTATTATATTGATTTCCATTTCTACTTTCTAGTCCTGGTTATGTGTTTTATCCATTCTTCTTGTGTATATATATTTTTTGAATTTTAGATCTTTTAATTTGAGTTGGTATAGTATGTTGATGGCGAGCTCAGGCCCTAGAGTCAAAAACCTGGTCTTAAATCTGGACTCTGTCACCATGGAGCTTGTGGTTCTGGGCTACTTACTTTACCTTTCCCTGTGCTCCATTTGACTGATCTTGTGAGTGGAGATATTAATATGTCATACATACATATTTTGTGAATTTTAAAAGAGGTGTATGTAAAGTACAAAGTATAAAGGCTGACATAGAGTAAGCACTCAAGAAACACTAATCATTAATGTCATTGGGTTAATAATAAATTATTACTGGCTGTATTTCTGTCTCCTTGTGGAAAATTATGTCATCTTTTGGTAACATTCCCATTTTGGCTTAATATTACCAAATTACAGATGTGATAGCTTGAAGAAACCTATTCCAACCCGTATTTTCCAAATAACAAAACTGAAGCTTTGAGAAAGACTTAGCTGATCACATACCTAATTAGAGAAAGCATTATTTCCAATACCTTGCTCACAGTTCTTACCACAATTTGATTATTTGCTTGTTTTTATAAGTCTTGTCTTTAATTGACATTTATCCCCCTACAAATTGTCCTCAGTTACACTGTCCCTGGATTGAGTAAGGCACTCCTTTCATACACTATACTTTCTTTTCTTTTCTTTTTTTTTTTTTTAAGATTTATTTATTTATTTGAGAAGAGGGGCAGGGGCAGAGGGAGAGAATCTTTCAAGCAGACTCCCAGCTGAGCGTGGAGCCCAACTCTGGGCTGGACGTGGGGCTCAACCCCATGACCCATGAGATCATGACCTGAGCCAAAATCAAGAACTGGACACTTAACCGATTGAGCCACCCAGGCGCCCAACTCTATACTAACTTTCTAATAATGCTAACAAAGGTTTCCCCTCTTTGATTTTAAGATTTCCACAAAGGTTCCTCAGATCTTTTCAAACTACTTGACCGTCTCTTCTTGGCTATCCCTTGTCCTCTAGATTTACAGGATTGGCTTGCAAGTAGGTAGCACCCTAATAGTGTGGTTTTAGAGGTAAAGTGGCAAAATCAGTTTCTTTCTTACAGTTGTCCCTTCTTCCCATTGGTGATAACTGGAATTCTATGATGCAGATATTACCTTTTCAACTTAAAACTTGGTTTATTGATGAAGTGTAAATGCCTCTAGGCGAGAAAATACTTTACAGTGTAATAAACTCTATCTGATATGAATGAAGGATACGAGAAAAGAGGAAGGGGACACTGAAGGACCTTGATGTCTCAGAAGAGCAGCTTCTCTCACTTTCTCATGCATTAAACATTTTGCATTCCCCCAATTAATGAGTTATGTTTGATTCATTAAATGCTCCATGAGGAAGTGACAATTGAGAATCATTAATTCATTCTTTTGACAGAGACAGAAACTGTAACTCCAAAGAGTTAAATGCATTTGTCCAAGGTCACCTATTTATGGCACCAGATGGCCTCCCTTATCATCTCACTAAGCTGAGCACCTTCCACTAGGTAACTGGTACCTTGATGTCCACTCTACTCCTCGAAATCTTTCCCAAATAAGGAAGCCTCCATGTTCACTCTCTTTTATCTGCCTGAATTGGTAGTGAGCTCTACTGCTTCAGATTTCAACCTAAAGTAGATTTTAAAGCTTTTTTTTTTAGTTATGTGTAGTTAATATCTTTTAAATATGTTGTTATTTTCATATCCTTAAGAGTCAAACTTACTGGTTACTGTCCCATGTTACATGTTCTTTTATGTTTTGATCATGTGACTTCAATGATTAATCCCCATAAGGAGGGTACACTGTGTACTTTGTGTAAACTTCCAACCAAAAGTGTAATTCATTAACGTAGTGAACACTTTTTTAGTTATGCCTACACTTTTTTAGTTATGTAAAAGTTGAGGGGATATATATAGATAGATAGATGTAAAGCTAGATAAATATGCAGGTTTTCTTAAATTGGTGACTTTAATAGAAATAGATAAACATAAATGGAAAGTTGGGTTTTTACAGAAGCTGAATTTTATTTTAGGCATGTTGGTTTTGACATGATAGTAAGAAAAAATTATGAAGATCCAGGAGGAAATATATTTAATGGAAGACTAGGCCATGGGAGATTGGCTATGAGCTGAAGCTCTGGTTTGAGACCCATTTGCTAGTGGTATTGTTATTTTTATAAAATACAGTATAAGGAAGTAAAACTATAGACAGCTGAAGTGGATTATGAACATTAACTATTTTTAATCAGTCATAGAGTATTTACAGACGAACTCTCCGGCGTGGAGTATGCTGATGCCGCTATCGAAACGCCAACAACCAGAGGACTGTTTGAAGAAAGAGAGAGGGACACATGGAAAAGAATGTAGACAAGTGAAATAGAAGCAAATATGAGGGCAGGGACACAACAATAATAATAATAAAAAAAAGCAATTACAAGCAGTGGATCAACAAGTACAAAATGGCCGAGGGGACAGAGGAGGGTGAACGGAGGGAGGGAGGTTAATTGGGAAATGCTTCCTCAGGGCAACGACAGCTGAACAAGGTCTGAAGGAAGTGATAGGTCTGAACTGGTAGAGAGCAGCAGGCAGGGAATTCAGGATGGAGGGAAGGGCCTAACCAGAAGATGAAGGAACAAATCAAGCCATGTGGAGAGAATAACAAATGGGCCATTTTGCCTCCAGTGGAGACACTAGGTAAAAAGTATCAAGACATCCTTCTAGAAAGGTTTAAAAGGGGAGTGACATGGAAGCAACAATTCTAGTAAAGAAGAATGCCAATAATGCACTTTGAAAGGTACAGATATTTTAATGTATTTGAGTACATGACTTAGTTTTCAAAATGTAGCTATTAATGAATTTCTAGGGCCCAGCCTCCTGTTGTCCAAATTACATGGAAATATGTGTCCGTATTCCCCTCCTCGTCGCTGTTTGAATTCCCTTTTTTTGTTTAACCGCACCAAGAGAATAGAGAGTGCCTGACAGATATTTGTTCTTGGCTAAAATTCTGTATCATGCTTTGAAATATTATTCTTCCTAGCAAATGTTAACAGTTGCTAATGTCATTCAAAAATAGTTGAGGAAAAATATGTTTGTGAAACATACAGCTTTTACTGTCAAATTATTTCCTGAGTGAAAGGAAAATACCATAGTGCTCTGCTATTTATTGAGTGGGAATCCTTTAATGTTGTCAAGGATTTCATCAAACTGATGCCTTAAATAAGTAGGGAAATCATGTGCCCTCTGTTTCAATGTCTGTTTCCTCCGGATGAGGCAGCCACCCCACTCAGCTGTCCCGATGGGACGACCACCCATCACAGTCCTCTCAGATAGGATAACCAGAGCATAACTACTGTGGAGCAACGCAATTATGAATTTCTTGAGGGGGAGAAAGAAGAGATAAGTGCAGGGAAGTCAGCTAACGTGGTACGTGGGTGGTTCCAGGCAGCAAAAGGGTTAACCAGATTTTCATTTTAGATAGTCGCCTTAGTAACAATCAGAGAGCCCAGGCTGTATCTTTTCCATTTGTAGGGAATGTTTAGATTTACAGAGTAGCTTAGCTTATTATATACCTGCCTTGATTGCTAGATAAGGCTTGTGATTAAAAACAGAATAAGATTCATTCTTATAATATTGTAAAGAAGAGCAAAACATTAAAAATGATGTCACTGGTGGTCTAGGGTTCCAGGAAATTACTGATACCAGAACTCTAGAGGCAACAGGGTTCCTCGAAAAGTTAAAATAATGAAGGTCAGCATCTTTTGCTTAAACTTTTGGTGAAAATGAGTCTGGGTTCCCATTTTTAAGAGTGAATCTGAAAGCAATGAGTAACACTGGCTAATAATGCTCAGAGGTATTGGACATCAACCTCATTTTTCATGCCAAAGTGCATTAAGCTCTCAGAGATGCATTTGTTTATGTTGCAGATTAAGTGCTGCGTGGCCCTTAAGTCAGGAATTGAAAAACATATATGTAACATGTTTGAAAATTTCTTATTTTCAGAATGTCTGGAAGAGTGGACCAGTGACACTAAAATTTAAAGTCCTTAATTTATCCACTGGCCAAACAGCAGGAAAACAAACTCAACACACTGCTCTTCACATGGCCTCAAACCTCACCTGGAGAGACAGATTTCCTGAGGGCAGAGAAAAGCGTTCAGTCTGTTTGCCAAGACCAGGTCTGTCTGGAGCAGCTGCTGCCAATTAGTGACAAGTGATACGTACGTAGTGAGGCCATGATGCACATGGAGCTTCCAGAGTTCAGCAGCTTCAGAAATTACTCTCTGAAACAAGAAGAACACAGTTCTTAGAAGCATAGTTCATTCCTGTTCATGGTAGTGACTTGGTAACCAGTGAGCCTCCTCGAAACATCTCAAAAGTCAGTATGTCAGGCTCTGGTAGCCACTGAACTTATACATTATTTACAGACAGCTTCTGACTTACTTTTGCTTATTATAATAACTTAAAAATGCCCAGGGTTCCACCTGTGGCATTCAGCAAGTATCAAATATTTAGCCAAAAGAGCGACTGGAGAGATTTTAGACTGAAATGAGCAAACAAACAAAAACATGGGAGATTTAAAGACTGTGTCTGCTCCGATTTGGAGGCAGGGGGAAGAAAGTTTGGTAAAGCGGGGATAGCCTTAGTAATGACAGGTCTGTGGGTGCCATAGCGATCATCCGTACCATAATACCAGTTAATTCAGTCAGAGTGTTTTTCTTGTGAAAGCTGCTTCACTGAATTGATGGAAGCCTGTGTGTTTGTCTCTTTCATGGTGGAAGAGAACAGAGGGTCACTTCGGAGCAGGGAGGAATTTGTGAGGTAGGACACCTGTACCTCAAATGAAGACCTGTTGTTGAGAAGTTGATGTGGCTGAAAAAGCTCCAAGGATTAAGGGGAGAATGATTTCGGAAGCTTGGAGACAGGAACCAAGAAGGAAGAAGGCAGAAGAAGACAAATCATATTAAAATTTTTCCTGTGGCCAGAGAAAGATAAGGAAATATCCTGCCTCCCTTTCTGTCCTTCCTCTAACAAATGACCCTTATTCCTGGACACAGGGATTTATATACCTAATGTGTAGCTAGATTAAGAACTAAACAACCTTCTTGTAATCTAACCTTGAAACTTTACCATTTGCAATATTGGGTCTATGCCAGTTCTTTGCTCAGTTTGAATAAGATACAGATTCTTTTTGAAGGAAAAAAAAAAAAAAAAAACAATTCAATAGGCTCAAGGTTTTCCAGAGATTTGCAGACTGCCATTTGAAAAACACTAAGTTAAAGAAATTAAAATATTCTATTTACTGTATTTCATATGTAAATCTTGACTACAAAAGACATGATTTGCCATCATGCAAGGTAGAAGTATGTTTGTTTTCATGTTTGTTGTGTTAGGATCAAAACGAAAACATCAAATTGAAAAAAAAAATGCCCATAAATATCCAAGACCCCAAGGGGACTGTACAGCCTCTGGGTTGAGAAACACCGGTGAAGGTGAAAAATGTATTTTGAGTTCCAAATGGCGCATTTTTCAGATGAACTTTCAGAGTCCATTTGTAACTAGGACTCCCTGTATTTAATCATTTCACACTAATTTTTCCCTGGTTTGAATTAAGAACGTCTCCAGCACAGTCATCTAACATTTCCAACATAATAATGTCATTCCAACAATACTGAAAAATAAAACAAGATCGTTGACAGAAAAACAAGCTATAAATATTTGGTTAGAGTATGGAAGAATTTTTCAAATGTCTAATAATATATTGAGACTTGGCTTTTTATTAGAAAGTCTGTGAACTTTCCTTCTCCTATGCTCTCCCTCTACAGGGTCACTATATATTTAAATTGTGTGTCTGTAACATCCTAGCATGTGAACCAGGATATAGTCAAAAAGACAGATGTTCCAAAAAGCTGAAATGAAGAAGATAATTTTCATTCTTGGGGAAATAGTGGAACGTTAAAGAAGGATCATTTTCTTCGCCTTTTTCTGAATTCACGGGGGAAGCCTATACCGTCACCCACTTGGCAGAATTGCGTCCATCACCATCTCAAAACTCCTTCATCAGTATCCAAGTCACTTTTGCAGTTACTTCTCTTCTCTCAATTCTTCAGCCAACCCACTGATTGCCTTGGGAAGTTTTTATACCGACCCTCCCACTCAATCTGTGAACTTTTCCTCTCCATAATACAAAATGAAAAATCTTGCAGGCATTTTCAAAACGTCTGCTCTTTTATAATCTTTATGAAGTTCAGGATTGCCATCGTGCATAGGAGGCCACCAGTACATGCCTGTGGATTGTTGGTTTGACCGAAATAGAGTTAAATTGATGTCAGTCCTACTTTTCATAAGTAGTCCCCCTTATCCTCATTTTGCTTTCCATGGCTTTAGTTACCCACAGTCGACTGAGGACCAAAAGCAGATGAAACTCCTTCTGACGTAATGTTGGAGGGTCAGTAATTGCCTGATGCTACATCACAGGGCCCGGGTGGTTCCCTCACTTCATCTCCCCCACGTGGGCATTTTGTCATCTCACATCACTGCAAGAAGAAGGGCGAGTGCAGTACACTAAGCTATTTTGAGAGAGAGCGCACATTCACATAACTTTTATTACAGTATGGTGTTTATAATTCTATTTTATCATTGGTTATTGTTATTGATCTCTTCCTGTGCCTAATTTATTAATTAAACTTTATCATAAGTGTATATGTGGGGAAAAAACATATGTAGGGTTCAGGACTATCCTCAGTTTCAGGCATCCATTGGGGGTCTTGGAATGTATCTCTTAAGGATAAGTGGATGTGGGGGAGAACTACTGTATTTACTCAAAATTCATGTGCCGACCAAAATTATGCAAATGAAATTGCATAATTAATTTGAGATTTCCCACTGGTTGTTCAGTTGTCAGCACAAGCAAATGATGACTGAGGTCAGTAATGATGTTGCCCTCCTCCACAGTTTTCTATGTGAGCAAAATAAACCATGGTGGAAAGGGTGTGTGTGGTGGGGAGTGGGTAGGGAAGGAGTAGAAAGGGAAAGGAAAAGTAAAGAAGGGATGGGGAAACAAAAGAGCACTGGAGAAGATGATTATAGGCAGCATGGATAATTATTATTGGAGTAAGTGTCAAACATTGGAGATCAAAGCTGATGAATTTTAAGTATATTAGAACTTTGGGTAAAGAAAACAGTAGATATGATGCTAAGAAAGATCAGTGAAAAAATTACTTGGAAAAAGAATGTTGAATGGGTTCTCTGAATTTTGATGGGAAGGAGGGGTAAGAAGTAAAAGATGGAAGGAGCTCCAGGGTAGCTTTGGTGGACATCTGTTTTGTCTCATTGATGAAGAATCCACACTTTTGAAGGCATCCTTAGCCTCTGATCCTGTGCATAGCCTAGGTCCCCATAGAAGCCCTCAATTTTGAGGCTTACCCACACTCTGGTTAAGATTTGGGTATTCAGTTTAAGGCTCTGTTAAGAGGAATGTGGAGAACTTGGCTAACTTCCAAAGCAGAGCAGTAAAAATAGTACCGTGAGAAAAGATTAAGGTTCCAGAATATCAAATCATCTTGCCCAAAAAATAGAAGGCTAATACATGATGTAAGTGCCTTTCAAGGTTGAAGAGATATTACCCTTCAACTGGAACTGAAAGCAAGTGATTTTGCATTACAACTGGACACGTTCAGGTTAGACCTTCTTAGGGTTAGACTTTTGGAACCTAGTAGTTTGCCAAAAAAAACAAAATTCCCCAGTTGTTATTAATTATCTCCAACACACCTTTTAGTTATTTCACTCGTTTTCATTAGCCAATCACAGATCATTTTATTTTTCCGAACAATTCCAGGGGCATGCATTATTTTATTAAACAATATCAGAAGTCCAAGATGTTACCTTATTATTATTTCTGTTTCTAAGCCTAGATACTTTAAATGTAAGCATTCCGAAGTGCTTGCTCCCTATGTTTTGAAATACTCTATTGCTTTTCTTTGATTCTAACTTGTTCATGTGGAATTTCCTAAGAGGGAAACAGTGCTGGTTTGTTAGTTATTTTCTCAAGTTTGTAAATTGCATGCAAAAAACTTTCACTAAGAGTCACCCCTCCTTAAAATCTTAGTCATATTTTGTCTTCTGCAACAGGATACCTAAAATAGCTGAGAAATTCTGATGCCTTTTCTTTGTTTACCGATTTTAAGATCATTATGCATACTCTAATGCATAATTATAATTATGCATTCATGATGTTGCTTGTGCTGGCTTAACTCAGAAATAGTGTGAAGCAGCTAATCTCGAAGCTACAGGCTGTTTCCCATCACTTAGATTCTGATCAGAGCTGTTTGTTGAGTCTTATTGGAACGCGGACTCTATGTGCACCAGTCCCACGGCTGGACCCTTCGTTTTATCATTAGTTTCACTCCCTGCCCTTTCTTTTTCTCTCCAAATTTGTGCTTTTAAGACAGGAAAACTACAAGATAATTTGGTTTTGTTGCATATGTGTAGTCTATTCGCAGGAATTAAATGAGAGGGGTCTCTAAAATTATCCATTTTATTTATAATCCACATTTAGTATTATATGTCATAAAAACAGACATAGTGCCATTTCTCACGCTTGAGATTTTACTATCAACTGGCTTTATCATTGAGTTTACTTCAGTGTCGTTTAAACTGGTCTAGTGCAAAACTACCAACCTTTCTTCCATATGTTATAGAATAGTGTGATTTTGGCCAAAAATGAAGTTGGGGTCTGTGTATCTTACACATTGTGCCCTTATCAACGATTGCAAAGTATTCATGCATGCATATGGTAGAAAGGATGCTATCTACAACGCTGTAAAGATAGTAACATTAAAATACACACACACACACACACACACACAACTAGACCCTTGGTTATTAGAAACTGAAATTTGGATTAGTCTGTAATAGCACAACATGGAAACATACGCTCAAGCTATGCCTTACCTAGGGTGCATAGTTTCAAAAGATACGGAGGACAGAGCCGTAAATAAAGCATTTTGCTCTGCATACTTCAGGGGGTAGAGCAAACTCTGTTTGTGTTTGTAGCTTAACCTTTCCTTTCTTGCAGAGTTGAATTAGGGAAAATCCACTTCACTGTGAATTAGTGACCTTGTTTTGTGATTCTCAAATGTAATGGGAGTGGAGCCCCACCAAAGAGGATGCTTGGCAGTATGTGTCTTTGTTGAAGGGACTCTGTCTCTGTTTCTAGGGGGTGGGGCACCATTGTGTCAATTTTTTAATATATTTATAGCCGCTGTGCTTATTTAAATTTCTAAATATTAAAGGACACCATGAGTCTGTTTTAAGACTTTGTTCCAGTGCATGGTATTAGAAAAATTTGCACTATTTAAAATTTTTGAACTAGCTCAGAAATTCCTAATTCAGAGTCCAAGGCAGGGGAATGGCATAATTAGGAGCTCAATGTCCAGAGCCTTTTCAAAGTATTTCCCAGATGCCCTACAAGCAAATTTTTAGATCTTGTAGGTACTAGTAAAAAGGATAGGTAGAAAATTTTGAGTAATATTAACAGAATAAATTATTTTATAATCAGTATGTAGAGCTTTTCATCATACAAGGGAAGACTTTATTCAAGTAACCTTAAGTCGCCATTAAAATCTTTTCATTGTGCTGCTAGTGGTATGGTCGTCTCCCCACTAACCAGTTCATTGAGTAGTTAAAAAGTAAAAAGATTGGTCAGAATAGTAAAATCTCTTACATATGTATAGTATGCTATATTGATCATTCTGTTGATATCTGGACAGAATAAGTTAAATAGGCATAAGACTAACTAACTAAACCCAAACTGAGATATCTCTTTAAGTGGAGACTCCCCGCCCCCCCCCCACAGACCCCCATCAAGGAGCCAAGACTATATAATGCAGTTTAAGTTCCTTAAGTGGGTACATCCAGAGATTCTGAAGAGTGGAATTGACCAGTCAGGCATGGTGGCCTTGCAGCCCAGAGTATACATTGATGCCTCACTGTGAAGTACTGTGTTGAGGCTCTATTCTGTCTGTTGACCAGTTGGGTACGAAGAGAATCCATTATTCATTTGTTCTTGTGTGATCAGTGCTGAACTGAGTGAATTTTAGCCTAAAGACACTTTGGATTTCATCATGGATTCTGCTTATGATTGGAAAAGTTTATATAGGCTATGTTTTATCCATTGTTAAGCTATAAACATTTCTACAGGTATAAAAAAATGCCTGTAGTCACAAAAATAAAAATCTTAAGCGCATTGCCTATTTTTCAATGTCTTTAATATCACTAACATCACTAACAGAACATCGCTATGTTCAGTTCTGTTCCTCTTAAACCCACTTGATGCCTGATATTGATATTTAGCATCTCAGCTAGACTTTTAAGACCCAAAACTGTGCAAATGTGAGAAATAATTCACTATAAACCTATAAATTTCACAGCTCGGAAAACCCTGAAGGTTATTAATGAGGCACCATGCAATTAGCTTATACAAAGTGCAGTTGGAATCATGCATAATGTAAAACAGAAACTACTAACCACTGACTCATGGAAGATCATTTAAGCTAGTTTTCATGGACATGAAGAATTGATATTTAACACAACTCCTAAGAAGATTCTTTTTGCTTTAACACCATGGAAAGAATTTAGTTTCTTACAGATTTGCTAAGAGAAAAAGAGAAAATAATTCATGGTTAAGGCAGTTTCCAGCAATGTGAATTTGAACAAGTTGTTTAATATTTTAGAATCTCAGTTTTTACCTTTACAAAATGGACATAACAGTGGAATTGTGAAAATTAATTCAACAAGTAGTGCAGCACCTAGAATTTTAGCACATAGTTAATGCGTGATGAAATGTTATAAATCATGTATTAGGGAAATGTGTCACTCTTCCACCCAGCCAAAATTCTTGTTTTACTGGGACTTCTGCATTTTGATGGAAACAAATTTCTTTAGGAGTATTAGAAACGTAAGCCAAACACTTGCATAGAATAACATACCTGTTACAGCTTTAAGCTCATTACCTACATTAACTCATTTAATCCTCAAAATAATCCTATGACATAAATACTTTCATTATACTTATTTTAGAGATGAAGAAACAGAGTAGTTAAGTAACTTGCCCTAGGTCATACAGCTACTGGATGGAGATGTGGTGCAGGCTTAGTCAGCTTGACACCAAAGTACAAGTTTTAAAATTTGACTATTAATAAAGCATATTAAGTGTGATAATGTATATGCACTTAAGATAGTATGTACATAATTTATCTTGGCTACATTTCATAAAATATTTCCATTTTTGAAATATTTTTAATTTTATTTTTGATATACTTTACTTATTAGTAATAATAATTAAATGGATATATAGTAAACTGAGGTTGATAGAAGTAGAAGTGCATGGCTTAAACCAAGCTATAAATATGAAAGATTTATAATTGGGTTTTAGATATAACTATTAAAAATATAAGCTATATTTTATAGATTTTCAGTGTATATTGGAGAAAGCCTCAGTATTTTTAAATTCAGAATTAAAGTGTAATCCTAAATTGTCATGAAGACCCTTTAAGATGAGTCTGTTAACCACTTCTCATCTATTACTACGCTGCCATTTGGTCATGGACCATCAGATATGCATTGAGATTTCTAAATGTATCAGTCATATACTTGACATATCATGAGCCTGATTATAAATATTGATATGTGTATGTCATTTAAGCATTTTTATTATCAATACATTGTGAGCATCTAGAGGAGGTGTAACTCATCTTTCATCATTCTATTCTTAAGAGTTTTATATGTAGTAGATAATTTAATAAATGTTTATTGAATGAATAATGAATATACTCAATTTCTAGTAAAGTAAAAAGTGATTATTTTAAAAGCAGAATAACCTAAATTAGTCTCTCAAAATAGAAATGGCATGGAGATATCCCAAAATAATGCTGATCAGTCATTACTAATTAGAATGTTTCTACATAAAGTTACATTTTTTATGCAGCAAAAACCACATCTCAGGGCACCTGGGTGACTCAGTCACTAAGCCTCTGCCTCCAGCTCAGGTCATGATCCCAGGGTCCTGGGATCGAGCCCCGCATCGGGCTCCCTGCTCAGCGGGAAGCCTGCTTCTCCCTCTCCCACTCCCCCTGCTTGTGTTCCCTCTCTCACTGTGTCTCTCTCTGTCAAATAAATAAATAAAATCTTTAAAAAAAAAAAAAACCCACATCTGGACAATGTAAACCAACTTGGTCTGACCTTTAATATCATACACATGCAGCTAAATGCAGATTTTAACCCCTGGTATTCGCACTCAACCATTAAGTTTTTATAGATGTGTTACTTTGTCATGTTAATGTTATTTAGATAGTCTTTCTAGGGGTGCCTGGGTGGCTCAGTCGGATAAGCATCCAACTCTTGGTTTTGATTCAGGTCATGATCCCGGGGTCCTGGGATCGAGCCCCACATTGGGCTCCATGCTCAGTGGGGAGTCTGCTTGAGGATTCTCTCCCTATCCCTCTCCCCAACCCCCGGCCCACTCAGCTGATCTCTCTCTCAAATAAATAATAAATCTTTAAAAAAATATTCTTTCTAACATACACCTTGATACTTTTATTCATATTTCTATTCATTTTGTAAAGAATATGGTTTGAGAAGTTTGTCCAGGGGCAGTATTAATAAAGGTTTATCTCATTTGGTTCTGATTTCATACCTTGCTCCTTTAGTTGCCCCACACCCACAGGTATATTGAACAAAGGCCCCCTGGATTGGGAGCATATAGAGGCGAACCTCTTTCATTGGTCAGAGTCCTCTTCCGCTTGTTTTTCCCCACAGAAAGCAAGGCAGCTTGCATCCGGAAGGGAAGGCCACTCCCAGTGACTGGGCACTTGACTTTTATTCCCTGGAAGTACAGAATTAGTAGAGTCCTTTTGCATCTGTTGATTTGGAAAAAAAATATTGAAAACTACTCTCGTGGTCAGAGTCTTACGTTAGATACTTAATTTAAGTGTTTGTAATATTCTTGTTATTAAAATGTCTCACAGATTAGATAAGCTTTGTTCTACTACTCTGTAGCACCTTCACACTTCTGCCAGTTAGACTGCCAAGCTTTGAAGCTTTTGCACCCAATTTTCAATAACTTGTCTCATAAAAATCTGCTTTCCCAAAAGGTGCTATATTTATCACAGTACCTACTGTATGGCTTAACAATGCCATCGTTTTTCTTTTTTCTCTTTGGAGGGAGACACCTTTCTCGTTCCTGTTCTTCCATTTTTGCCATAGACTGTTACCATCGGTTTCAAATATCAGGTATATTTTTAGTTCAAGATATAGGGGAGTTCTTAATAATGTATGGTTATGGACAAAAATAAAGGTACACATCATGAAAACAAAACATGTCATGTTTTGGGGGAAAAAAAACCGTTTGCATTTGGTTTTAAAATTTACTATATTGTTAATATCAGGATTGCCCTTTTTTCTTTGGAGGGGAAGGGCTGATATTAAGATTGGCTCAAATGGTAATAAGGAGACAGTTTAAAAGGTGTCCAAAAGATTCATTACATATTGCAGTGGATTAATTCATGAGGGACAGACATATCTCAGTATCTGAGGATGACTTTGTGCAGGATAGAGCTTTTTCTTTCTTCCACAGAATGCCTTTGGGGTAAATCTCAAAAAGAGACTGCTGAATAGAATTGACCACTATTTTATTTTTATGTGTAAATAGGTCATCGATAGTTGAATATGTGTATATACATCTGTTACCCGCTCTGTATAATTCTTCATACTAACATTTTTGTTTTGACCACACCACTTCCTCTGACCACACCATTTTCCTTGTATTAATATCCCAAGGTAAAGTAAATTAGGTGGCTCTATTTACTGCTTGAGCAATTAAAAAAAAAAAAAGTAGCATTTCCTTACTTAAGTAAGTGTAAGCCCAGTGTGTTGAATTTTCATATATATCTTCTCCACACTCAAGATTTGAGTTTAGACTTGACAAAAATTCTATGGTGGAAAACCTTATGACATTATTGTCAATCTGTAAGGACACTGGAGATAATCTTACAAAGGAGAAAGATGAGACCCTGAGAGTTTAAGTGATTGGCCCCAGGTCACACAGCTGGGATCATGGCTTTCCAGGTCCCTGAATCCCGCCACAGGTTTATGTGAGGAGGGATACTCTAGAGCAATTTACTTTTTCCTTCCCAAGGCTTCGGTGCTGACGACACTCTTTTGCACATTGCACTAGGTGCAAGCCCAGAAATTCTGCCAGGAGCAAAACAACACTCCTTAAACACTCTGTGACTTTCAGAACTGTATAAAATAAAAGGTTGAAGTTAATGGTTGCCAGCTTTCAGGGAGTAGTTCCTCTTTGGAGCCAAATATATGTGGAGAACAGATGAGACTGTGGGAGTGAGTTGGCAAAAGGGAAAGAGAAATGAATCTCTTCTTTTTTTGAAAATGAAAGTATAAATAAATATCTGGGTAACTTGGATGTTTATTATTCATTTAGAGAGTCTTTCCACTTGAAAAATGAAATATCTTTATCTTTAATATGAGGATTCTTGAATAATAATTTTATATTTCTAACGATCATGAAATAATCTTTTTTTTTTGGAAGCAAAGAGATTATTTTAATGACCTGGATGTGTGGAACTATTTGTGTTCACATTCTTAAAAGATCATTATTTCTCACACTGAAATTCCTGTATTTAAGCAGTGACTCATGCTGCAATAATGGGTTTCCATAATTTTGAGAACTCAAAGCAAATATACCTCAGAGATAATGATTATTTAAATTTTTGGTTCATAGAGATAAAACTGTCTTTGACATAAGGAGTATGGATATAGGAGCCAAGAATTCTATCATTTTATTTCACACTCATTTTGTTTTTGAAAAGTCTCTTACCGTGTTTGAGATCCCACATACCACCGTGATCTTAAAGATGCTTGTTAGCAGAAGCTCTCTGGGATTTCACTCTCATGCTGTCCTTAAGGTATATTTTGTAGAATTGTGCTCAAGAGAAACACTATTCTAATGAAACCTTCCTGGGATTTTCATTCATAAATCTGTTCTGTGCCTAATGGTATAGTGTAGTGGTCCTTGTTAGAGCACATTACTGATGCCTTTCCAATTCAGACTTTTCACGTTTTTTCCAATTTAAGAGTTTAAGGAGAGTATAAGAATACTCAAATACTCTTATTTGAACTTGAGTTTGAACATGTGTCTAGTGCATCAGTTTTTTTCAAGCAATGGAAATTTGATAATCTTTTACTAAGTTGAGTGTTGTTGTTTCTTTAGCAATTACTGTAGGTAAAACACTTGGTATGAGTTTGGAAGTTCCTGAAGTTACTTCTTCAATTTTAAAATTGTTGTTTAAAGTTTGTATTTATGTATTCATTTAAGTAATATGTACACCCAGTGTGGGGCTCAAACTCAGACCCCAAGATCAAGAGCTTCATGCTCTTCCAAGTGAGCCAGCCAGGCACCCTGGAAGTTACTTCTTTAAATCTGTTCATACTTCTCTGTCTTTCTGTCTCTCTATCTCTCTGTCTCTCTCGTTTTTAGACACAACAAACAAAAGGAAGATGGCAACTCTCACCCAAGGCACATCCCAATGTAGTTCAGTGGCCATTTCATTCTTTTTTAAGTATAAGCACATGACTTTAATGGAAACACATGACATACCTAGTCATGTCTGAATGATGTCTGGCATTCGTTAGACATGGAGAATATTTAGGTGTTATTGTTAGAACCTGTTTTTATATCATCACACAGATAATGTTGACCCTACAAGACCACATGGGATAGAGTTATTCTGTTTCTGTAATTTAAAGTGTCCTCTATTCTTTGAAAGAAAAAAAAATTCTTGGCCTCCATAGCATCAAGCTCAGACATTTCACATGGTGTCCTATATAACTTTTTTTTTATTATGCTATGTTAATCACTACATTACATCATTAGTTTTTGATGTAATGTTCCATGATTCATTGTTTGCATATAACACCCAGTGCTCCTATGTAACTTTTTAAAGGATGTTTACTAAAAAACACAGTTTTATTAGGTGGAAGTCATCATACTAAATGTTATCTTTTTTTTTTTTTTGAATTTATTTACTGATTTTTTTTTTAAGACTCTCCACCCAGTGTGGGGCTCAAACTCACAAACCTGTGATCAAAAAGAGTCGCATGCTCCGCCAACAGAGCCCACCAGGTGCCCCCATACTAAAAGTTTTATAGTTCCAGTCAGGTCAGTAATGTTGAGACTATATGCCATCATAGAATTACTGAAAACACAATTGTATAGGGCCTTGAGTTATATTACTTGGCATTTCTCCCCACTCTTGGTAGTCCAAGATTTTAAGTTATTTTGCACCCATAGGATAGGCTGTTGGTGAAGGGAATTTTTAAATTCAAGCTCACTGTCACTAGAAACTTCACACGGTTAAAGGGAGAGTGATACAATGTTTTCGTGACTGTCAGATTGTGTTTGAATTTAATTCCAGTGTGGAGAACTGTTTGGATATATTAACTGAAACTTTTACTGTGTAGTAAAGTACAAGGTCAAATCACGTACAGTACCATTTTTTCACTTAGATGTAGACAATAATTCAGTTGGGGAGAGTGGCCATTTTTCTGGTTCTAACTATATAAATCTAATGTCTACAGTAATTTGGAAAATTTTCTATGCCTACTATCAAATATGTTTTTATAGCTGAGAGAATAGAAACAGCGATGAATTGTTAAAACAGCTATGAATTTTGCCAAATAGGCTTCAAGCCCTCTTCACCTATTGCCCAGTTAAGGAATCAACATCCTGAGAGCATTTTTATCAGCATCAAACTACATCTCATGGCATTGGCTTGAGATTCTCTAATGAGATTTTGTTATATTTCCTCAACTAAAGTCAATGGAGGCCAATTTTTCCATCAAGTAACTCTTCTAGCTCTTTTAAAAGGCTGTAAAGTCAGGCTCTTCTCATAGGTCAGATTTTCCTAAGACTTCTAACTCTTCCTAAGCCTCATTTTGGAAATCCTCAACAAATATTTCCAGCAAAATTTGGAATCCCTAAGACAGCATTATGTCACCAGTTTCTTGGGTTGGAATTATCCTCTGTGCTTTACCTTTGGGCTGTCTACTTTTATCTCCATTAACCTTTTGGCTTGAGTATAAACATTTATTGAAGGCTACCTCCTTTGTCGGTCCAGTAACTCCAAAGGTTAGTGAGAAGTGGATGCTAGTTTGACCTCTTTTATCCACATTAGATGATTCTAATTATTCCTAAGAAATGACACTTTTGACCCATTTTGTCCTTGTCAAGTTTGTCTAGTTGTGGGCTGTCGAAGCATGAAACTCTGGGTTCAAACAGTGTCCAGGAGTGCACATTTTTCTGACTTACAATGCGGAGCCTCAAAAGTGCACACTATTTCTTTTTCTTTTTAAAACATGCCGGTTTAACTGAAACTCAGGGCTCCTGTTATGTACTTCAAATTGATTTATTCCTGAAAGAGACCACCTAGATATGAAGTGCAAACTTTAACCTGTAAAAACCCATGGGTTATTGAATACAGAAAAAAAAAAAGAAAGAAGAACGAAAACCTTTACATAAGTGAGGATAAGCTAGGTTTTGCTGAGGTTGCAAGCAACTCTAATATCACAGCAGCATTTTACATAAAGAAAGAAGTTTATTTCCTTATCACGCTACACGGCTATTGTGATTCCTGGGGCTTCCTCCTTACATGCTTCCACGATCACTTCAGCAAAAGCAAGGCATGATGGTGAGTCCATTGGCTCTTACAACTTCTCTGTGGAAGTGACACGGGTCATCTGTTCTTCAATTTTATTGGTCCAGTGAAGTCATATGACCATCCCTAACTTGAACAGAGATCTGGAAAGCAGAGAGCTGGGAACAATGGATCAGTAGCAGTAGTGACTACCACCAGGTTTAAATTGGATACTTAAGAGTTTTTGTCTTGACTTTTATGTGAATAGTGACAAACATGACTAGCACCTGAGAAATAGTAAGGATTCAGTAAATGTTTTTGGACATTTTTAATTCATTTATTCATGTAGCTATTCAGCAGAAGTTTGGCATGCATCTGCAGTGCACTAAACACTGTGCCGGTTGCTTTATAAGACTCCTTGAGCTAGAAATGATTTGGCAGATGTGTGTTCTGAAATTCAGGACATGTGAGTTTAAGTGGTTTTCCGGTCACAGAGCCTGCCCATAGCACGTAGTAGGATTCAAACCGAGGCCATCTGACTCCAAGAACAGTAATGTCCTTTTGGTTCCATCCCAACTGTAAGGTCGATGGTAAATCATGAAACGTTTTAAATACTTAATTGTAGGAGCGGAAATTATTACAGTCACCACTATGTATGTTCTCGTACTTGAAGACAAGAACATTAAGCATATCTAATGATTGTGGAATGATAACGTAGATTTTTTTGTTATTCCAATGAAAAAGAAGCTGTTTCACACTTTTAAGTACTTTTGATAAGATCTTAGTCTTTTTTTTTTTTAACTGTAAGTCAGTAAACCCAAATGCCTTTTGTATTAGTTTTCTATTGCTGCTGAAACAAATGACCACAAATTTAGTGGCTTAAAACAACACAAATTTATTATCAGTTTTGTAGATCGGATCCAGTATGGGATCTCATTAGACTAAAATCAAGATGTCAGCAGGATGCATTCCTTTCTGGAGGTTCTAGGGGAGAATACCTTTCCCACCTTTCGAGCTGGTGGCAGAATTCAGTTCCTTGAGGTTGCAGAACTGAGGTCCCTGTTTCCTTGCTTCTTGTAACTGAGAGTCATCCCAGTTTCCAGACACTACAGTGTTCCTTAGTTTATAGCCTCAGTATGCCATCTTCAAAGACACCAAAGGCAGGTGGAATCCTTTTCATATGGAATCCCTTTGACCTACTGTTTTGCCTCTCTCTTCTATGTGTTAGATGGGGCCTATCCAGATAATCCAGGATACTCACCATTTCACTGTCCTAAACTTTAATCACATCTTTAAAATCCCTTTTCCCAAGTAAGATAATATATTCCCAGGTTCCAGGGAATTGGGGCATGGACACTGTTTCTCTATCACAACTTTTATATCCACTCTCTTCCCAACATATTGTGCCAACTGTATCCTCTGTAGGATGCTAATAAACATCTTGGCCTTTCTTTATTTGTGAAATTAGGGAATTAAACTCATTGAACTTTGAAGTTGATTCCAGCTCTTAACATTCTAGACTTGTATGAGTCCTTATGATAGAGCCCTGGGAAAGTGAACCTAATGATCAATGTGGATATTATTGTTATTTTCTATTCATGGATTTTGCTGGAGTGTAGATTTCATATAATCCTGGATAACTCCTTCCTTCTCACGCTTGGTAATCTTCTTTGAAGTCAGTCAATCTCTACAAAAGTTGTCTTCTTCAGAAAGAAATTGACTTACCTCCTCAAAACTGTAATAACTGGTCCCTTGAGATTTTTTATCTACTTATTATTTACTTTACAGCTTGGGTATAGCTTTCAGCAAGTCTTTGCTACATTTTTGCTTTCGCTTTATTGGTTTAGAGGAAAAGAAATTGTTTTTCCTTCGATTCAGTTTCTTAATCAGTCAGATTCTACTAAAGGTTTCCAAGGTTTTAAAACACATGATACCTAACTTACTTCTAAGGAAATATACTAATCAACTATTTTTATTTGTACCATAAAATTAATTCCTTCAAATCCTAATTTGCTTATGTACTAAATGGAGAAAATGTTAATACTTAAGTCCCAGAGTTTAAAAATCAAAAAAGGTAATCGAGGAGAAGTACAATACCCAACATTTAGTGCTCGATAGGTATAAACAACCAATATTGTTCTAACCATAGTAGTAGTAGGTGTGGAGGTGAATGAGTCATCCCAGTTTGCCCAGGAATTTCCGGTTGAAGTGCTGAAAATCCAGCATCCTGGGAGACCCTTCAGTCCCAGGAAAACCCAGACGGTTGGTCACCCCAGGAGTGGTAGTGTCTGGAAACAAAGCTAGACATAAAAATGGGGTCCTCCTTCTACCAGCTATTTGACCTAAAAGAAATTATTAATCTTTGAGTTGCAGGGGTTTTTGGTTGTTGTTGTTGTTGTTGTTGTTTTAATCTGAGACTGGACATCAGGACTAAATAAGTCAGGGAAGTGTCTAAGAAAATCCCTGCACAAGTCGCATACATAGTAGCACCCTTATTCTTCTGGTTAAACAGTCTTAACTGGTTTCCTTTGCCTAGAAATTCAAGCATAAAGGGTTTTGCCTGGTATGAAAAGGTCCTTCAAAATATGCTTCTCACCTGCCCTTCCAGACACATTGTTGTTATGTTTCTTCCACTTAACAGTAATAATAATGATTATGATGATGCTGATAACTAATGCCTATCTAGTGCTTTTTACATACCAAGAAGAGCTCTAATGACTTTGTAAGGAGTTAAAACCAGAGTCCCAGAAAGACTCACTATTTCCTGTACTTATGACTCTCTTACAAACTGCTCAGATTTTGCCCGTTCTGTACCACCAATTGCAAATTCTCCCTGTTTATCCTTTAAGATCTTGTCTGAATGTTACCTCCTCTTTATCTTCCCAGAATCCACACAACACAAGTTTCTCTTTTGCCCTGCATTAATCCCAAAACAATTTACACATGACTTTGCACTCCTTACCATGCTACTTTTTGCATTATATTAAACTTTTTCTTATGTATCCATATATTTCACCAAAAAAGATGTCCTCACATTCCTAGCACCAAACACAGGACCACGGTGGAGATAAATGAATGGAAGATTATAGTATCAACAAAATCAATTGATTTGCTCTACACTAAAAGATTCCCTAAAGAATTTAAGTGATCATTATCTATTTTTCATATTATCTGTGGAAAATTGTAAGAGCTGATTTACTGTGTAGAAATCTATGTGGCTTTAAGAACTATGGAGTATAAAGATTAAATAAAAGGCATGTCTTTCCCATGAAATAACAGTACAGTACAGTACAAATGGGGGAGGTGCCTTTTGTTGAATTCTCTTCTTTAAAAACCAGAAAAGAGAAGGTGTTAGCAATAAGACCACAAAATCTCCTACATCCGGTTTTATCGAAATGGTGCACTCTCTCCTATGACTTCTTCTGCCTACTGCTTGGAGACCTGCTGACCCTGATCTGTGGATTTACCGGTTCCTCTGGTAGTAAGAGAAGCAGACATATGCATAATTAAGATCTAATATTTAAATGGATATGGGTCATTATCATTTCAGATTGAAGAAGCTTGCTTGTCTGCAATTCTGTTTTCAAATGGAAATAAAAATGGTCACTCAGACTAATAACCATAAAGATAACTTGATAACATTTTTGCCTGTATTATTAAAAAAATGATATAATATAAAATTACTTCTTTCCTCTAGGGTTCTCACATAACCATCCTGCAAGACTGTTCTTTCAGGGACAATTTCTATAGTTTGTTACTAGAGAAGTTTCTCTGAACGTGTAAAGCACCAGATAGATGTTTGCCAAATATTAAGATATGTAGTTGAAAAATTAAGAATTTAAAATGAATCAAGGTATGAATATAAAAATGATATATAAATATAAATATTTTTATATATAAATATAAATATGTTTTATATAAATATAGAAAGTATGAATATAAAAATGATGTATAAATATAAATATATTTTATTTATTTTTATATTTTATATAAATATAAAAAATTAGTATGCTAGTATTTCTCTTGATCTGGTTTACCATCTCTTTTAATATTTGAAATATTTTTTCAGATTTCTTTTTTTTTTAATTTATCCATTATGGTTGATTTTTTCATTAAACAGTGTGTTTTATGGTAGTTCTACCTCTTATAATATAATTGGTACTTCAAGAAATGGGTTAACATTCATCTTATGCCTACTTGTCAATATGGGTTTGCAGCTAACAATAGATCCGTGTCTCAGACGTTATCATTGTTGTCATTCAGCGGGTGAAATGGGTTTTCCAGATTCCTGAGGGATTTGAAATGACCAGATTACATGGAACTCCTCAAGTGAATACTTATTAATGCCAATTTGGGAAATTTGCAGCAAAGTCCCAGAATGAGCTGAGATCTCTTTGGCAGGATCATATCTAGGTGAAGATTCAGTTCAAAAATTACCTTGAGACCCTTGCATTGTAGTCTGTGTTGCGGTTTTGTGATATTTGATATACAGACATGGTCTGGTGGATGATAAAAGTCTGAATGCCAGTTCACTGTGACTCATCGGGAAACAACAGTCTTGCTAAAGCTCACTTGTTTCCTCCCCAGTTTATTTCCTGCCATGTTTAATGTAATTAAAGACAAATAATTTGGATGCCAAACAACCTAAAATGATGAACCTTTTGAGCCTTATATTTAAAACGTACAACTGGAAATACTTTGTTAGAACTAGGGCGCATGTCTCCCCGCTTTCTGTGCTTCTCAGAGCGAGGAATGTCATGCTTTAGTTGCTCTGCCTCTGAATTTATTCACGATTCCTCTTTTATAGTCTTTCTGGAGACAATGTATGATGAATCATTAGCATTATTATTATTTCAGTTACCCTGAGACTATATATCCACACTTAGCAGAGGAGGTTGGGTAGATTTCATTATTCATTCGAAATAAATTCCTACTCTAATATAAATGTTGCTCAGGATAGAGCTTTGAAATGGATCCTGATTCTTTAAATTCTTTCCTGTCTGTTTCAGGAAATAGTGAGATCCTGTTGATAGTAAAGTACAATGTGTCTAAAGTTCACTTCTAAACACTCTGCTCTTTGCAATGAAAGTCATCTGCATTCTCTTTATAATTCAGAGCCACAAGAGATCTGTCTAATCTTGGAGATCTGATCCAGTATCATTTAGGAAAAAAAAATCCTTGATAATAATTCTACCATTCAGATTAGTGAAAGCAGTAAATCCTTACAGCTTCTGTCGTCTTAAAAAGATATTATGAGACAGGGGAATAAGGACTTGGATTTTGGTTTGGGAGATTTAGTTGTTTGTAAAAATAAAATGATTAGTACAGTTATTATTCAAGTTTTTAATCAACGAAAGCAAATGGCATCTGTTTGTTACCATTCTTTCCACAGAAGACAAAGGCTCAGGTCCCAATGGTGCTGACGGCTGGTCCCAAGTGGCTACTGGATGTGACTTGGCAAGGAGTGGAAGACAACCAAAACAACTGCATTGTGTACAGCAAAGGTAAATGCGGGATCATTTCCCACTCTCTTGGCAAGTTGTGGAACCCGAGCAAGGCAGGACCCCACCAAGTGAGCTGTAATGGGAACGCAAAGGGAAATGCGATCCTCTCTCTTCCTTTTTCTCTCAAGAATCTCTCTAACCTGTGTTTCCAGCAAAGCGTCCTGGGCTTTTCCTGTCAATATAAGACAGAAAGTGTTATACCATTAATGTCTTAGCACTGCGCACACTTCCCGAACCCTGTATTTGAGTGGTGTGACTGGGACCTTCCTTGCTGTTGGCTTTATTGATAGCCAGTTTGATGAAATCCCAGGTTCCTCCCTCTTAGACATTACAGAAAGTAAATTCCTTTTGCAGTTTAGCAATTCGTGTCCAGGTACATGCTCCAGGCGGCGCTGCATTCCAGCCCCTTTCTTGAAATCACTCATGATGAGAATAGCTGAAAGTGAAACCATTGCAAAGACAGAATTCTTCCCCATGATGATTTCTGAAGGGCAGGAGGCAAACGGGGAAAGAGGAAGCCGATGGCTTGCAGAGCTTTGCCTTTGATTTGCTCAGTGTGACATCAGCCTAGACCCCATCTAGCTACACACCCTGGCTACAAAAGAGCCGAAGGTCCGTGATGGCACTCCCAGACACAGGCCCCTCTTCATGTGTGGTGTGGTTTGGGGCACTTTTCTCCATATTCAAGTTATGGGGCCCAGCTCTGTACTCTTACGGTGAAATCCCTAATCGTGCCTCTTCGTAAATATTGCAAAACCTTGGGCTTCTCATGTTTAATTTCTTTTAGCTTTCTTTTTTAACCAAACAGACCTACTGAGATCAAAGATTTATTTGCACATTGAACCTAGAAACCATAAAAGCATACAAGGGAACAAGCAAATAAGCACCCCTATCAATATATTAACATATAAAACACTAATCATAACATCAAAGACTCTTAAAAACTTGCTAGAAACAATTACAACTTGTTCCTATAATCATTACAATTTGTACACTTATAAGAGGATTGCCTTTAAACTACCATAAGCCTTTGAAAGTTGAAACACCGGAAAGAGGGAATTTGCAAGCTAAAAAAACAATCTGCACACCAGGATCTGATTATATTCTTTTTCCTTCTATAATTGCTGGTCCCAAACCCACTCATTTTTCTAACCTGAAATACCTGTGGCAAGCTGGTGGGAGCTTTTAGATAGAAGGGCAGTGTGACTTTCCCAGGATGTGTCAATATGATATATCAAAGTGGAAGGAAATGGTATAGTGAACCAGTTTACCAATGCCCACATTCAGAATGCAGAAATACAAAAGAGGCCTTGGAATGTAGGATTAATTACGAGGAATAAATTTTTGTTGTACAATGTCTTATCTCCGTGATGGCCATATAATATGGAGGAACCAAGAGAATAGCTGTTCTCTTGCCATAATCCAAATCCATTGCATTTTTAAATCAGCCATTCTTTTGGGAGCCATGATTGTTATATTGTTATATATAAGGAAAGAAATATGGCAAAACTGCAATTCCACGTTCAGTGGAGTACTTTAACTTGAACATGTTTATGTGTTTGGATTATGGTTGGCTATATGTTAGGTCTTTTGGCAATAAACAATTTAGAGTAATTTATGGAAGGTTACTAATTAATTAACTCATAAAGCATGCATTGAGCCCAACTACGTGCTAGCCTTGTACATGGATACTAATAGCCGCCATTACTAAGAACCGCTGAATCCTCTCCATGGTACTTCTGTACCAGATTGTATGCGTTTCTCTCATTGTTCTTCATCACCTTGTTTTATGATCATTATTATATGGGTTCAAGAAAAGAGTAAAAAAGCTAGAAGTTAGAAAAAAAGAAAAAAGGTTAAAATGTTAGCTATTAACTTTCAGCAAAAGAAAAAATAACAAGTTAGCTATCATTGCCTGCCTTTCTGATCTGGTCTGTAGTTACCAAGGGCAAGAACTAGGTCTCAGTCACCTTCCTATCCTTGGTCTGGTATATTGCCTGTATGAAAAAAAAAGCACTAAATAAATATTGATTGGCTGACCAGATAAACAAAGGAGTGGTTGCCAGAAACTGGAATAGGCATTTCACATACTCGAATGATGAACCATATGCATGATGGCTATTAATGGTTCTTAACCTACAAAAGGTAATTTGATATTGTGCGACTTAAGAACTATTGGTATTGCGGTTCAAACAGCAGGGACTGCAATAACTAGTGTATAGGTATTATTTCATTTTATCTTCATTGAATACCTCCTATGAGGTAATTAATATCTACTCCATTTTACAAAAGGTGAAATTGGAATTAGGTGGGTCAAGTAATTGGCCAGGGTCACATAGCTAGTAAGCGGTGGGAGTTGGGTTCAAACGTGCATTTGTCTAACTTAGGGTCTGAGTTATACATATTAGAATAATTTCTCCCCACATCAGGCTTTCAAACAGCTCAATGGCATAGGTAGTGTGCTTTTTATTTTACAAAGTTTGCCATTATGACTTAGAAAGGTAGTATGGCTGTTCTTGGTCATGGAGAGCTAATAATGGAGCCAAATTTGAATCCAGGTCATTCCAAACCCTATATCCTTGTGCTGTGGGACTCTGATTTCCCCCTGCCATTATTATATGATTAGTAAATTCTTCCAAATCACTCGGGTATTTATGCCTGGAAATCACAAAGAGTATATATTATGGTATGGCACTCCCCAAATGCATTATACAGAATCCAAGTTCATTAAAAAAAGAGCCCTGTGACCTAATAGAGCCTATCATGGCCCCTCTTGAAAGCTCACAATGCCTGCTGGCATTAATACTCTGAGCAGTTCTATAGTAAAACACCTGTTTGCCCATATGTTATATATATTTTTTTCTTCTTTCAAATGGAACCCATTGGAATTAGTGTTCTGGGTAACACACTTAGAAAAACTCTCCTGTAAATTTTATTCTGATCTCCTAGATGGGCTTCAGAAGCCTGATACTAATTCCTACTAATCAGATTGCCTTTGGAGGGACGGGATAGCTCACCAAGACTATGTCTCAAAGTTCTGTGAATACCTTAATATGCTATGATTGTACTAGGAATCGTTTGAGTCATGGAAAATATGACCCAAGGAAGCACTCCTATCAGGACCCCATGGATTCTGAGTTTGCGGTCTTCATAGGCTTACAGGTATGATAAGGCTCCTTAAAGCAAGAGTTGTGTAGTTGGAAGGTTTTGGTGGTTTGGATTTAATAAGTATTGACTTGGACATCCATAATGCATTTTCATAATACGTATGTTATTTATTATTTGGGACTGTTTTCGAGTGATAGAAATCCAAAGGAAATTGGCTTATCCAAAAAAAAAAAGAGAGAGAGAGAGAGAGAGTGTGTGTGTGTGTGTGTGTGTGTGTGTGTGTGTGTGTGTGTGTGTGTGTGTGTGTTGGGGGTAGGGGTGTCATAAGACTGAAAGTCCAAGGATATTCTGGATTTCAGGAACAGCTTAATCCAGTTGCTCAAACTTTGTCCCCAGACTGTCTCTGTTTTCTGCCCCTTCTTCCTTTTGTGGGTTTCATTTTCAGAAACATTCTCCTCAGGGAATGGGAAGCTCCAGTCTTATTCCACCAACACAGACATTCCAATGAAAACAGCTTTTCTGGGTTTTGATTAGGGCACATTACATACCAGTCTTTGATCCAGTTAATCACAGTGACTCTCCCTGGCAGACTACAATCATCCTTAGAGTAGAATCAACCCCACATGAGCCACTAAGAGAAGAAATCGTTCCCCAAATGAAAACAAAGTGCTGCTGACAGATACAAAGGGATAGTTGCTTGATGGGCTAACTTCATGCACTCAGAAGCAACACATAATTCCTAATGTCTAAGAAACACTCGCCGAAAATGACAAATAAATTCCTGATGCCAAAATTGCATTTCCTTTTTTATTTTCTAGCTAAGAACCTAAATTACTTATGAATTCTATGCCAGAATCATTATTATAGGACCTGGCTATCTGAGAACATATCTGTACCTATTTACAAATAAAATGTAAAATGCTTATGTGTAGCATTTTTTCAATGCCCTGTGAAATTTTTGGTATCATTTTCTTATGGTGTGTACACATTAAGGCCACTTAATGTGTAACTATTCCCGTTTAAGAGGCATACTTACTTCTTAAAGTATTATTAAATGTGAGCTAATAGCAAAATTAAATATAACTATAGTTTTCATTACCAGGGTGTCCATCAAATAATTATTATAAAATTATATTATATCAGTGCTATGTGACAGGCTGCCATCATCTTGTTTTATCAAAGTAAAAAAGTATAGTATTTGGCATTAATATTGTAATCTGATGTACTTTTTCCCTGCCTCAACTACCCCCTGTCATTCCAGAAAGTAATTAGCTCATCCAGACATTGATGGACCAGACTTGTTGGGTCATCTGTTTTTTGCCATTATTCTCAACAGACTCCAGATAATTCTAATTTACTTATCTCCAATGGAAAAAGACTGGAAAGCCCCGTGCTGAAGTTCAAGGGAGGATGCTGGGGGCTAGGATTAGCAAGGCCTGCCCACTAACTCCTAAAATCTGCTAATGCCTGTTGAGCATCAGGGATCGACTTTTCTTCTCTATATACCACAGGGTTCTTTACCTTACAGTGTTTGCACAGTACAGTGGACTTTCTCACATATTAAAAGTAAATAGGTTACTTCAGGTTGTTTTTGTTTTTGTTTCTGAGTACTCAGAATTAAGCCTTGAGCTCGTGGGTTTGTTCATTCAGTTCATTTCAAATAAGGAATAATTGAGGTTTTCGTGGAGTTGTCATTTCAGAGTAGACACGTTCTGTAGGTATCAAGACTAAGAGAATAAACATTGTCAATCAAAAGAATGAAAAAGGATCAGTTAACCCTCACTCCCACCTTAACCACAGGTTTGTTTGTATATGAAAACACAGTATCATTGTAAAAAAAACTGTTGTAGTATGTGACTTTGGGCAAATCACGTATCCTATAAATCTTGATTTCCTCAGCTGTGAAAATGGAATAGCCATGGCTATGTTGCAGAATTTTTGAGACGAAGAACCCCATGAACTTAACTGTGTATATTATTGTATTATATTGCTAATTATCTTACACTCAATCCAATTTGCCCTTGTGGACATGTCAGTACAAACTTAGAGGAAATGAAAGCAGACTTTTATGTTGGTATCAAGCAAATGTGCAAGAAAACCTGTCATCTGATACCAGATTGATAGCTGGGGATTCCAAAACTCTCATTCAGTTACTGTTGAACCTACACCACAGTCTCTGCTGAGAACTGTCTTATAGAATCAAGGGCCTGAAGGCTTTGCCTGAAGATGTTACTTTTTTTCCCTTGAATACGTGGTATTTTTATTTTTAGTGGAAGTCTTATGTAAAATGTCTAGTATCAAGATGATAATGATAATACTATTAATACTAATATAGCAGTCACCATTTATTAAACACTTATTCTATGCAGGCATTGTTTTAAATACTGTACCTACATTTTCTTATTTACCATTACAACAGGCTCATGATGTAAGCAGCATTATCCCAACTTTACAGATGAGTAGACTGAGGGTTTAGATAAGTAAATAATTCAAGGATCTTTGGCTCATACATGGTGAAACTGGGATTCAGTCTTGAGCATGTTGACTTTCAGTTCCCAATTATACAATTAACAGAGTTATGATGGTGCCCTTCACTGTGCCAAGATTGCAGGTTATTGCTCTTCTTCACAAATTTGCATCTATGTTTATCAGCAGCTCTGTGTTCTTGTTCTCTCATTCTGTGGTGAGCTAAAATAGCAGTGACAGCAGGACTTTGTGCTAATATCTCTGCTTTTAAGACCATAGCAATTTAAAGTCACGTAGTAGACCAATCTCAAAATCATTCTGTGACCATCCTCGGATTTCTGATTTTGCTTGTTTGCACAAATGTAACCATGCAATGAGTTCATTTAGGCTTTTATTGATTGTCTACTATGTTCAAGATCCTATACTAGACACTGTTGAAATAATGACAGAAATTCTAATAGGACCTAACTTGGATGAGCAACGTTGTGCACACTGACTAAATTGATCAACTTTTCAAAACAAAGATTCTTTAGATGAGGACTCTTGCAAAGTCTGGATGATTTTCCACCTTAAAATAGTCTGTTGCATGTTGCTAGAATTTTGACACAACAGACTCGTCTAACACAGCAGCCAATTTTCAGAGTAGCCCACAAGTTCCTGTTTAACTTCACCTAAAGAGCCTAATATAATATAAATAAGAAGCTATTTTAAAAAGAAAAAAAATTGTGGGGCGCCTGGGTGGCTCAGTCGTTACACATCTGCCTTCAGCTCGGGTCATGATTCCAGGGTCCTGGGATCGAGCCCCGCATCAGGCTCCCTGCTCAGGGGGAAGCCTGCTTCTCCCTCTCCCACTCCCCCTGCTTGTGTTCTCTCTCTCGCTGTCTTTCTCTCTCTCTGTCAAATAAATAAATAAAAATTTTAAAAAAATCTAAAAAAAAAGAAAAAGAATTGTGCTCATATTTTAAGTGTTTATCTAACCATTCTGTAATTCATAGAAAATGTATAACTGTTGTCTAGTTTTATGGTATTCTTAAAAGAGGGTGGGTGCCTGCACCAAATATTTAGCAGCGGGAATTATAAAATCATAAGGCGATTAAGTTAGCTAGTAGCGGAATTCCAATATTGCTTTTTAAATGACTTCAGGATATAGGAGGTACTAAGGTTATTATCTGTTATCAGGAATACAGTGGAATTGTACAACTGGATAATAACCAAACAAACTGACACAATGTAAAATTACATTATCAGTGTGTTAAAACAAAATTGCGCCCTAAAGGAGTCCACATGCCAGCTCAGAGCTGCAGTGTAATTATGCTTAACTCTGATAATTAAAATACAACGGAGATCAACAGAATCATTTTCATTAAGAAAATTATTAATGATGGTGGTATAACAGTAATTGATTGCAGAGCACCACAGGATAACGTGATGCCGAAAACCCAACATGTTTCATGAACATCTGAGGCTCTTTCTGGTTATGTTCTATGCGAATGAGAGATGTTTTGAGGAGAGAGTAATTTATTGTGCCTGTTCTAGGAATCAGTGATTGTAAAAATGGCTGCTTTAGAAAACCACCATTTGGATTCAAATTGTCATTTCTGAGGGGTTCTTAAGGTCAAGACAAGTGACCCCGCTAGTGACTATGTTAATTTACAGTAGAGCTGTCTGTTGCAAATTGCAGAACGACAGCAACTTCAGCAAATATCAGGCATTCTGTCATTTCCTTTTCTTCCTACATATCTACAGTTTTTAAATGATGTTAGTGATTTACCTGGGTTATTTCAGGCTGGGTCTGATCGTATATATTGGCTAGTGTATGTCCTTAGTTATTACTAATGTTTGCTATGTGATGTGAGAAAATACATTTGTTTTCATATCAACATCACTATGAATTTCCTTAATGAAATGTTGGTAAATAATCCTGCATGATAATACCATTAATTATGCCAGTGGATTAGATGTGCTATCATATACTGGAGAAAAAATATCCTAAACCACCCTGGACCCATATATGAATGAAACATCTTGTCTCTTAGGGGTAAAAACCGAGTCAGGATGTTGGCAAATGATAAGAACTAAGGATATATCAGTTTTATAAGAATAAAAATGAGAAATGAAGAGTGGGGTCTTTTGAGAGGTGACTCATTATCATACAGGGATGTTAGCTTGTCATTCAAAGAGATGCTAATCTTGAAAGCTACCCCCAAAAGTATCTTTGACAGCTAAAATGAAGGACTCTTTAGGGTAGATTTTTTTCAGAGTGAGATACTGTGACTCCTTTTTGAAAACTGTATTATGTAGAAGAAATTATTATATTATAATGCCAAATGAAAAAGTACAATATAAAGTTTGTTCCTAGTATGATTATGGTTATGATTATTTTTAAAAAGTGTATGTGCAGGGAAACATACTTGAAAGAAATACCCTGAAATTGTAAGAGTATTTCTGTAGAGGTGGTCAGATTTGGGGAGGGTTTTTTTATATCCCTCTTCTATAATTTTCTTCACATAGATTATTTTCCTCATATAACTTAGGAAAAATATTTGCAAATGAAAATCATTCTTTGTCTTAAGTACATTCTCGCTCTCCTTTTTATACAACCCAAACGAAAAGAACAAAGAAATCTTTGCCTTGCCCACAAAATGTCTCTCATCCATAGAATTTAAATTATTCCTTAGTGAGATAATTGTCTTTCTTTAGTATCTCTATGAATATCCTGACACTTTGTGTTTCACAAGATAATTTTCTAAATAAAATAGAAGTAATTGAGCTAATGCTTTGTGCATGATACGGTACAGGTATCATGAGTGATACAAAAGACTATGATAAATACCCCCACCCCGGCTTAAGGAACTTACTGGAAGACCTTAATTGATGAAGGTTGCATAATACTGAGTTCAGTCTTACATGGTCAAAGAAAGTTGACAGATTGTGGAGTTTTGGTTGGATATTGAAAGTTGAATATAAGTTTGAGAAATGGGGAAAGGCATTTGAGGAGCTTGGAATTGTGTGTGTAAAGGTTGCAGACTACAGTCTGTATACAGGGTTTTCATGAGAGTATTGGCACACACTTTAGTTAGAGAATTTACAAATAAAACCAGTGAGGAAACCTCCAAAAGTTTCTGAAGGCCATGTTGTGTGTTCCATTAAATGTTCAGTCTGAAGACCTTGCAGTGGAGGCATTGGGGAGTTACCGGAAGTTTTGAGGCACACACAGGCACACTGGGATTTTAGTAAGATTTGAGTGTCCAAGGTTCATCTCAGGCCCATCCCTTAATAAAACTAAGACTTTATCTGTCAAGGAAATAGTATCATAGCTACACCCCTCTAGAAGACAGTAGTCAGTCATCCATCTTGATCTACTTGTTACCTGACTCCTATAATTTTTCAACTCCAAACAAACCTCTGTCCCTTCCCCCCACGACCATCAGTTTCCTGTCCACCAGCCCCACCCCCACCCCCGTCCTTAATTCCGGATTACCTGGCTTGAATTCTATGGTCTCATGATTCCGGTCACTCTCTCGGACCTCCTCACCCTTCTCTCTCTCTCTCTCTGACCTTTACTGTACTGGCCTGACAATACCCCCTTTCTGGTCAGTCCAACTCTCCACTTTTCCCTGGCTATGTCCAAGCACCAGAAGTTAGGTAAATTACTCTCTGTGAAGTGCTTAGAATAGTGCCTGATCCACAGTGAGTGCCATACAAATGTGGTCAAAATCAAACAAACCAACCACCACCACTGATGACAACAACAAAATAACAGCAACAAAACCCACTGCTGACCAGTTGGTATTACATTTGACCACAAGGTGAATGTGAACCCTTGGTGTATGTAACCTAGCAATACAGACTTATTTTCCTAATCAGTGTTCAAGATGACTATTTCAGACTCCTGTTTCCCCAAATATATAGCATCTCTTATTAGATGATGACCTTGCTTCTTGTTTCACAGATAAAGTGGAAAAGTGGAAGTGAATACAACCCTCCAGAGTCTTCCCATCACAATCACACTGATATCATGCAAGGATTGATATGACCCTGCTACCAAATCGGGCCCACTGCCTATTTTTGTAAATAAAGCTGAATTGAAACACAGCTAAACCTATTTGTTTATATTTGTCTGTGGCTATAAGAACAGAGTTGAGCAGTGGCAGAGACCCTCTAGCCTGCAAACTTAAAAATATTTACGATTTGGCTTTTTATAAAAAAGCTTGCCAATCCCTGAACTAAACCTACAAAGTCATTACTTTGGCTTGACAGCCTTCATGATCTGCCCCTAGGGACCTCTGTGCTTACATTTACTACAACTCCCCAACTACTCTGCTCCAGTGGCACAGGCCCCCTTGCTTTTGCTTGCTAGTACAAAGAATGCCTCTGCCTCAGGGCCTTTGTACTGTACTTTGGCCCCTCATTGCTCCCTCTCTTACTTCATTCACAACACTCGCTAAATGTTGCCTTCACGGAGGGTCTGCCTAACTACTACTCTTTCCCTCGCTCCTTCTTTCCTTTTTCTTCTCTGTATAAGTCGGCTTTGGCTATTGGAGCAAAACAGCATAGACTGGCTGACAAATAATAGACATCTGTGGCTCACCATTATGGAGGGTGGGAAGTCCCAAGATCAAGGTGCAGGCAGATTTGAAGACCGATAAGAGGCCTCTTCCTGGTTTGCAGATGGCCACCCTCTTGCTGAATCTTCATGTAGTGGAGGGAGAGAGAGAGAAGGAGCTCCCCTGTGTCTCTCTTTATAAGGGCACTGATCCCATCATGACCTAAATTCTCTCCCAAGGGGTTAGGGCTTCGACATAAAAATTGAGGGAACCTATTCAGTTTATAACATCCTCTCTTCTTTATCTTCATATTTGTCATTTTAGCATTTATTTATAATTTTAATGTCATTATCTCACCCATAAAATGAGCATTCTTCAAAGATAGGGATTCTGTCTGTTTTTTAAGCAGTGCATGGCACCTAGCAGGTGCTCATTAAATATTTGTGAATGAGTGAATGGATAAACAAAGGAGTGGCAGCTCATACGTTAACATGGAAAGCAATACAATATACAGCGAATAAAATTTCCACAACCCTCTCCTTGACTTTGTTCAACTTTCCGAGATGTCCTCAAATTTTATTCTTGAACTTCACTATTGAATTTTAATGATTATATTCCTAATTTACAGGAGGTCTTTCTTATTCTCTGACAGTTTATTTTTTTCAACACCTTGCTCTTGGTGTATGGATATTCGTTCCTGTATCTCTGAAGATAGAAATTGAAGGATGTTTATGAAGTTGTGTGTCCTGTGCATTGTTTCATACATTTTTCTTTCCTGTTTTGGTTCCTGTATTTGGTACTGAAGCTTTCCTTAAATGGCTAGAGATCCATGAGTGTCTGCTTTTCCTTTGAAGAGTGGGACACTAAAGGCTTAATATAAGAACAGCATGAGTTGGTAAGTGGTAGGTTTTGCATAGAGTCATAGAATGTCAACTGACAGGTTTTGCACAGGGTCATGGGATGTCATCTGGTGAGTTTTACATGGAGTCAGAGGATGGCAACCCAGCCATGATAATGAGGTCCCTGAATAGCAGTATATGGAATTTTTTGTCTGAGCATGCTCAGCTCCTCCAGAAAATGCTGGTCTCATGTCTAAGATTTATGAACCTTGCAGCCAGCAATCTGAGGATGTAGTGGGTGAAAGGGACCAGGTGGTGTGTTGGAAAGGCTCTATCTCTTGTTAAGAATATAGATTTGTCCTTAAATCTTCTAATTCAGGTGACACTTTAGCATCACCCTTTGCTGAGACTCTCTCTGGATCTGAAGGCTCTGTCCCAGTTCTCCAAAGATTCAGCCTCCCCCTCCTGACAGAGTGCCAAGGGACTGTCCCTCACCTCTGAGCACGTGAAGCTAACAGCTGCTTACTCAGAATGTCAGTCTTACAAAGTTTAGGTCCACGGCTCACCCTACTTTTCAAGGCACCAGATGCCTTCAATTCCTGGTTTTTCCCAGGATTCTGTGGGATAAGTCTGCTTGCTGCTTTTTGGCCAGCTGCTCTTCAGATCCTTGGATTTCAGCTTGCTGTGCTCTGCTTTGTCATCTATCACTCCATCAGTTTTTCTAGCTTCCAAGATTTTCTGATCTCCTGTTGCCTATTCTGCACTCTGTGCCCTATCACCTTTTGTTTCCCTCTTTACTGTCACATTTGCGAAAGGGGATAGAAATAAATGCAGGCAATCAATTCATCAGACTTATCAGAAAGCCCTCTCTGCTTCCTTTCTTAGGCAGCTTCTGTAAAGTGTTCTGCATTCACTTCTTTGACTTCCTAAATTCCAACATCTTCTCTTCATTTCAGGGTCTGCCTCCGCGATTCTATTGAAGTGACTCTGTCACTCTCCTGTGGTTTCTTGTTGCCGATTTTTTATTCTACTGCGCTTGATCAGATTATCCCTTTCTACATCCAGTGGCAGGTGTCCCCATCACTGGCCATCCACTAAATGTTGTCATTCTCTGGTCTGCTCTCTCCTCATTGATGCTTCCCATAAATTATCGCATCTATATTTTTTAGCTACCCTATTCCTTATAGCTTCATTTCTCACTCATCCTCCACAGATACCCTTTTACTTCGGCTATGCTCATTTATTTGAAATTCCTCAAATATCCTTTGCTTGTTCATATCTGTCTTTGGACATCATGTTCCCTTTGCCTGATAACTTTCTAGTTATCTTTATCATTGCTAACAGGTACCATTCAAGACAGCATATATCAGTGCCTCTGAACAGCCTTCCTTGCCCTATCCCCTTACAGGGAGAGTGCCACTGCAGCCTGTCATTGTCGCAAGTTGGAGGTGAACACCTCAAATCCTGTGACTCCATTTCTCACCTCTGTAACTCCACAGACAGTGCGTAGTATACACTCACTGAATTTTGAATTATTATTTAATGGCTTTTATGATGCATTATTCAACAGAGTAAAAACTCTAGTGTGACTTGATTTAGTTTCAGAAATTACTTGTATGGGAATTATTTGAAAATCCAGTACCTAAAATGCTTATTCTCATATTTAGAAAAGCATCCCATGCCTTAGCAAGCTTTTTAAAATGCTAGGGAATCTGGTACAAGAGGATTTCTTTGGAATGTCCCATATATACATAGCAGACATGGTGCTCCATCAGTTAGCATGAAGATGTATACAAGAATTAGAAAAACTAAAATCTATATGCATGCAAAAGATGCCATCAAACCATAGGGTTTTATTTGACATCTTTGTGTACCAGTCATGCCAAGATGTTGGCTCACTGTTACGAGGCAGTTCTTTCTGGATCCACTTGACTTTCTCCTGTCAGACAGAAACTGTGTCGTTGTCGTTCTCAGCTCTTCACTGGGGAAAGTCAGCCAGACCTCAAGTCTTTACTCTGAGACCTGAAATTGGAAGCTTTTCATTTTACTCTTGGTATATAAGTCAACCCCATTTTTGAAGGCTATTTTTAAACTTAAAAGGTCACCTTCTATGCCATGACATACAATAGTACTTCAGAGAAGATATATTCTCATTAGTCTGTCTGAGGTCTGTGAAGACTGTCAGACAACAGTGGGGTCAACCAAGATAGTATATCGTGGTGTTGCAAGGAAGAATATCCCAACCAAGGGGATGGATCTGAAATACATACATTTAAGTATAAACAGATAAGATCTTTCTATCTATCTATTTATGTAGTCCTATCTACTGCCCATTGAAATTCAATGAGAATAAATTACTTGAAGCCAGTTTTTCCTTCAGAAATCTAGTTTTTATCATCACTGTCTGGTCTCCGTTGTCAGTAAAGATTTTCAAGAATGACTGCTTTCCAGTTCAGCACCCTTTACTTTGTGCACACTTTCAAGAAATAGAAGCCTCAGAGGTTCTTATGACAACATTTTCAGAATATTCGCCAAATATCCCTAATGAGGAAATTAAGGTTTCATAATGAATTTGACCTAATGAGTGGTGTGTGATATTTCTACTCCCCTCCCCCACGAAAAAGATATAAAACTTATCAATAAACTAGTAAGTAATCATTTGAAGTCTGTTAATGCCCAAACTAGGTTTGCAATGCAAATTAAATCTTACCTCTCTTAAATATAATTTCTGCTATCCTGGTGTGTTTTGAGTGCAGGTTTCTAGTTTATATTGTGTGTTTGGCCGTGAAATATTCTCACCTGTTAAGTCCAGAATGGTCTGATCTTAAGTCTAGGGAAGCAAAATAAATGGCCTATGAAGGACATTTAGGCCAAACGATAGTTTAGTTGAGAAATCTTCTTTCATAGTTTTGCATTTTGAGTAGAGATACAGGTAAGAAAAATAGCTCTCTATCAGTAAGGTGAAGTAAGGAGAAAATGTGTATAGGAAAATAGACAAATTAATTTTTATCTTATCGTTGGCTTTAAATACACCATTTTAGTTAACTACCTCAAAGGAAATTAAGATCATCATCTTTACACATGTAATGAAGGGAGATTATAAAAAGGAGGCCATTACATGAAATTTGGGAGTTGTGTGTTTTTTCTCTTCACTGAAGTATTAGTTGGGTACCCACTATATGGCAGGTAGGGAATCTGTGAACTTTTGGTGATATGTTCAAGTTACATTTCACCTTGGTATGATACTAGGGTATAATTTGTTTATATCTAAATTATCCTTTTTTAAAAAATTCAGCTAATGTCTTGCACCTAATATGTGATCTGCCAACCAGCAATATGGCGTCAGCTTATTAGAAACACCAAAAGCTCAGTCCCCATTCAGGCCTACTGAATCCAAATCTGCATTGTAAACAAGATCCTAGGTGATCTGCGTGCACATATAAGTTTAGGGAGCCAAGGTCTCATGATTATTGAAGTGCCTTTAACAGAAGGATGCCCTGAAGGATGGCAATAGTTAACCTTGCAATATACCACTGTAATAACTCACCGAGACTTGTGAATTTATTTGCAGATAACACGCACAACTGTAGAGCATGAGACTATCATAAAGGAAAAATAAGAATGTTGAAAAGTTCTTCCTGTTTTGTCTTTAAATATACAACAGCTTGAGTGCTATCTTTCTTGGCACACCCCTCATTCCCACAAATGGGATTATAGAAAAGAAAATGTTGCTGCACTCTCTTTAATGGGAACATTTATTGCTGTTTTTCCTCTTCTTTCCAACACCTCCTAATTTATATTAGGCATTAAATTGTAACGCTCTTTCTTTTCATAGTGAAAATGTCCCCAAGTGTAGGCCTTTAAATCAATCCATTGTTATTTTGCAAAACAAAATGCTAAATAAGTAGTTAGGGGAAACACAGGCCCCCTGAACCCTGGGACTCTCTGGAGGCTCATCTCTGTCATCCTTCCTGCACAGCAAAGGGGAAAAAAAGAGAAGGAAAAAAACAAATTTGCTGAGCCACACGTTTCAAGTTGTCGACAACCCCATCCACGAGAAAACAGAAGAAAATATATATGCTCTCTGTCCTGTCAAAAGGCTTTCACCTTATCTTGAGAGACTGTCAGGGCAGGAACATCAGTGAATGGACAGGAGTCTATTAAATTAATAAGCTGCTGGATGGTGTCTGGAGAGTTATGATGCTCCATAAATCCAGTTTGATCATGGTGGACAAGGTTTAAATCTGCAGACTTCTAATACACATCCAGTTCTTGGATTGGATTTGAAGTTTTGTGCCGGAGACACAGAGATAGTCCTGCAGCATGTGAATTAAGATTTATCTTTTTTTTCTCCTATCCTTTTTTTTTTTTTTTTACACTACTTACAAAAATGAAAGCACCTTAGGGATCCTAGCAAATGTTACTGCTGGAAATGAAAGAACTGTTGTCAAGGTGAAACCGTGACCTAGAAGCCTAAAATCAAACCTTGGTCATTCTATCCAAGCAGCCCCATCAGAACCCGGTGTGAAAGGTCTGTGTGGAAGGAAAGATGCCTGAACTTATCTATAACCTATTTTATAGTGATGCCTGTCAAATTCTACTCGTCTATATTTATGACAGAAAGAAAACTAATGGTGTCAGATCTGCCCTATAGTAATAAAAAAAAAAATCAGGAAATATTTTCTTCACCCCATTAAATAAAGTCTTCTGATATAGCCTTTACTGTGATATAGGTTTATTTGGGTTTTTGGCTTCCCACCATTTTAAGCCATGGAACTATATATTATTCAAATTCCCAAATAAACTGTTAACTTTAGGTTGAGAACAACTTATTTACGCTTTCCTGGTAAATAAAATCCCTAGAATAAAAATTGGAATTTGTTCAAAATCGTAAAAGTCTCACTGTCAGGTTGGTTTATTACACTGGTTATAATATTCAAACCACAAGGAAACTTAATTACATGTTTAATTCTTCAACTTATGATTATTTTTATAAAGTTGGACTTTCCTTTCTTACCTTGGAACATAATTACGTTAGAGAGCTCTAGAATGACAAACAATGCTCTCTTAGACTGAATGCTGCATGCCCACTTCAACATATTTAAAAGTCACCATAAGAATCATCCAATTAACACAAGTGTCTACTATAACAACATGTTAAATCATTACCGTCAGGAAGACTGTGTCCAGAAGGAGAAAGGAGTTCACCACACCCAGTGCTCAGTGTCTGCAGAGCCCTGTCCTGGACATGGAATTATTAAATGCTAACAAATATCCTATGAAAATATTGCAACTCTTGCCAGTGTGAGAATGGTGACAGTGAAGTTCCAGAGCTTAAATAACTCGCCAAGTCACAAAGCTAACAAATGACAGCTCCAGTTGAACCTATCTCTGCTTTTCATTCTTTCATTCATTGACAGCTTTTTATTGAGGGCCTACTATGTGCCTGGCAATTTTGTAGGCAGAAGTATAAATAGGCGTGGAAGACAATAATCCCTGTACTCACGACAAAATAATCAGGAAACTGATTCAAGGGTTCAAGTTGTTTTCTCTCTCTCTCTCTCTCTCTCTCTCTCTCTCTCTCTCACACACACACACACACACACACACACACACACACACACACACACACACACACACCCTGCCTCTTTTACAGAGAAACTAGTAAGAAGAGAAACAAATGAGTGCATGAAAGAACTCCGCTTAGTTCCTAAAAGTATTTGCTCTGGGATTTACTTATTGACCTCTGAAAATTAACTTTTTCAGTAAAAAAAAAAAAATGGTGGCATTTTCCCCCATAACTTACTAGTAAATTTCTGAGCCTTAAGGTCCTGGCCTGTAACACCAATATACTGCCCATTAGTAGTCGGAGATTAAATAGATACTTTGATAATTACCTCATCCAGTGCAGTTGTGAATAAATCTCCTCTGTGTCACTCTCTCCTCCCACCACTATAGTGGTACGTCCCTCGCCAGGAAATGCTTAAGAAAACAGATGAGTCCCACACTGTGCCCTGTGGGTCAGAAAATTCTGGCTTTGTGGGACAAAGAGGAGGGGTAAGTCTGCAAGGCCATGACTCTTAATGGGAACTCCCTGCTTCTGGTTTTTCAAGTTTAATTCTAGAGGCTGTGTCAATAGAAGAATCTCAGCTGCTCTCAAAAGCAGGAAGGAGACCATTATTATGTTTGCTCCTATTGAAACGCTAAAAGGACTTGAGAAAAGAATATTGAAAAGTTTTTGAAGATTTTTATCTAGCGAACATTCCATAAACAGTATCTCCCTGAAAGCATTCACTTGTATTCCGATTCCAGCTCTAAGTTCTAGGGACAGGGAGAGTTTGGGATCAATGCCTGACTAATAGGAAGCACTGGAGAAACATTTGTTGAAAGAATAAATGAATGTTTGGCTTCTCTCTTCTCCCTTCCCTTTTTGCCCTGGTTTCTTTAGTTTGAAGTGGAGAAAATAGATTGGGTCAGGAAGCAATAAAACAGATAACAATTTATATTTAAAGAGTGAGATGAGCTGATAGTTTTCTTGTTGTTAATGCTTTTCTATCCTATGAGATTTTGTATTATACAGTAGCAGCTTTGTTTTGCCTACCCAGGTGCTAGTCATGCCAAACACACAGAACTACATGGGAAATATATGTGGCTCCACATCTGGCTTTTCTCTACAGAGATAAAATATTTGAGGTTAAAAAAAAAAAAGGAACTAGATTTTGTTGATCACTTACTTTATAGCAAACCTCATCCGCTTCATGCAGCTACTCTGAAAAGCTTACTGTAATTATTGCAGGCAAAAAAAACCAGAGAATATGTTTGACCAAGGTTTTATAGCTAGTGAGGTATCAAGTCAGAATCTGGACCTACCTTTTTTCACAACACGACGTTGCCTACCAATTAAATGGTGTTTATTCCCACCCATGCATTTATCTTTTAATCATGTTAGAATTTGACATGCCTACCAAATTAATGAAACAATTTAGCCCACAACAAATTTAAATCTAATCAGAAAAAGAATTTATTTTGAAAAATACTGAAAGGTAGAAGATGAATTACCATATAAATAAAAATATAAATAAAGCATTTTTTAAAGAAAAATTCCAGTGCAACTAATTCTAGTTTCCCTAACCTGGGTTTTTAAGTTAATTTTGGCATAGAGCGAATCAACAAACAGTGAAACATACAAATCTGAGGCATACAATCAAGATCTAGAATACATCTATCTCCCCAGAAGATCACCCCTATTTCGAAAGACAGCTACATGTGATTTCTGTTGACATAGAGTAGTTTTTTTCTATTCTAAACTTCATATGAATGAAATCATGTGAGTCGGAATCATACACTTCATGACTTCTTTTGCTCAACACAGTGTTTTACAGACTCATCCATGTCGTTTTGTGTGTTGGCAGTCTTTCTGTGACTGCCTAGTATTCCATTGTGTGACTCTAGCGTCACTTGTTTATCCGTTCTCCTACTGGTGAATTTGCGGTGTTCTCTTCACATCTGCAGCAATGGATTTCTCCAAAGAGGGAAACAATTTTAGTTTTGAGGGGGTCTGGAAGCCTCTGGTAGCTATTGGCCTGAAATCAGGGGACATTTTGACCGACCGAAGGAGGTCTCTCAGAAGAACAACATGAGTCAAAATCCTTTGCCTTTGTATTTCATTGACCTTCAAATCTTATTGACCCCAATCAGTCTTTAGGAATCAAAGCAAACTGCATCACTAGATTTTCTTGTACTTCCAGTTTTATCAGTTATCTTTTAGACTGCCTAACCAAAGTGATTCGAAGATGAATGAAATTTAAAGATTTTCCAATGGTCTGAGTGTGTGAATATACATGGGCTCCTTCACTTTTCGGGTCTTTATTTCTCTTTGTCTTATTAATTGCCTTCCACAAAGCAACAGAGCTATCTTAAAAGCACTTTGAAATCCCTGGATGAAAACAGCCAAAGCCATGGAAAATATCAGCATTATTATATCAGTTAATAGGCAATTGAAGCTATGAAAGGAATAACCAGAAAGACAAATGAATGGCTGAGAGGTAAAACAATTATTTAAAGGAGAAATAATGGGTAATAGTAACCAGGGTTCTGCGAACAGGAATAAAACGTGTATCAGGAGGAGATGGATCTTAAAGGAAAGTGGTACACTTCGACTTAATTAGAGGGCTGTGAAAACGGACACTACGAGACAATATCAGAGAGCTCTGGTACTCTTTATATGAATTAGTTAAAGCATTAAGAACAATCATAGAATATGCCTTGATCTGCATTTTATTAAAGAATATGCACCATTGCTGGAGAAATACATTTTTGAGAAACAGAGAGAGAGGGAGAGAGAGCAAATAAAAAATACAAGCCTGAGGAACAAGAAATCATACAGTTAACAGCAATTGGCCGCCATGCCCTAACCTTCAACTCTGAAAGTATGATGAACTAATGTGGTTGATCTGTTAGTTGAAACAAATGTTCAAAAATGTTGGAACGGAAGCATGTGAGACATGAGGGAGTGAATTGGTTCTCTGGCCAGCCAAAAAGTCCACTGATATTAGAGGATGGGCAATTCATTTAAAAGTATAAGAATAAATAAATGATTTTACTATCAAAGTGAAAGGGGTGGCATAAAACAAACATAGTTACTACTGGCTATTTATAATAGACCCTTTTTTTTTTTTTGCTTAGAAAGAACTGTATGGATGTTTGTATGGAGTTAAATTACAAAATGTCTTTAAAACTCTAATTAAAGAATGGAATAACTCAGATACAAAATTCATATTCAGACCTTTGCAGAAATACGTTTGCATGGAATTATGTTTTTCGTTTGGATACATTATTTAAACATTTCGAGGATAAGGGTGATTATTTCTTCAATTGTTTACATGAGTTTCAAATTAAAATACAATATAGGAATTTACCAAACCACTCTGTTCTAAAAATAAAAAAATAAAAAAAAGATTAAGGATAGATAAAAGCTTTTTACACATCAAGATTTCTTTCTTAAAATTCTTCATGAGATAAGAGTTAAGTAACTGCTAGCATACATCAGGAAACATAACTGCCTTGGCGTGGAAAAAATGTCTTGTTTCATCTCAATACTAACAAAGAGTTTGGACAAGAAAGATAAACTCTTCCCAGAACTCTTTAAGTTGTTCTTCATGTTCACTTGTCTTATGAATAATCAGCTAATCTTTGAAAACGTTCTTGATAAAAACAACTGGAAGCTGTTAATCAAATATATTTGTTAATCAAACTTAGAGGTCATATTAGGAGTAGAGAATTGTGGTCCTACTATTTAGGATATGTTTTTTATTTGTTTCACATTTGTGCGATCCCTGGTAACATCTGGCTCTGCCTGTAGCATGGTTTCCATGGGGGAAAACCTTCTGGAACCCCAGGTGAAGTCCTCTTCAGCTGCATTTCCAATTTAAGTATCAGAGCTTCTGACCTTGCAATGAAAGTCCAGAACAGGCAACACTTTCTCTTTGTGTGCTAAAAAAGCTGTAGACAGTAGTAGATAATAGTGATGGAGAACAATGAACCCACACCCCTACCAATGAATTAAAGCAGGATACTAAGCAAAATTAACTCTTGTACATGTGTCGAAAAATTACTTTGACAGCAAAGAGAGTAGGTCTAAGCACACACCTACATCTCTGTACACATATACATATAAACATGCCTACATGAATATATGCATAGGGCAGACAAACATGCCCTTACTTAATAGCCTTAGCTCAAAGTGTTAATTGTGAAAATGAAACTTCTGGTATCACCATGCCCCCTAGCTCCACATTAAAGTATTGTTTTAGCTTTGACTAATCAGATGGTTATTGTATGTCTTCTTAAAGCATTAGGGCCTCTTAGTAAACTCTCCCTAATACTACCTAGCATTTGGATCAAATATAAGATCACAGAATGCATTGTACTGTAGACATAAAATAAATATTCAATAAAGAACATAAACCAGTGTCTTAAAATACCCTCTGGCGAGCTACCGCAGTCAGTCCATCTTCCTCATTTCAACACAGCAAGCAGGCCGCCTGGTACCAAACAAAAGATTGGGGGTGGGGGGAGGGGAGAGCAGTTACACCTTGAATTGCTAAAACTTAAAAGCAGGGAAATGCTTCATATATCAAAAACTGTGAAGTTGGTCATGTAGTAATATCTGTAATTCTGATGAGAAAAAGTTTTAGTCTCAATTTTGTAAACCTGTGTGAGTTGCTTAATAAACAGCCTTTGAAAACCCAATTACATGAATGAATTAAGAGGAAGATCACCTCTTGGCAAACCAGATTATAAATAAAACTTGAGGAAGAGGACAAGAAACAAAAATAGAAGGGCATCGTTTCTTGTTAATAAGAGTCTTGAAGTTTTGCATACATATGGGATCATTTTTTAGTTCAGTACGAGGAACAGACTAACATGTTCATTGGGCTTTTTACATTTCTCTGAATATATGTCTGCATAAATCTTTTGCCCTGAGGACTCATGTCTTTCTCACATGTATTCTGGGGAATATTAACATTCTTGGCAGAGGAGGAAATCTATAAAATTCACCTGCCCAAAATAAGGGAATTATATTTTCAATTGTTAGACCACAGACCTCTGGAATACCTTTCAGCTTTGAGTGGTCTGTGGGCAGTGTAATTTCAAGAGAGGCTCCGGGGCAGTGCCAAGACCAGCTTCACTTTTCCCCACTTTTCTCTTTGAATCCCTGTGGGGCTCTGTGATTTTTTTTTTTTTCATAGCTGGACTAAAGTTGTGTCAACGGGAGACCTGCACCATAAAGACTGAAATGTTAAAGAAAGCTACAAGGAACAGCTTTGAGGCAAGGTTTCAAGCTTTGTCATCACGCTTGAAGAATTTTCTGTTTAATGTACTGTAATGCAGTATTCAATGGGGACACGTTTAATTGAGTTTTACACAACCCAGTTGGGAGTAGAGCTGCAAGGTAGGTGATGTCTAGGTTTTTAATCTTCCACTCCGGAGAGGCTTGTTGACGGAGAGGTTCTTTCTCTTTGCGAGAAAAAAAAAGGAAGCATGAGAAATGATACATCCGTGGATAAAACCAATTGGCAACCCCCAAAGGAATGAGGGCGATAAGGCGAATCCAGCACTTGTACGAAATAAAAGAATCCAACTGTTCATTTAAATGAGAAACAACACCCGCGATGGAGGAGGCAGGGAGGCTGGGTGCAGGAATGGGGAGGAACCCAGGCTGACGAATAGAAGCAGTGATACAGGAGGAAGGAATTCTAGCAAACAATCAGTGGCTTGTTAGGGGGATTATCAAAGAGATAACTTGCTGATGTGTATTTTGAAGGAAAATAAGAGGGAGAAGGGGGCATGTTTACATTGAGGACAATGAATAACGGGCAGAAGTGAGTAGGGAGGGAGCTGCTATTACACACACAACATTTAAAATAAATCACCTTTTCTTCCTCAAGTTCTAACCTAACCCCTGCCTCAACCTGGGTAAAAATAGCACGGGACCCTGTCAGAAACACAAAATAATACCTTATATATCAGCTCCAAGGTATTAAACTTTCTTAGCCCAGGCAGGCCCTTTTCCTCCTTCTCTAGCAGCCTAAGCAGGCAAAAGCACGAGGGAGGAACAGCATCCAAAGATCGCATTTCTGTTTTGTCTCCATGACACTAGGCTTAATATGTGGTAACTTCATAGTTGGTCCAAGCAGAACCCTTTGGGGAAAAAAAAATTTAGTATCTATTATCAACTTTCTGATCCCCAGCAGAGGAGGATAACTAGATAAAGGATTACTCAGTAGACTGATATATTTCAAGCATCCACTTAAAAAGGAATACTAGTACTCTGATCACTTATTTTTCTGCTGGATCTTTTTGGACTGCCCCTTTGGATGCTGTCCCTAAATGGTGATGGCTGCTTTTTAATGTGCCTGTGAGCCTATCCCAGTAGAAAATAGTGTCCATGATAACACAGATTCCTTTGAATTCCTGCACTCCACCTGCACTGAGAGACAACACTCTAAGAATGTTCTGTTATCTCCCATCAGTGTTTGTGGCATGCAGATAACTAATGCATTGTTGCCTGTCAGGATTGTTGCTAATTTAGGACTGCTGACATGGTGCCTGGTAGTCCAGTCTTTGGTATAGTATTGCCATGAGAAGCACTGTATTTTCATCCTTTAAAATGAATGTGCTTTATTCAATAAATATCTCCAGTCCTAGGCACAAGGAATGAGTTGGGGAACCACTTTGATACTGTCCCTGTCCTCATGGAGTTTACAGTCTATTGGGGGATAATGTAATAATCATACTGACAGGTACATTTTAAAATGAAATACTGACTTGTAATTAGAATGTTGATAGTAAAAATATGAAAGTATTTTTGTTCCACTCTTAGAAACATAAGAAACCACCTGGGTCATCTTATATAGATAAATCACTTTGCTTGTTACACATATCCATTCAACAAATAGTTGTTATGCATCTACTATGCGTCAGACATTGTTCTAAGTGTATAGAAGAACAGTGACCAACATTGAAAATTTCTGCTGTCATCAGGCATACAGACTAGCATTTTCTCACTCAGTTTTTATTGCAACCTTATAAAATGGCCATTGGTATGATGATAGTACCTCACATTTATAAAGCATCTCGGACTTCTAAAGCACTTTTGCTTTCATTATCTAACCCAGTGTGTGCATCAATTGGGGAAGGTAGGTATTAGTTCATTTTATAAAAGGGAAAGCTGAGGCACACACAGATAAAGTAATTTTGCCAAATTTTCATAATAAGTCAAAACTATATGTATGGCTAGGGTGCCCGGGTGGCTTAGTCGTTAAGCATTTGCCTTCAGCTCAGGTCATGGTCCAGGGAGGTCCTGAGATCAGGCCCCGCATCAGGCTCCCTGCTCCGCGGGAAGCCTGCTTCTCCCTCTTCCACTCCCCTTGTTTGTGTTCCCTCTCTCGCTGTGTCTCTCTCTCTGTCAAATAAATAAATAAAATCTTTAAAAAAACAAAACAAAACTATATGTATGGCTATAAATATAAACTTCCTAATAATCCAGTAGAATTTTACTTTACTATGTTCTTTGTTCTTTGTTACTGTGATTTTTCAAAAGTCTAGAACTGCGTTTTGAGTTTTTGGAAAGTGAAGATAGTTATCAGAATTTGGAGGACAGTTTATCAACATATACTCAAAATTTCTGATACATTTATTACCTGCAAAATTCTGATAGTTGTTCAAGTCTCCCCCGCTTCCCCTTTCCCTATGCCCCCTACTCCCAAGCTCTTCGTAGATTGTGTATCCTAATGTAGCTAGCTGGCTCTATCTGTGGGTCATCAGATAGACTGGCAGCTCTGAAAGCATGGTCCACCAACAACTGGGGGTCCCAAAAGACTTTCCAGAATACCATGGAGTCATACTATTTTTATAATATTACTGAGATGTTCTTTGCCACGTCCACTGTGTTGGCATTTGCACTGATAGTACAAAAGCAAGGCAGGGCGGGGCGGGGTGAAACTGCTGGACTTTAGTGTGAGTCAAGGTAGTGGCACCAGACTACCAGAAGTCACTGTATTTTTTCCCCACCAGGCCCTCAAAGGTGCAAGAGGCAAACAAGAGGAGAGTGCTACCTAAGAATGTTCTTGATGAAGCAATAGAATTTAATTCTTTTATTAAATCTAAACACTTGAGTACATGTCTTTCTAGTATTCTGTTTGACAAAATGGGAAATACACAGCAAGCACTTTTGTTTCATACTGAAGTTCCGTGATTGTCTCCAGGAGAAACACTTGGATGATTGCTTGAATGAAAGGTAGAATTAGCCACTTTTTTCATAGATTACTAGTTTTGCTCAAAAGAATGTCTGACAAATATGTTATTTAAATTTGAGTATTTGGCAGATGTTTTCTCAGAAGTAAATATTGCCTCAAGGACAACAACTGGCAGTATTTATTGCCAATGATAAAGTAAAGCTTTAAAGCAAAAATTATAATTTTGGAAATTTATAGGAACTTGACAGCTTTCCAATAACTTAAAAATTTAACTGATGAGATTGGTGTTGATACTTACAAATGTGATTTTTTTGATGTTATATGATGAAATGTGCCAATATTTGGAAGATCTGCATAACTCAGTAGACCAATATTTCCAAAATCACCAATGCATACACTAATACATTATGCATTGGTAGAGGCTCCATTCAGCATCTATTTACAACATAGAAAAATGGATTTAAAGCAACAGATTGTGAAGTTAATCGATGTAGTATCAGATTCCACCCTGTAAGTCACTTTTAAGAATATAACACTTGCTGAATTTTGGTGTAGTATCAAAGAGGAATTCCCAAATTTTACCTGTAAAGACTACTAAAATACTCCTGTCTTTTTCAACTACATATCTCTGTAAGTTTCGATTTCCTTCATATATTTCAATCAAAACAGCATAGGCTAGCAGATTGTCTCCAGAGGTGGGTATGAGAATCCAGCTGTCTTCTGTTAAAGGCAGACCTGGAGGAGTCGCCAAAATGCAACATAGTACCACTTCTCACTAGTTCTTTGTTCTGTAGAATATAGTTATTTTTCATTAAAAACTTTCTTTTTTGTGTTAAAATGTCATTTATATTTTGTTATTTTTATTTTATTTTAAAGATTTATTTATTTACTTTGAGAGAGAGAGTGCGACACAGCGAGTGGCGGGGAGGGGCATAGGGAGAAAATCAAGCAGACTCCCCACTGAGCACCGAGCCTGACATGTGCGGGGCTGGATCCCACGACCCTGTGATCATGACCTGAGCCCAAACCAAGAGTCAATGCTTAAATGACTGAGCCACCCAGGTGCCCCTATTTGTTATTTTTCAATGAATATGTATTTTACAAATTTCTTCACTGTGATACTTATCAGCAGGTAAAACCCACATAAGCCAAAGCTTTTTGGGGTCCTCAGTTTTTAAGAGTGTAATGGGGCCCTGGGGCCAGAATGTTTGAGAACCTCTGTGACAGCTCACATGGGAGGAATCTGAGAAGGGTTAATTCACAGGCTGCTCAATTCAGGCTTCAAGGCCCAGGCAGACAGGCCATTGGCTTCCCTCAGAGATACACACTGTAGGCAGCAGTTTCCCAATTGGGAAAATGCTCATCTGGCCTTGTCCCCTCACTACCCCTTCTGATCTTTACAAGCCTTTTATAAGCTGTTCTCTAATTCATTCAAAATAAAAAGGATTTTTAAACACGCACTGGCCTAATTTTAGATGAAAGTGAAATGTCAATTAAGAAGTCTAATTTAGCTCTAGCCACTAAATTAGCTTTTTCTACCTTGCAAAGCAGCGGACTGTGGGGCAAGACATGGGAAAAGATGACTGAGCTGACATTTCAGTATGCCAGTTTTGCTGACCTGCATTTTCTTACGACAGGAAAAAGTACTTCAGGCAATAGAATTATTCTTTCCTTTAAAAAAAAAAAGTGGGGTACTCTCTTTGCTTTTTCGACTTTTCCTTCTTTACAAAATCAGAATTACAAAAACTGCTCATGATGGAAGCCATCGTTATCAAAGTAACTGGTTTGGACTTGACTAGGTTTTAAAAAGTACAGATGAAAGTCTTAAGGATATTTCATCAAACCTGTTAACTTTACTAAAGAATAAATTAGGGGCGCCTGGGTGGCTCAGTCGGTTAAGCATCTGCCTTCGGCTCAGGTCATGATCCCAGGGTCCTGGGATCGAGCCCCACCTCAGGCTCCCTGCTCAGCGGGAAGCCTGCTTCTCCCTCTCCCTCTGTTCCTCCCCCTGCTTGTGCTCTCTCTCTCTCCCTCTCTGTCAAATAAATAAATAAAATCTTTAAAAAAACTTAAAAAAAAAAAAGAATGAATCACAGCAAGTACTTATATACACTTAATCTTAGCCAGAATAGATTGTTTCTGATTCTCTTATCCTCAAATATTACATGACTGTGACATTAAGACTATAGCATTACTTGTGATATTGAAATGAGGTTACTTCAGTTTCTTTACTAAACTTGGTGCTAAAAGGGTAAGAATCACATTTTAACTTTTTGGGCGCATTCTAACATCTAGCAGACTTTAGAAGGTCAGTCACTATTTTGGCCTTTGAATGAACGAATAAATTGGTGCATTAGTCACTAGAAAATAATTTATTGTCATAAGCGATTGGTCATTGTGAAAGACCAAGTTATTTAAATATCACATTTTTTTAAAGATTTTTTTTTTATTTATTTGAGAGAGAGAGAGAGTACACAAGTGGGGGGGAGAGGCAGAAGGAGACGGTGAAGCAGGCTCCCCTCTGAGCTGAGCAGGGAGTCCAAGGAGGGGCCATCCCAGGACCCCAGGATCATGACCTGAGCCAAAGGCAGATACTTAACCGACTGAGCCACCTAGGTGCCCCTAAATATTGCATTTTTATATCCATTATTCTAACAACCTGAAGGCCATACTTGGGATGTTTGGGTATCATAGGATAGAGGAGACAGACAAATGAAATAGTTATGTAAATACTTACTTTATTTTTAAAATTACTCTACTGCAAGCCAGTATTATATTCAATTTCCAGGAAATCTTTAGGGAGATTTAGTAAAAATAGGGCCATGGAAATGATACTGGACTCCCTATGTGTATAGACAATCTGTGGTAAAAATATACATAATACATTGTAATTTATTCAAGTTCTGTTCCCTTTAAAATTCTCATTAATTTAATTTTCATGACTGAGTATTCCTGATATTTAGATTTTGCCTTATGTTCTGGGCTCACCTACTTTTGCACTTATTTTTAAAATAACCCATAGTTTAATGCATAGTTTGGGGCAAATACCTAAAAAAGTACATACAATGATATTGCTCATAAATTATAGGATGTCATTAAATATTATTTTCTTTTGTTTTATTTTGCCTATTATAAGGGAAGTGTGTGTGTGGGGGGTTATGTGGATGTGAATAAATCAGGATTACTGTGTAAAAATCTGGTTGAATCCATCATTGTATTCATATTTAGATCCATCACCTTAGGATCTAGTTGTTGATAAATATGATGGGGTCAGTAACCATAATCCTCTTATGCTCCTTCAGGCAATATTTACAAATATGATTCTCCTTTTTTGATGGCTATGGGACTACAGCTCTAGAAGCAAAGGTCTTACAAGCACACCCCAACCAAGGCTACGTCTTCTGTGATAACTTTATCAGAACTGTCTCCTTGCCACTCCCATGAAACTAGCAAGACTATTCTTAACTTACTGGGAAGGAATGGTGGGAAACATTTTGCATGAAATCACTTTCTAGGGCGCCTGCTTGGCTCCGTTGGTTAGGCGTCCGGTTTCTGCTCGGGTTGTGATCTCAGGGTCCTGGGTTCCAACCCTGGGACCAGCTCAATCTCAGTGCAGAGTCTGCTTGTCCCTCTCCCTCCCCATCTGTCTTTCCCCTCTGTTCGCTCACTGGCACTCTCCCTCTTTCACGCTCTCTCTCTAAAATACATACATACATACATAAAATCTTAAAAAAAAAAGAAAGAAAAGTAACAACTTTCCAATTGCCTGAGCTCTTTTTCACCAAGAATTTTGAGAATGCTCAAGCCTATTGGTAAATAGAGAAAGTGCACAGAAGTCAGGGGTGACATTAGCTAGGAATGACAGTATATTTCCAACAAAGGCAAGAGCCAAAATTGAGCTGAATTTTATTTTTTTTTGTATCCCAATAAGAGATACTACTTCTGTACCTTTTAAAAAATATAATTTTACATGTGATATAAGCATGAAAAAACACACAGTATATATGAATTACAAAGCAAAACAACAAAGATCCATGAATCTACCATCCAGATTAAGAACTAGAAGGGTAGAAGGACATTTCATTTATGTGTATGCTTATTCTTGTCACATTCTCCTCTCTGTAAACTTTCCTTCTAGCAAAGAACCTCCATCCTGACTTTTTTTTTACACATTATCTCTTTCCCTTGCCTTTAAAAATAGCTTTATCCCATGTGTATGTATTCCTAAAATATATATTGCTTGGTTTTGCTAGACGATGTATTTTTTACTTCTTGGGTAAATTCTGTATCTTACTATTAAAATTAAGAAAAAAATAGACCATGGAGGCTACTTTAAAAATCTCTCTACTATAGATTTTGAAAACGTACCAGCTTGAGATCACATTTATTATTTTAGTTGGTAAACTGAGTATTGGCATTGGTAATGGGTTGATAACAACTAGTTACTTTAGGGAAACTCATATTTTTGTTTTGTTGTTTGTCTTGAGAGAGAGCAAGCCCATGCTCAAGCAGGGAGGTGCAGGGGCAGAGGAGGAGAGAGAGAATCTTAAGCAGGCTCCATACTTGGCACAGAGCCCTTTGAGGGTCTCGATTTCACGACACTTGAGATCATGACCTAAGCCGAAACCAAGAGTCCTACACTTAACCTACTGAGCCACCCAGGCACCCTGAGAAACTCATTTCTAACATCTGATTACTATAGTGTCTCAAGAATGAGCATATTTAAAGATCTTGATACAAGTACTGTGATGTGCGATATTCTAAGACATCAGTATATCTTTCACTACCGTGACATTCTCTATCCCTTGGGAGTTTTAAGTGTTATGATTTTTTAAAAATCTTTGATATTTAAGTAAGTTAAAATAATGAGTTCTTCAGTTTTTTTCTATGAATTGAAAAAAATATTTTAAATTTAATTTTGTATTTGTTTTTTGATTATAATCTATTAGCTATGAATATGTTGAATGTCAGTTATTTTACAGTTTCTCATTTGTTATTTTAATTTTGTTTAAGTTTTTCAGTTTGCTTTTTTGAAAATTTTATTCTTTTTTTTAATCTTTTTCTTTGAAAATTTTAGTCTTGATTATTGAAGTTTTTCTTTTTGAGGCTTGTCAAATTTATAGATCATCCCACTTGCAATTTATTTGCCTCCTATAAATCTTGGAAAGACTTTTCACATTTAGAGATTAAATAAATAGTTTAACAGCTCTTTTTTACTTAAAAAAATCACTGTATCTCTTTAATCGGTAATGGTAGTACTAATTATCATAACATACTCACCAGTACTGTTAGGGTTCTTACTATGTGTCAGACAATTTTCTCAGCACTTTACATATTTACTTGTTTAATCCTTTCAATAACCCTATAGAAATGGGAACTGTTACTATCTTTACTTTATAGTTGGGAAAATTGAAGCCCAGAAAGAGATGAATTTGCACAGAGAAAAAATAGAAGTAGAAGCAAAGCAGTCATCATTTAATCTTTCTGCTCTAATGCCCTTCCAACTGATTTTGAGTTTTATTCCTTCTTACAGTTATGCCAGTAAATAGTTTAAAGTGGAGATCTAAATAATTATTATGTTTAGAAGAGTGAGACATTCCCCAAACTGATTTGTTTCATCAAATTCTTATACACTCTAGATTCTTTTTAGATTAGTTGATTCTATCTATGCTTTCTTCTTTCCTTATTTTTATATCATAGTGATTTGATTTTGTAACTTAGTAGTGTTTTAACATATTGCTTTATATTATTCTTCCTCAAAATTATTTTATTTTCATCTATTTATCCTACCAGATGAAAGAAATAATATTCTTTAGTTCTAAAAAAAAATGAGATTTTGGTTAACATTACACTGCATTTATAAATCAATTTGGAAGCAAATTGTCATTAAAATATTTTCTCCATTTTAACTCTATTTATACTGGTAAATTATGATTTCTATCAATACATTTCTTCATATGGGTCACATATATATACCGTGTTAAAATATTTCCAAGTATTAAAAAATTTTCCACATATTGAGCAGTTTTGTTATAATTATGAATAAAATTTTGTAGCACTTACATTTTTCTCTAGTAATGATACGTGAGTTCTGTTAATCTTTAAAATAATTTTAATCTTTAAAATAATAATTTTGATATTAATAATTAATTATTCATAATCTGTGCATTATGATTTTTTTGGTCACCTTTCATGGCTTTACAATTCTGATTTTTGTTTCCTGCCTTATTACATTGGCTACAACTCCTAGAGAATTTTAAATAATATTGTGGTAACAGATTTTTAAACATTTTAAAAAACTACTTTAAATGAAAATAAAAATTAAAGGCATGTACCATAGAATTGTATTTCACATATTTGTTCAACCTAAACCCTATATTTCAGGGCAATTAGTGCACAGTAAGCATGGACATTGGCTTTTCTATTACCATACTGGTTTGGCCAACCTACATTTTTCAGGAAAAATTACCATGGAATTTGTCTGCTTTATTGTAGCAAAGAGAGTTATTTTGAAACTTTGACTGCTGTCATCTAAATAATGGAAATAACACAAAGGGGAAAATTTTGAAACTCTTTATGTAGAATGAAACCCTGCTTGTCATTCTTAGATTTATCTCATTCTAGTTACTATTTCACTGTCAAGACAGTAATAGAGGGGCTGGAAAAAGGAAAATTTGTGCCAGGAATAAAATCAAGTACAATTTTCCATATTTCTACTGCTATTTTTTTCAAATAGCACATAATTCTCCCTCTCTCTCTCTCACGTTCTTTCTCTCTTTCTTTTTACCAGTAATGCTTAATTATATGTCTTGTCTAATATTCATTCATAGTCAAATCTCATATTTTTGGTTAAAAACACACATTTTATAACAGCTCCCAATGAAGATTAATTTCTTACTAAAAAATAAATTGAAAATGAAATCTACACAAAGGTATACTCTTCCAAGTCATAGTCAACAGCCCTCACTGTAATTCATTTTAGATCATTCATGTTGGCATGGCTAACACACAAAATTCTGAAATGTTCAAATAATCTAATATAAATGTCTATGAGGGCTCTGAGAGTGACTGTTTCTGTGGCAACACATTTAATGCCTCTGTTACTGCTTTCCTAGCCACAAAAAGAAAAGAAAATTACATTTTGAGTTGATTTCTTTGTTGAAATAACTGTAAGATGGTTTCTACAAGGTATATTATTGGAAAGCTGAAACACGAGGAAAATGAAACAATATATAGAGGACAAACTCTGATTTTATACACATCAGTGTTCAGAGCCTTGGTCCCACCACTGGCTAGCTATGTGACATTGGACAAATTATTTAATTTCTCCCTAAGTCTTGCTTCCTCCATGTGTCACATTATGAGATAATGTTTGTTATTTTCTGGGTCCATAAATGTCAGTTGCCAGAATGATGATGATGATGTTCCGTTAAAATATCTCTTAGATCTGACTCCTCTTAGAGAGTTTATACTTCATAATCTTCACATGTTTAGGCAACTATTATTCAGATCTGTTCTGTAGAGACTTAGCATCAATGCACCAATTACCCAATTCAACTCAAATAAATCACTGAAGAGCATGCTATTACAGAAAAAGTTCAGGATCCTAGGTCAGGAGGTAAAAGTGTTAGATGTGAATCTGCTACATCCCAGCTGTTCAAGCCTCAGTTTCTACATCTGTCAAAAGGAAATACTTGTGTTTCCTATCTTACATGATATGTTATTGTTAAGATTAACTGAGATAACAGGCATGAAACTCGTTATAAATTGGCAAAATATGATTTGAATATATTTTTCAAAATAGTGCATAGAAATTGAAATCTGTTTCATGATATCATAGAAGCAGCTAAGTATCTTAAGGCCTGATTCTCAAATGAAAACATAGGTGAAACTGACTGTCAAAATTATATACTATATATTGCTGATTTTCTAAAGTTTTACAAAGCCAACCAACTGTAAACAAAATAGTTGTTATAATTTTTTTCTTTTTTTTATAATTTTTTATTGTTATGTTAATCACCATACATTACATCATCAGTTTTTGATGTAGTGTTCCATGAGGCATTGTTTGTGCACAACACCCAGTGCTCCACGCAGAATGTGCCCTCTTTAATACCCATCACCAGGCTAACCCATCCCCCCACCCCCCTCCCCTCTAGAACCCTCAGTTTGTTTTTCAGAGTCCATCGT